>NC_091466.1:41693986-42008569 GCF_027789765.1 Dendropsophus ebraccatus
ACTGTAACACCAATCCCTGAAACTGAATGTTGACGTATAAAGTATCTTCGTGGTCTGTCTGCAGTTAAAATTTCTGTTTGCGAAAGTGTACTGTCTGTAGAGGAAATGTTTTCTTCTCTAGTTTTCTCATCTATCATAAGACATTTTTTATCCTTATCTTCTACTGAACCTTTTGTCTTCTTAACCATGATTAATTCATCAGCATAACACTTTAGACTGTCAGCATTATCTTTAATAATTCTTTCTTTACCTTCTCCAGTATCTGACTTGGTTTTATCTTCAATAATTCTTTCTTTACCTTCTGCAGTATCTGACTTGGTTTCAAGCCTAAGCCCTTTTTCATGGTAATCTTTTTGAACTGAGCTCTGCTCCACCGACAGACTGATTTCTTCCCCTATATTTTTTAAATCTTCCACAAGCTCTACTGCAGTATCAAGTTTGGTTTCTTCTGTTACAGAGCTCACAGACTGTACTGGTGAAAGGACAGTCAGGTCCACATGTGCAAATTCTGACGTTTCTGATGGCTTTCTTGAGAGAGGCTGTAGTTGCAACACACTCCTCTCAACCTCCTTTATAACAGATATTTTTTGGGAAACAACACTTTCCGTTTCATCAATGTTGCTGAGAATAGGCACTTGGAAACTTTGTAATTGTATTTTGAAACTTACATCTGTCTGTTGTTGTGATGTCTCTTCTTCATCTTTAACTGTTACACTTTGTAGCTCAGCCTCTGTTGTGTGTAGTTCTCGCTCTGTTCTTACTTTGTGCTCAGTCAGGTCAACTCTGTCAATTTTGGTGGTTGTAATGTCAACGGTCTCCTGCTCTGTTACTGTTACAATGTCTTCTTCTTGGGATTTTATCATAGAATGGACTTTTGAGTCATCTTCAGATGTGCCAAATAATGGAATCTTGGGGAGCTTAAGCGATGGCAGTCTCCACCCTGATGATTCTGATTCTGTATCTTCTTTTATCTCTATGACCTCTGATAGTAAAAACTCATCTGTGGTCTGTGTCCTACTATCTCTGCCTTCAAGAACTTCTTGACTAAATTCAGACTCCCTTCTTGCATCCTGTAAGGTGGTGATTTGGGTGGTTACTTCAACACGTGTGAGGGCAACATCGGGTTGTGTTGTCGTTTCACTGTGTTCCTGTGTAGAAGTCTCTGTTTTAACTTCTGTTCTGCTAAATAGGGGAATTTTGAATGTAGGTAATGTCCCTTCTAAAGTCTGTTTATCATCTTCTTTGCCTACAACTTCCATTTCTTCTTTAACCTTAGAGCTGTCTTCTTCTACAGTCAGTGATTTCTCAATTGTCTCCTCTTTTTTGACTGAAATGTCTAGCTGGCCAACCTTTGTATCGGACGTGGTGAATTCTGTGACAGATACTTTGATTTCTGTCTCCGGAGAGGTTTCTTGAAGTTGACTTTCTTCTTCCTCACTCTTGCTTTCTGAGATTGTTATAGTCGAATCTGTTGGGGCAATTGTCTCTGTTCCAGAACTTAATACAGTCCTAACAGTTTTCTCTACCTTTGTGACCTTTTTCCTTTGCTTTCTAACTTTGTTCTTTCCTGTAACACTTTCTTGGGTTGGCGATTGTATATCAGCATGAATAGCCTCTGTTTCGACTTCTGTTGTTTCAAGCTTTAGGTCTTTGTTACGGTCCTCTTCTTGAGTGGATGGATGCTCTTCAGAAGTGATGGCTTCCTCTCCTAGACTTTTTACTTCTTCCACAAGCTCCACTGCAGTATCAAGTTTGGTTTCTTCCGATACAGTGCTCACAGACTGTGTTGTCGTTATGCTGCTCTCATCCACGTGCACAACCTCTGACTCCTCTGATGGTTTTCCAGATAGAGTCTCCAGTTGCAATACACTCCTTTCGACCTTCGTTGTGACTGAAATTGTTTGTGAAACAACATCTTCTGTCTCATCAAGCTTGCTTAGGGTGGAAGCTTGGAGGCTTGTAAGCTGGCTTTGGAAACATGAATCTGCCTCTGCTTGTGAAGTTTCATTTTTATCTTTGACCGTTACACTTTCTAGCTCAGCCTCTGTTGCATCGATATCCTTCTCTGTTCTTACTATACGCTCAATTAAATGAATTCTGTCAACTTCGGTGTTTATGATGTCACTCGTCACCCACTCACTTTTTGTGACAGTCTCTACCTTTTGGGATGTTATTGTAGAATCAATTCTTGAGTCAACTTCAGAAGAGCCAAATAATGAGATTTTGGGGAGCTTGAAGGTTGGCAGACTCCATCCTGAGGACGCTGTCTCAGTATCTCCCTTTTTCTCTTCAACCCGCGTGAGTGTAATAACCTCTGTGGTCTCTGTTCTGCTATCACTGTCCTCAAGAACTGCTTGAGTGGTTTCAGAGTCTCTTCTTTCATCTTGTAAAGCTATGGTTTGGATGATTAGTTCCTCATGCGTTAAAACAACTTCAGGTTGTGTTGTCACCTCGGTGAGTTCCCGAGCAGAAGTCTCTGTCTTTGCTTCTTTGACGGTCAGGGATTTTTCTACTGTATCTTCTGTTTTGATAGAAATGTCCAGTTTGCCTACATCTACATTTGCTGTGGTGATGTCTATGTCCTCCTGATGGACAGATATTTTGATTTCAGCGTCTGGAGAGACCTCTTTAATTTGCCCTTCTTCAACTTCACTTTCAGTTTGTGAGATTGAGGATGTCGAGTCTGTTAGTGAAATTCTCGTCTCTGTTCCAGAACTTGATACACTCCTGACTGTTTTCTCTACCTTTGTTATTTTTTTCCTTTGCCTTCTTCCTTTGCCCTTTCCTTTATCACTTTCTTCGGTTGGGGATTGTATACCAGTGTCACTAACCTCTGTTACGACTTCTGATGTTTCAAGTTTTAGGACTTTGTCAAGCTCATCTTCTTGAACTGATGGACGCTCTTCAGGCGCGATGACCTCCTTGCCTTGACTTTCTAATTCTACCCCGACTTCCTCTGTAATATCAAGTTTGGTTTCTGTAGATACAGAGCTCACAGACTGTGTTGGTGAAATGACAGTCACATCCACCTGGACAGCCTCTGGCGTTTCTGATGGCTTTCCTGAAGCAGGCTGTAGTTGCAACACACTCCTTTCAACCTCCTTTATAACAGATATTTTTTGGGAAACAACACTTTCCGTTTCATCAATGTTGCTGAGAATAGGCACTTGGAAACTTTGTAGTTGTATTTTGAAACTTACATCTGTCTGTTGTTGTGATGTCTCTTCTTCATCTTTAACTGTTACACTTTGTAGCTCAGCCTCGGTTGTGTGTAGTTCTCGCTCTGTTCTTACTTTGTGCTCAGTCAGATCAACTCTCTCAATTTTGGTGGTTGTAATGTCAACGGTCTCCTGCTCTGTTACTGTTACAATGTCTTCTTCTTGGGATTTTATCGTAGAACGGACTCTTGAGTCATCTTCAGATGTGCCAAATAATGGAATCTTGGGGAGCTTAAACGATGGCAGTCTCCACCCTGATGATTCTGATTCTGTGTCTTCTTTTATCTCTTTAACCTCTGATAGTAAAAACCCATCTGTGGTCTGTGTCCTACTGTCTCTGCCTTCAAGAACTTCTTGACTGGGTTCAGAATCCCTTCTTGCATCCTGTAAGGTGGTGATTTGGGTGGTTACTTTAACACGTGTGAGGGCAACATCGGGTTGTGTTGTCATTTCACTGTGTTCCCGTGTAGAAGTCTCTGTTTTAACTTCTGTTCTGCTAAATAGAGGAATTTTGAATGTGGGTAATGTCCCTTCTAAAGTCTGTTTATCATCTTCTTTGCCTACAACTTCCACTTCTTCTTCAACTTTAGAGCTGTCTTCTTCTACAGTCAGTGATTTCTCAATTGTCTCCTCTTTTTTGACTGAAATGTCTAGCTGGCCAACCTTTGTATCGGACGTGGTGAATTCTGTGACAGATACTTTGATTTCTGTCTCCGGAGAGGTTTCTTGAAGTTGACTTTCTTCTTCCTCACTCTTGCTTTCTGAGATTGTTATAGTTGCATCTGTTGGGGCAATTGTTGTCTCTGTTCCAGAACTTAATACAGTCCTAACTGTTTTCTCTACCTTTGTGACCTTTTTCCTTTGCTTTCTAACTTTGCCCTTTCCTGTAACACTTTCTTGGGTTGGCGATTGTATATCAGCATGAATAGCCTCTGTTTCGACTTCTGTTGTTTCAAGCTTTAGGTCTTTGTTACGGTCCTCTTCTTGAGTGGATGGATGCTCTTCAGAAGTGATGGCTTCTTCTCCTAGACTTTTTACTTCTTCCACAAGCTCCACTGCAGTATCAAGTTTGGTTTCTTCCGATACAGTGCTCACAGACTGTGTTGTCGTTATGCCGCTCTCATCCACGTGCACAACCTCTGACTCCTCTGATGGTTTTCCAGATAGAGTCTCCAGTTGCAACACACTCCTTTCGACCATCGTTGTGACTGAAATTGTTTGTGAAACAACATCTTCTGTCTCATCAAGCTTGCTTAGAGTGGAAGCTTGGAGGCTTGTAAGCTGGCTTTGGAAACTTGAATCTGCCTCTGCTTGTGAAGTTTCATCTTTGTCTTTGACCGTTACACTTTCTAGCTCAGCCTCTGTTGCATCGATATCCTTCTCTGTTCTTACTATATGCTCAATAAAATTAATTCTGTCATCTTCGGTGTTTATAATGTCAGTTGTCACCCGCTCACTTTTTGTGATGGTCTCTACCTTTTGGGATGTTATTGTAGAATCAATTCTTGAGTCAACTTCAGAAGAGCCAAATAATGAGATTTTGGGGAGCTTAAAGGTTGGCAGTCTCCATCCTGAAGATGCTGTCTCAGTATCTCCCTTTTTCTCTTCAAATCGCGTGAGTGTAATAACCTCTGTGGTCTCTGTTCTGCTATCACTGTCCTCAAGAACTGCTTGAGTGGTTTCAGAGTCTCTTCTTTCATCTTGTAAAGCTATGGTTTGGATGATTAGTTCCTCATGCGTTAAAACAACTTCAGGTTGTGTTGTCACCTCGGTGAGTTCCCGAGCAGAAGTCTCTGTCTTTGCTTCTTTGACGGTCAGGGATTTTTCTACTGTATCTTCTGTTTTGATAGAAATGTCCAGTTGGCCAACATCTGCATCTGCTGTGGTGATGTCTATGTCCTCCTGATGGACAGATATTTTGATTTCAGCGTCTGGAGAGACCTCTTTAATTTGCCCTTCTTCAACTTCACTTTCAGTTTGTGAGATTGAGGATGTCGAGTCTGTTAGTGAAATTCTCGTCTCTGTTCCAGAACTTGATACACTCCTGACTGTTTTCTCTACCTTTGTTATTTTTTTCCTTTGCCTTCTTCCTTTGCCCTTTCCTTTATCACTTTCTTCGGTTGGGGATTGTATACCAGTGTCACTAACCTCTGTTACGACTTCTGATTTTTCAAGTTTTAGGACTTTGTCAAGCTCATCTTCTTGAACTGATGGACGCTCTTCAGGCGCGATGACCTCCTTGCCTTGACTTTCTAATTCTACCCCGACTTCCTCTGTAATATCAAGTTTGGTTTCTGTAGATACAGAGCTCACAGACTGTGTTGGTGAAATGACAGTCACATCCACGTGGACAGCCTCTGGCGTTTCTGATGGCTTTCCTGAAGCAGGCTGTAGTTGCAACACACTCCTTTCAACCTCCTTTATAACAGATATTTTTTGGGAAACAACACTTTCCGTTTCATCAATGTTGCTGAGAATAGGCACTTGGAAACTTTGTAGTTGTATTTTGAAACTTACATCTGTCTGTTGTTGTGATGTCTCTTCTTCATCTTTAACTGTTACACTTTGTAGCTCAGCCTCGGTTGTGTGTAGTTCTCGCTCTGTTCTTACTTTGTGCTCAGTCAGATCAACGCTCTCAATTTTGGTGGTTGTAATGTCAACGGTCTCCTGCTCTGTTACTGTTACAATGTCTTCTTCTTGGGATTTTATCGTAGAACGGACTCTTGAGTCATCTTCAGATGTGCCAAATAATGGAATCTTGGGGAGCTTAAACGATGGCAGTCTCCACCCTGATGATTCTGATTCTGTGTATTCTTTTATATCTTTAACCTCTGATAGTAAAAACCCATCTGTGGTCTGTGTCCTACTGTCTCTGCCTTCAAGAACTTCTTGACTGGGTTCAGAATCCCTTCTTGCATCCTGTAAGGTGGTGATTTGGGTGGTTACTTTAACACGTGTGAGGGCAACATCGGGTTGTGTTGTCATTTCACTGTGTTCCCGTGTAGAAGTCTCTGTTTTAACTTCTGTTCTGCTAAATAGAGGAATTTTGAATGTGGGTAATGTCCCTTCTAAAGTCTGTTTATCATCTTCTTTGCCTACAACTTCCACTTCTTCTTCAACTTTAGAGCTGTCTTCTTCTACAGTCAGTGATTTCTCAATCGTCTCCTCTTTTTTGACTGAAATGTCTAGCTGGCCAACCTTTGTATCGGACATGGTGAATTCTGTGACAGATACTTTGATTTCTGTCTCCGGAGAGGTTTCTTGAAGTTGACTTTCTTCTTCCTCACTCTTGCTTTCTGAGATTGTTATAGTTGCATCTGTTGGGGCAATTGTTGTCTCTGTTCCAGAACTTAATACAGTCCTAACTGTTTTCTCTACCTTTGTGACCTTTTTTCTTTGCTTTCTAACTTTGCCCTTTCCTGTAACACTTTCTTGGGTTGGCGATTGTATATCAGCATGAATAGCCTCTGTTTCGACTTCTGTTGTTTCAAGCTTTAGGTCTTTGTTACGGTCCTCTTCTTGAGTGGATGGATGCTCTTCAGAAGTGATGGCTTCCTCTCCTAGACTTTTTACTTCTTCCACAAGCTCCACTGCAGTATCAAGTTTGGTTTCTTCCGATACAGTGCTCACAGACTGTGTTGTCGTTATGCCGCTCTCATCCACGTGCACAACCTCTGACTCCTCTGATGGTTTTCCAGATAGAGTCTCCAGTTGCAACACACTCCTTTCGACCATCGTTGTGACTGAAATTGTTTGTGAAACAACATCTTCTGTCTCATCAAGGCTTGCTTAGAGTGGAAGCTTGGAGGCTTGTAAGCTGGCTTTGGAAACTTGAATCTGCCTCTGCTTGTGAAGTTTCATTTTTATCTTTGACCGTTACACTTTCTAGTTCAGCCTCTGTTGCATCGATATCCTTCTCTGTTCTTACTATATGCTCAATTAAATGAATTCTGTCAACTTCGGTGTTTATAATGTCAGTCGTCACCCGCTCACTTTTTGTGACGGTCTCTACCTTTTGGGATGTTATTGTAGAATCAATTCTTGAGTCAACTTCAGAAGAGCCAAATAATGAGATTTTAGGGAGCTTGAAGGTGGGCAGTCTCCATCCTGAAGATGCTGTCTCAGTATCTCCCTTTTTCTCTTCAACCCGCGTGAGTGTAATAACCTCTGTGGTCTCTGTTCTGCTATCACTGTCCTCAAGAACTGCTTGAGTGGTTTCAGAGTCTCTTCTTTCATCTTGTAAAGCTATGGTTTGGATGATTAGTTCCTCATGCGTTAAAACAACTTCAGGTTGTGTTGTCACCTCGGTGAGTTCCCGAGCAGAAGTCTCTGTCTTTGCTTCTTTGACGGTCAGGGATTTTTCTACTGTATCTTCTGTTTTGATAGAAATGTCCAGTTGGCCAACATCTGCATCTGCTGTGGTGATGTCTATGTCCTCCTGATGGACAGATATTTTGATTTCAGCGTCTGGAGAGACCTCTTTAATTTGCCCTTCTTCAACTTCACTTTCAGTTTGTGAGATTGAGGATGTCGAGTCTGTTAGTGAAATTCTCGTCTCTGTTCCAGAACTTGATACACTCCTGACTGTTTTCTCTACCTTTGTTATTTTTTTCCTTTGCCTTCTTCCTTTGCCCTTTCCTTTATCACTTTCTTCGGTTGGGGATTGTATACCAGTGTCACTAACCTCTGTTACGACTTCTGATGTTTCAAGTTTTAGGACTTTGTCAAGCTCATCTTCTTGAACTGATGGACGCTCTTCAGGCGCGATAACCTCCTTGCCTTGACTTTCTAATTCTACCCCGACTTCCTCTGTAATATCAAGTTTGGTTTCTGTAGATACAGAGCTCACAGACTGTGTTGGTGAAATGACAGTCACATCCACGTGGACAGCCTCTGGCGTTTCTGATGGCTTTCCTGAAGCAGGCTGTAGTTGCAACACACTCCTTTCAACCTCCTTTATAACAGATATTTTTTGGGAAACAACACTTTCCGTTTCATCAATGTTACTGAGAATAGGCACTTGGAAACTTTGTAGTTGTATTTTGAAACTTACATCTGTCTGTTGTTGTGATGTCTCTTCTTCATCTTTAACTGTTACACTTTGTAGCTCAGCCTCGGTTGTGTGTAGTTCTCGCTCTGTTCTTACTTTGTGCTCAGTCAGATCAACTCTGTCAATTTTGGTGGTTGTAATGTCAACGGTCTCCTGCTCTGTTACTGTTACAATGTCTTCTTCTTGGGATTTTATCGTAGAACGGACTCTTGAGTCATCTTCAGATGTGCCAAATAATGGAATCTTGGGGAGCTTAAACGATGGCAGTCTCCACCCTGATGATTCTGATTCTGTGTCTTCTTTTATCTCTTTAACCTCTGATAGTAAAAACCCATCTGTGGTCTGTGTCCTACTGTCTCTGCCTTCAAGAACTTCTTGACTGGGTTCAGAATCCCTTCTTGCATCCTGTAAGGTGGTGATTTGGGTGGTTACTTTAACACGTGTGAGGGCAACATCGGGTTGTGTTGTCGTTTCACTGTGTTCCCGTGTAGAAGTCTCTGTTTTAACTTCTGTTCTGCTAAATAGAGGAATTTTGAATGTGGGTAATGTCCCTTCTAAAGTCTGTTTATCATCTTCTTTGCCTACAACTTCCACTTCTTCTTCAACTTTAGAGCTGTCTTCTTCTACAGTCAGTGATTTCTCAATCGTCTCCTCTTTTTTGACTGAAATGTCTAGCTGGCCAACCTTTGTATCGGACGTGGTGAATTCTGTGACAGATACTTTGATTTCTGTCTCCTGGAGAGGTTTCTTGAAGTTGACTTTCTTCTTCCTCACTCTTGCTTTCTGAGATTGTTATAGTTGCATCTGTTGGGGCAATTGTTGTCTCTGTTCCAGAACTTAATACAGTCCTAACTGTTTTCTCTACCTTTGTGACCTTTTTCCTTTGCTTTCTAACTTTGCCCTTTCCTGTAACACTTTCTTGGGTTGGCGATTGTATATCAGCATGAATAGCCTCTGTTTCGACTTCTGTTGTTTCAAGCTTTAGGTCTTTGTTACGGTCCTCTTCTTGAGTGGATGGGTGCTCTTCAGAAGTGATGGCTTCCTCTCCTAGACTTTTTACTTCTTCCACAAGCTCCACTGCAGTATCAAGTTTGGTTTCTTCCGATACAGTGCTCACAGACTGTGTTGTCGTTATGCCGCTCTCATCCACGTGCACAACCTCTGACTCCTCTGATGGTTTTCCAGATAGAGTCTCCAGTTGCAACACACTCCTTTCGACCATCGTTGTGACTGAAATTGTTTGTGAAACAACATCTTCTGTCTCATCAAGCTTGCTTAGAGTGGAAGCTTGGAGGCTTGTAAGCTGGCTTTGGAAACTTGAATCTGCCTCTGCTTGTGAAGTTTCATCTTTATCTTTGACGGTTACACTTTCTAGCTCAGCCTCTGTTGCATCGATATCCTTCTCTGTTCTTACTATATGCTCAATTAAATTAATTCTGTCAACTGCGGTGTTTATAATGTCAGTCGTCACCCGCTCACTTTTTGTGACGGTCTCTACCTTTTGGGATGTTATTGTAGAATCAATTCTTGAGTCAACTTCAGAAGAGCCAAATAATGAGATTTTGGGGAGCTTGAAGGTTGGCAGTCTCCATCCTGAAGATGCTGTCTCAGTATCTCCCTTTTTCTCTTCAACCCGCGTGAGTGTAATAACCTCTGTGGTCTCTGTTTTGCTATCACTGTCCTCAAGAACTGCTTGAGTGGTTTCAGAGTCTCTTCTTTCATCTTGTAAAGCTATGGTTTGGATGATTATTTCCTCATGCGTTAAAACAACTTCAGGTTGTGTTGTCACCTCGGTGAGTTCCCGAGCAGAAGTCTCTGTCTTTGCTTCTTTGACGGTCAGGGATTTTTCTACTGTATCTTCTGTTTTGATAGAAATGTCCAGTTGGCCAACATCTGCATCTGCTGTGGTGATGTCTATGTCCTCCTGATGGACAGATATTTTGATTTCAGCGTCTGGAGAGACCTCTTTAATTTGCCCTTCTTCAACTTCACTTTCAGTTTGTGAGATTGAGGATGTCGAGTCTGTTAGTGAAATTCTCGTCTCTGTTCCAGAACTTGATACACTCCTGACTGTTTTCTCTACCTTTGTTATTTTTTTCCTTTGCCTTCTTCCTTTGCCCTTTCCTTTATCACTTTCTTCGGTTGGGGATTGTATACCAGTGTCACTAACCTCTGTTACGACTTCTGATGTTTCAAGTTTTAGGACTTTGTCAAGCTCATCTTCTTGAACTGATGGACGCTCTTCAGGCGCGATGACCTCCTTGCCTTGACTTTCTAATTCTACCCCGACTTCCTCTGTAATATCAAGTTTGGTTTCTGTAGATACAGAGCTCACAGACTGTGTTGGTGAAATGACAGTCACATCCACGTGGACAGCCTCTGGCGTTTCTGATGGCTTTCCTGAAGCAGGCTGTAGTTGCAACACACTCCTTTCAACCTCCTTTATAACAGATATTTTTTGGGAAACAACACTTTCCGTTTCATCAATGTTGCTGAGAATAGGCACTTGGAAACTTTGTAGTTGTATTTTGAAACTTACATCTGTCTGTTGTTGTGATGTCTCTTCTTCATCTTTAACTGTTACACTTTGTAGCTCAGCCTCGGTTGTGTGTAGTTCTCGCTCTGTTCTTACTTTGTGCTCAGTCAGATCAACTCTGTCAATTTTGGTGGTTGTAATGTCAACGGTCTCCTGCTCTGTTACTGTTACAATGTCTTCTTCTTGGGATTTTATCGTAGAACGGACTCTTGAGTCATCTTCAGATGTGCCAAATAATGGAATCTTGGGGAGCTTAAACGATGGCAGTCTCCACCCTGATGATTCTGATTCTGTGTCTTCTTTTATCTCTTTAACCTCTGATAGTAAAAACCCATCTGTGGTCTGTGTCCTACTGTCTCTGCCTTCAAGAACTTCTTGACTGGGTTCAGAATCCCTTCTTGCATCCTGTAAGGTGGTGATTTGGGTGGTTACTTTAACACGTGTGAGGGCAACATCGGGTTGTGTTGTCGTTTCACTGTGTTCCCAGTGTAGAAGTCTCTGTTTTAACTTCTGTTCTGCTAAATAGAGGAATTTTGAATGTGGGTAATGTCCCTTCTAAAGTCTGTTTATCATCTTCTTTGCCTACAACTTCCACTTCTTCTTCAACTTTAGAGCTGTCTTCTTCTACAGTCAGTGATTTCTCAATCGTCTCCTCTTTTTTGACTGAAATGTCTAGCTGGCCAACCTTTGTATCGGACGTGGTGAATTCTGTGACAGATACTTTGATTTCTGTCTCTGGAGAGGTTTCTTGAAGTTGACTTTCTTCTTCCTCACTCTTGCTTTCTGAGATTGTTATAGTTGCATCTGTTGGGGCAATTGTTGTCTCTGTTCCAGAACTTAATACAGTCCTAACTGTTTTCTCTACCTTTGTGACCTTTTTCCTTTGCTTTCTAACTTTGCCCTTTCCTGTAACACTTTCTTGGGTTGGCGATTGTATATCAGCATGAATAGCCTCTGTTTCGACTTCTGTTGTTTCAAGCTTTAGGTCTTTGTTACGGTCCTCTTCTTGAGTGGATGGATGCTCTTCAGAAGTGATGGCTTCCTCTCCTAGACTTTTTACTTCTTCCACAAGCTCCACTGCAGTATCAAGTTTGGTTTCTTCCGATACAGTGCTCACAGACTGTGTTGTCGTTATGCCGCTCTCATCCACGTGCACAACCTCTGACTCCTCTGATGGTTTTCCAGATAGAGTCTCCAGTTGCAACACACTCCTTTCGACCATCGTTGTGACTGAAATTGTTTGTGAAACAACATCTTCTGTCTCATCAAGCTTGCTTAGAGTGGAAGCTTGGAGGCTTGTAAGCTGGCTTTGGAAACTTGAATCTGCCTCTGCTTGTGAAGTTTCATCTTTATCTTTGACCGTTACACTTTCTAGCTCAGCCTCTGTTGCATCGATATCCTTCTCTGTTCTTACTATATGCTCAATTAAATGAATTCTGTCAACTTCGGTGTTTATAATGTCAGTCGTCACCCGCTCACTTTTTGTGACGGTCTCTACCTTTTGGGATGTTATTGTAGAATCAATTCTTGAGTCAACTTCAGAAGAGCCAAATAATGAGATTTTGGGGAGCTTGAAGGTTGGCAGTCTCCATCCTGAAGATGCTGTCTCAGTATCTCCCTTTTTCTCTTCAACCCGCGTGAGTGTAATAACCTCTGTGGTCTCTGTTCTGCTATCACTGTCCTCAAGAACTGCTTGAGTGGTTTCAGAGTCTCTTCTTTCATCTTGTAAAGCTATGGTTTGGATGATTATTTCCTCATGCGTTAAAACAACTTCAGGTTGTGTTGTCACCTCGGTGAGTTCCCGAGCAGAAGTCTCTGTCTTTGCTTCTTTGACGGTCAGGGATTTTTCTACTGTATCTTCTGTTTTGATAGAAATGTCCAGTTGGCCAACATCTGCATCTGCTGTGGTGATGTCTATGTCCTCCTGATGGACAGATATTTTGATTTCAGCGTCTGGAGAGACCTCTTTAATTTGCCCTTCTTCAACTTCACTTTTAGTTTGTGAGATTGAGGATGTCGAGTCTGTTAGTGAAATTCTCGTCTCTGTTCCAGAACTTGATACACTCCTGACTGTTTTCTCTACCTTTGTTATTTTTTTCCTTTGCCTTCTTCCTTTGCCCTTTCCTTTATCACTTTCTTCGGTTGGGGATTGTATACCAGTGTCACTAACCTCTGTTACGACTTCTGATGTTTCAAGTTTTAGGACTTTGTCAAGCTCATCTTCTTGAACTGATGGACGCTCTTCAGGCGCGATGACCTCCTTGCCTTGACTTTCTAATTCTACCCCGACTTCCTCTGTAATATCAAGTTTGGTTTCTTTAGATACAGAGCTCACAGACTGTGTTGGTGAAATGACAGTCACATCCACATGGACAGCCTCTGGCGTTTCTGATGGCTTTCCTGAAGCAGGCTGTAGTTGCAACACACTCCTTTCAACCTCCTTTATAACAGATATTTTTTGGGAAACAACACTTTCCGTTTCATCAATGTTGCTGAGAATAGGCACTTGGAAACTTTGTAGTTGTATTTTGAAACTTACATCTGTCTGTTGTTGTGATGTCTCTTCTTCATCTTTAACTGTTACACTTTGTAGCTCAGCCTCGGTTGTGTGTAGTTCTCGCTCTGTTCTTACTTTGTGCTCAGTCAGATCAACTCTGTCAATTTTGGTGGTTGTAATGTCAACGGTCTCCTGCTCTGTTACTGTTACAATGTCTTCTTCTTGGGATTTTATCGTAGAACGGACTCTTGAGTCATCTTCAGATGTGCCAAATAATGGAATCTTGGGGAGCTTAAACGATGGCAGTCTCCACCCTGATGATTCTGATTCTGTGTCTTCTTTTATCTCTTTAACCTCTGATAGTAAAAACCCATCTGTGGTCTGTGTCCTACTGTCTCTGCCTTCAAGAACTTCTTGACTGGGTTCAGAATCCCTTCTTGCATCCTGTAAGGTGGTGATTTGGGTGGTTACTTTAACACGTGTGAGGGCAACATCGGGTTGTGTTGTCAGTTTCACTGTGTTCCCGTGTAGAAGTCTCTGTTTTAACTTCTGTTCTGCTAAATAGAGGAATTTTGAATGTGGGTAATGTCCCTTCTAAAGTCTGTTTATCATCTTCTTTGCCTACAACTTCCACTTCTTCTTCAACTTTAGAGCTGTCTTCTTCTACAGTCAGTGATTTCTCAATCGTCTCCTCTTTTTTGACTGAAATGTCTAGCTGGCCAACCTTTGTATCGGACGTGGTGAATTCTGTGACAGATACTTTGATTTCTGTCTCTGGAGAGGTTTCTTGAAGTTGACTTTCTTCTTCCTCACTCTTGCTTTCTGAGATTGTTATAGTTGCATCTGTTGGGGCAATTGTTGTCTCTGTTCCAGAACTTAATACAGTCCTAACTGTTTTCTCTACCTTTGTGACCTTTTTCCTTTGCTTTCTAACTTTGCCCTTTCCTGTAACACTTTCTTGGGTTGGCGATTGTATATCAGCATGAATAGCCTCTGTTTCGACTTCTGTTGTTTCAAGATTTAGGTCTTTGTTACGGTCCTCTTCTTGAGTGGATGGATGCTCTTCAGAAGTGATGGCTTCCTCTCCTAGACTTTTTACTTCTTCCACAAGCTCCACTGCAGTATCAAGTTTGGTTTCTTCCGATACAGTGCTCACAGACTGTGTTGTCGTTATGCCGCTCTCATCCACGTGCACAACCTCTGACTCCTCTGATGGTTTTCCAGATAGAGTCTCCAGTTGCAACACACTCCTTTCGACCATCGTTGTGACTGAAATTGTTTGTGAAACAACATCTTCTGTCTCATCAAGCTTGCTTAGAGTGGAAGCTTGGAGGCTTGTAAGCTGGCTTTGGAAACTTGAATCTGCCTCTGCTTGTGAAGTTTCATCTTTATCTTTGACGGTTACACTTTCTAGCTCAGCCTCTGTTGCATCGATATCCTTCTCTGTTCTTACTATATGCTCAATTAAATGAATTCTGTCAACTTCGGTGTTTATAATGTCAGTCGTCACCCGCTCACTTTTTGTGACGGTCTCTACCTTTTGGGATGTTATTGTAGAATCAATTCTTGAGTCAACTTCAGAAGAGCCAAATAATGAGATTTTGGGGAGCTTGAAGGTTGGCAGTCTCCATCCTGAAGATGCTGTCTCAGTATCTCCCTTTTTCTCTTCAACCCGCGTGAGTGTAATAACCTCTGTGGTCTCTGTTCTGCTATCACTGTCCTCAAGAACTGCTTGAGTGGTTTCAGAGTCTCTTCTTTCATCTTGTAAAGCTATGGTTTGGATGATTATTTCCTCATGCGTTAAAACAACTTCAGGTTGTGTTGTCACCTCGGTGAGTTCCCGAGCAGAAGTCTCTGTCTTTGCTTCTTTGACGGTCAGGGATTTTTCTACTGTATCTTCTGTTTTGATAGAAATGTCCAGTTGGCCAACATCTGCATCTGCTGTGGTGATGTCTATGTCCTCCTGATGGACAGATATTTTGATTTCAGCGTCTGGAGAGACCTCTTTAATTTGCCCTTCTTCAACTTCACTTTTAGTTTGTGAGATTGAGGATGTCGAGTCTGTTAGTGAAATTCTCGTCTCTGTTCCAGAACTTGATACACTCCTGACTGTTTTCTCTACCTTTGTTATTTTTTTCCTTTGCCTTCTTCCTTTGCCCTTTCCTTTATCACTTTCTTCGGTTGGGGATTGTATACCAGTGTCACTAACCTCTGTTACGACTTCTGATGTTTCAAGTTTTAGGACTTTGTCAAGCTCATCTTCTTGAACTGATGGACGCTCTTCAGGCGCGATGACCTCCTTGCCTTGACTTTCTAATTCTACCCCGACTTCCTCTGTAATATCAAGTTTGGTTTCTTTAGATACAGAGCTCACAGACTGTGTTGGTGAAATGACAGTCACATCCACGTGGACAGCCTCTGGCGTTTCTGATGGCTTTCCTGAAGCAGGCTGTAGTTGCAACACACTCCTTTCAACCTCCTTTATAACAGATATTTTTTGGGAAACAACACTTTCCGTTTCATCAATGTTGCTGAGAATAGGCACTTGGAAACTTTGTAGTTGTATTTTGAAACTTACATCTGTCTGTTGTTGTGATGTCTCTTCTTCATCTTTAACTGTTACACTTTGTAGCTCAGCCTCGGTTGTGTGTAGTTCTCGCTCTGTTCTTACTTTGTGCTCAGTCAGATCAACTCTGTCAATTTTGGTGGTTGTAATGTCAACGGTCTCCTGCTCTGTTACTGTTACAATGTCTTCTTCTTGGGATTTTATCGTAGAACGGACTCTTGAGTCATCTTCAGATGTGCCAAATAATGGAATCTTTGGGAGCTTAAACGATGGCAGTCTCCACCCTGATGATTCTGATTCTGTGTCTTCTTTTATCTCTTTAACCTCTGATAGTAAAAACCCATCTGTGGTCTGTGTCCTACTGTCTCTGCCTTCAAGAACTTCTTGACTGGGTTCAGAATCCCTTCTTGCATCCTGTAAGGTGGTGATTTGGGTGGTTACTTTAACACGTGTGAGGGCAACATCGGGTTGTGTTGTCGTTTCACTGTGTTCCCGTGTAGAAGTCTCTGTTTTAACTTCTGTTCTGCTAAATAGAGGAATTTTGAATGTGGGTAATGTCCCTTCTAAAGTCTGTTTATCATCTTCTTTGCCTACAACTTCCACTTCTTCTTCAACTTTAGAGCTGTCTTCTTCTACAGTCAGTGATTTCTCAATCGTCTCCTCTTTTTTGACTGAAATGTCTAGCTGGCCAACCTTTGTATCGGACGTGGTGAATTCTGTGACAGATACTTTGATTTCTGTCTCTGGAGAGGTTTCTTGAAGTTGACTTTCTTCTTCCTCACTCTTGCTTTCTGAGATTGTTATAGTTGCATCTGTTGGGGCAATTGTTGTCTCTGTTCCAGAACTTAATACAGTCCTAACTGTTTTCTCTACCTTTGTGACCTTTTTCCTTTGCTTTCTAACTTTGCCCTTTCCTGTAACACTTTCTTGGGTTGGCGATTGTATATCAGCATGAATAGCCTCTGTTTCGACTTCTGTTGTTTCAAGATTTAGGTCTTTGTTACGGTCCTCTTCTTGAGTGGATGGATGCTCTTCAGAAGTGATGGCTTCCTCTCCTAGACTTTTTACTTCTTCCACAAGCTCCACTGCAGTATCAAGTTTGGTTTCTTCCGATACAGTGCTCACAGACTGTGTTGTCGTTATGCCGCTCTCATCCACGTGCACAACCTCTGACTCCTCTGATGGTTTTCCAGATAGAGTCTCCAGTTGCAACACACTCCTTTCGACCATCGTTGTGACTGAAATTGTTTGTGAAACAACATCTTCTGTCTCATCAAGCTTGCTTAGAGTGGAAGCTTGGAGGCTTGTAAGCTGGCTTTGGAAACTTGAATCTGCCTCTGCTTGTGAAGTTTCATCTTTATCTTTGACCGTTACACTTTCTAGCTCAGCCTCTGTTGCATCGATATCCTTCTCTGTTCTTACTATATGCTCAATTAAATGAATTCTGTCAACTTCGGTGTTTATAATGTCAGTCGTCACCCGCTCACTTTTTGTGACGGTCTCTACCTTTTGGGATGTTATTGTAGAATCAATTCTTGAGTCAACTTCAGAAGAGCCAAATAATGAGATTTTGGGGAGCTTGAAGGTTGGCAGTCTCCATCCAGAAGATGCTGTCTCAGTATCTCCCTTTTTCTCTTCAACCCGCGTGAGTGTAATAAACTCTGTGGTCTCTGTTCTGCTATCACTGTCCTCAAGAACTGCTTGAGTGGTTTCAGAGTCTCTTCTTTCATCTTGTAAATCTATGGTTTGGATGATTATTTCCTCATGCGTTAAAACAACTTCAGGTTGTGTTGTCACCTCGGTGAGTTCCCGAGCAGAAGTCTCTGTCTTTGCTTCTTTGACGGTCAGGGATTTTTCTACTGTATCTTCTGTTTTGATAGAAATGTCCAGTTGGCCAACATCTGCATCTGTTGTGGTGATGTCTATGTCCTCCTGATGGACAGATATTTTGATTTCAGCATCTGGAGAGACCTCTTTAATTTGCCCTTCTTCAACTTCACTTTTAGTTTGTGAGATTGAGGATGTCGAGTCTGTTAGTGAAATTCTCGTCTCTGTTCCAGAACTTGATACACTCCTGACTGTTTTCTCTACCTTTGTTATTTTTTTCCTTTGCCTTCTTCCTTTGCCCTTTCCTTTATCACTTTCTTCGGTTGGGGATTGTATACCAGTGTCACTAACCTCTGTTACGACTTCTGATGTTTCAAGTTTTAGGACTTTGTCAAGCTCATCTTCTTGAACTGATGGACGCTCTTCAGGCGCGATGACCTCCTTGCCTTGACTTTCTAATTCTACCCCGACTTCCTCTGTAATATCAAGTTTGGTTTCTTTAGATACAGAGCTCACAGACTGTGTTGGTAAAATGACAGTCACATCCACGTGGACAGCCTCTGGCGTTTCTGATGGCTTTCCTGAAGCAGGCTGTAGTTGCAACACACTCCTTTCAACCTCCTTTATAACAGATATTTTTTGGGAAACAACACTTTCCGTTTCATCAATGTTGCTGAGAATAGGCACTTGGAAACTTTGTAGTTGTATTTTGAAACTTACATCTGTCTGTTGTTGTGATGTCTCTTCTTCATCTTTAACTGTTACACTTTGTAGCTCAGCCTCTGTTGTGTGTAGTTCTCGCTCTGTTCTTACTTTGTGCTCAGTCAGATCAACTCTGTCAATTTTGGTGGTTGTAATGTCAACGGTCTCCTGCTCTGTTACTGTTACAATGTCTTCTTCTTGGGATTTTATCGTAGAACGGACTCTTGAGTCATCTTCATATGTGCCAAATAATGGAATCTTGGGGAGCTTAAACGATGGCAGTCTCCACCCTGATGATTCTGATTCTGTGTCTTCTTTTATCTCTTTAACCTCTGATAGTAAAAACTCATCTGTGGTCTGTGTCCTACTATCTCTGCCTTCAAGAACTTCTTGACTGGGTTCAGAATCCCTTCTTGCATCCTGTAAGGTGGTGATTTGGGTGGTTACTTCAACACGTGTGAGGGCAACATCGGGTTGTGTTGTCTTTTCACTGTGTTCCTGTGTAGAAGTCTCTGTTATAATTTCTGTTCTGCTAAATAGAGGAATTTTGAATGTAGGTAATGTCCCTTCTAAAGTCTGTTTATCATCTTCTTTGCCTACAACTTCCACTTCTTCTTTAACCCTAGACCTGTCTTCTTCTACAGTCAGTGATTTCTCATTTGTCTCCTCTTTTTTGACTGAAATGTCTAGCTGGCCACCCTTTGTATCGGACGTGGTGAATTCTGTGACAGATACTTTGATTTCTGTCTCTGGAGAGGTTTCTTGAAGTTGACTTTCTTCTTCCTCACTCTTGCTTTCTGAGATTGTTATAGTTGCATCTGTTGGGGCAATTGTTGTCTCTGTTCCAGAACTTAATACAGTCCTAACTGTTTTCTCTACCTTTGTGACCTTTTTCCTTTGCTTTCTAACTTTGCCCTTACCTGTAACACTTTCTTGGGTTGGCGATTGTATATCAGCATGAATAGCCTCTGTTTCGACTTCTGTTGTTTCAAGCTTTAGGTCTTTGTTATGGTCCTCTTCTTGAGTGGATGGGTGCTCTTTAGAAGTGATGGCTTCCTCTCCTAGACTTTTTACTTCTTCCACAAGCTCCACTGCAGTATCAAGTTTGGTTTCTTCCGATACAGTGCTCACAGACTGTGTTGTCGTTATGCCGCTCTCATCCACGTGCACAACCTCTGACTCCTCTGATGGTTTTCCAGATAGAGTCTCCAGTTGCAACACACTCCTTTCGACCATCGTTGTGACTGAAATTGTTTGTGAAACAACATCTTCTGTCTCATCAAGCTTGCTTAGAGTGGAAGCTTGGAGGCTTGTAAGCTGGCTTTGGAAACTTGAATCTGCCTCTGCTTGTGAAGTTTCATCTTTATCTTTGACCGTTACACTTTCTAGCTCAGCCTCTGTTGCATCGATATCCTTCTCTGTTCTTACTATATGCTCAATTAAATTAATTCTGTCAACTTCGGTGTTTATAATGTCAGTCGTCACCCGCTCACTTTTTGTGACGGTCTCTACCTTTTGGGATGTTATTTTAGAATCAATTCTTGAGTCAACTTCAGAAGAGCCAAATAATGAGATTTTGGGGAGCTTGAAGGTTGGCAGTCTCCATCCTGAAGATGCTGTCTCAGTATCTCCCTTTTTCTCTTCAACCCGCGTGAGTGTAATAACCTCTGTGGTCTCTGTTCTGCTATCACTGTCCTCAAGAACTGCTTGAGTGGTTTCAGAGTCTCTTCTTTCATCTTGTAAAGCTATGGTTTGGATGATTATTTCCTCATGCGTTAAAACAACTTCAGGTTGTGTTGTCACCTCGGTGAGTTCCCGAGCAGAAGTCTCTGTCTTTGCTTCTTTGACGGTCAGGGATTTTTCTACTGTATCTTCTGTTTTGATAGAAATGTCCAGTTGGCCAACATCTGCATCTGCTGTGGTGATGTCTATGTCCTCCTGATGGACAGATATTTTGATTTCAGCATCTGGAGAGACCTCTTTAATTTGCCCTTCTTCAACTTCACTCTCAGTTTGTGAGATTGAGGATGTCGAGTCTGTTAGTGAAATTCTCGTCTCTGTTCCAGAACTTGATACACTCCTGACTGTTTTCTCTAACTTTGTTATTTTTTTCCTTTGCCTTCTTCCTTTGCCCTTTCCTTTATCACTTTCTTCGGTTGGGGATTGTATACCAGTGTCACTAACCTCTGTTACGACTTCTGATGTTTTAAGTTTTAGGACTTTGTCAAGCTCATCTTCTTGAACTGATGGACGCTCTTCAGGCACGATGACCTCCTTGCCTTGACTTTCTAATTCTACCCCGACTTCCTCTGTAATATCAAGTTTGGTTTCTGTAGATACAGAGCTCACAGACTGTGTTGGTGAAATGACAGTCACATCCACGTGGACAGCCTCTGGCGTTTCTGATGGCTTTCCTGAAGCAGGCTGTAGTTGCAACACACTCCTTTCAACCTCCTTTATAACAGATATTTTTTGGGAAACAACACTTTCCGTTTCATCAATGTTGCTGAGAATAGGCACTTGGAAACTTTGTAGTTGTATTTTGAAACTTACATCTGTCTGTTGTTGTGATGTCTCTTCTTCATCTTTAACTGTTACACTTTGTAGCTCAGCCTCGGTTGTGTGTAGTTCTCGCTCTGTTCTTACTTTGTGCTCAGTCAGATCAACTCTGTCAATTTTGGTGGTTGTAATGTCAACGGTCTCCTGCTCTGTTACTGTTACAATGTCTTCTTCTTGGGATTTTATCGTAGAACGGACTCTTGAGTCATCTTCATATGTGCCAAATAATGGAATCTTGGGGAGCTTAAACGATGGCAGTCTCCACCCTGATGATTCTGATTCTGTGTCTTCTTTTATCTCTTTAACCTCTGATAGTAAAAACTCATCTGTGGTCTGTGTCCTACTGTCTCTGCCTTCAAGAACTTCTTGACTGGGTTCAGAATCCCTTCTTGCATCCTGTAAGGTGGTGATTTGGGTGGTTACTTCAACACGTGTGAGGGCAACATCGGGTTGTGTTGTCGTTTCACTGTGTTCCTGTGTAGAAGTCTCTGTTATAATTTCTGTTCTGCTAAATAGAGGAATTTTGAATGTGGGTAATGTCCCTTCTAAAGTCTGTTTATCATCTTCTTTGCCTACAACTTCCACTTCTTCTTTAACCCTAGACCTGTCTTCTTCTACAGTCAGTGATTTCTCATTTGTCTCCTCTTTTTTAAATGAAATGTCTAGCTGGCCACCCTTTGTATCGGACGTGGTGAATTCTGTGACAGATACTTCGATTTCTGTCTCCGGAGAGGTTTCTTGAAGTTGACTTTCTTCTTCCTCACTCTTGCTTTCTGAGATTGTTATAGTCGCATCTGTTGGGGCAATTGTCTCTGTTCCAGAACTTAATACAGTCCTAACAGTTTTCTCTACCTTTGTGACCTTTTTCCTTTGCTTTCTAACTTTGCCCTTTCCTGTAACACTTTCTTCGGTTGGTGATTGTATATCAGCATGAATAGCCTCTGTTTTGACTTCTGTTGTTTCAAGCTTTAGGTCTTTGTTACGGTCCTCTTCTTGAGCGGATGGATGCTCTTCAGAAGTGATGGCTTTCTCTCCTAGACTTTTTACTTCTTCCACAAGCTCCACTGCAGTATCAAGTTTGGTTTCTTCCGATACAGTGCTCACAGACTGTGTTGTCGTTATGCCGCTCTCATCCACGTGCACAACCTCTGACTCCTCTGATGGTTTTCCAGATAGAGTCTCCAGTTGCAACACACTCCTTTCAACTTTCGTTGTGACTGAAATTGTTTGTGAAACAACATCTTCTGTCTCATCAAGCTTGCTTAGGGTGGAAGCTTGGAGGCTTGTAAGCTGGCTTTGGAAACTTGAATCTGCCTCTGCTTGTGAAGTTTCATCTTTATCTTTGACCGTTACACTTTCTAGCTCAGCCTCTGTTGCATCGATATCCTTCTCTGTTCTTACTATACGCTCAATTAAATGAATTCTGTCAACTTCGGTGTTTATGATGTCAGTCGTCACCCGCTCACTTTTTGTGACGGTCTCTACCTTTTGGGATGTTATTGTAGAATCAATTCTTGAGTCAACTTCAGAAGAGCCAAATAATGAGATTTTGGGGAGCTTGAAGGTTGGCAGTCTCCATCCTGAGGACGCTGTCTCAGTATCTCCCTTTTTCTCTTCAACCCGCGTGAGTGTAATAACCTCTGTGGTCTCTGTTCTGCTATCACTGTCTTCAAGAATTGCTTGAGTGGTTTCAGAGTCTCTTCTTTCATCTTGTAAAGCTATGGTTTGGATGATTAGTTCCTCATGCGTTAAAACAGCTTCAGGTTGTGTCGTCACCTCGGTGAGTTCCCCAGCAGAAGTCTCTGTCTTTGCTTCTTTGACGGTCAGGGATTTTTCTACTGTATCTTCTGTTTTGATAGAAATGTCCAGTTGGCCTACATCTGCATCTGCTGTGGTGATGTCTATGTCCTCCTGATGGACAGATATTTTGATTTCCGCGTCTGGAGAGACCTCTTTAATTTGCCCTTCTTCAACTTCACTCTCAGTTTGTGAGATTGAGGATGTCGAGTCTGTTAGTGAAATTCTCGTCTCTGTTCCAGAACTTGATACACTCCTGACTGTTTTCTCTACCTTTGTTATTTTTTTCCTTTGCCTTCTTCCTTTGCCCTTTCCTTTATCACTTTCTTCGGTTGGGGATTGTATACCAGTGTCACTAACCTCTGTTACGACTTTTGATGTTTCAAGTTTTAGGACTTTGTCAAGCTCATCTTCTTGAACTGATGGACGCTCTTCAGGCGCGATGACCTCCTTGCCTTGACTTTCTAATTCTACCCCGACTTCCTCTGTAATATCAAGTTTGGTTTCTGTAGATACAGAGCTCACAGACTGTGTTGGTGAAATGACAGTCACATCCACGTGGACAGCCTCTGGCGTTTCTGATGGCTTTCCTGAAGCAGGCTGTAGTTGCAACACACTCCTTTCAACCTCCTTTATAACAGATATTTTTTGGGAAACAACACTTTCCGTTTCATCAATGTTGCTGAGAATAGGCACTTGGAAACTTTGTAGTTGTATTTTGAAACTTACATCTGTCTGTTGTTGTGATGTCTCTTCTTCATCTTTAACTGTTACACTTTGTAGCTCAGCCTCGGTTGTGTGTAGTTCTCGCTCTGTTCTTACTTTGTGCTCAGTCAGATCAACTCTGTCAATTTTGGTGGTTGTAATGTCAACGGTCTCCTGCTCTGTTACTGTTACAATGTCTTCTTCTTGGGATTTTATCGTAGAACGGACTCTTGAGTCATCTTCAGATGTGCCAAATAATGGAATCTTGGGGAGCTTAAACGATGGCAGTCTCCACCCTGATGATTCTGATTCTGTGTCTTCTTTTATCTCTTTAACCTCTGATAGTAAAAACTCATCTGTGGTCTGTGTCCTACTATCTCTGCCTTCAAGAACTTCTTGACTGGGTTCAGAATCCCTTCTTGCATCCTGTAAGGTGGTGATTTGGGTGGTTACTTCAACACGTGTGAGGGCAACATCGGGTTGTGTTGTCGTTTCACTGTGTTCCTGTGTAGAAGTCTCTGTTTTAATTTCTGTTCTGCTAAATAGAGGAATTTTGAATGTGGGTAATGTCCCTTCTAAAGTCTGCTTATCATCTTCTTTGCCTACAACTTCCACTTCTTCTCCAACTTTAGAGCTGTCTTCTTCTACAGTCAGTGATTTCTCAATCGTCTCCTCTTTTTTGACTGAAATGTCTAGCTGGCCAACCTTTGTATCGGACGTGGTGAATTCTGTGACAGATACTTCGATTTCTGTCTCCGGAGAGGTTTCTTGAAGTTGACTCACTTCTTCCTCACTCTTGCTTTCTGAGATTGTTATAGTCGCATCTGTTGGGGCAATTGTCTCTGTTCCAGAACTGAATACAGTCCTAACAGTTTTCTCTACCTTTGTGACCTTTTTCCTTTGCTTTCTAACTTTGCCCTTTCCTGTAACACTTTCTTCGGTTGGTGATTGTATATCAGCATGAATAGCCTCTGTTTTGACTTCTGTTGTTTCAAGCTTTAGGTCTTTCTTACGGTCCTCTTCTTGAGCGGATGGATGCTCTTCAGAAGTGATGGCTTCCTCTCCTAGACTTTTTACTTCTTCCACAAGCTCCATTGCAGTATCAAGTTTGGTTTCTTCCGATACAGTGCTCACAGACTGTGTTGTCGTTATGCCGCTCTCATCCACGTGCACAACCTCTGACTCCTCTGATGGTTTTCCAGATAGAGTCTCCAGTTGCAACACACTCCTTTCGACCATCGTTGTGACTGAAATTGTTTGTGAAACAACATCTTCTGTCTCATCAAGCTTGCTTAGAGTGGAAGCTTGGAGGCTTGTAAGCTGGCTTTGGAAACTTGAATCTGCCTCTGCTTGTGAAGTTTCATCTTTATCTTTGACCGTTACACTTTCTAGCTCAGCCTCTGTTGCATCGATATCCTTCTCTGTTCTTACTATATGCTCAATTAAATTAATTCTGTCAACTTCGGTGTTTATAATGTCAGTCGTCACCCGCTCACTTTTTGTGATGGTCTCTACCTTTTGTGATGTTATTGTAGAATCAATTCTTGAGTCAACTTCAGAAGAGCCAAATAATGAGATTTTGGGGAGCTTGAAGGTTGGCAGTCTCCATCCTGAGGACGCTGTCTCAGTATCTCCCTTTTTCTCTTCAACCCGCGTGAGTGTAATAACCTCTGTGGTCTCTGTTCTGCTATCATTGTCCTCAAGAACTGCTTGAGTGGTTTTAGAGTCTCTTCTTTCATCTTGTAAAGCTATGGTTTGAATGATTAGTTCCTCATGCGTTAAAACAACTTCAGGTTGTGTTGTCACCTCGGTGAGTTCCCGAGCAGAAGTCTCTGTCTTTGCTTCTTTGACGGTCAGGGATTTTTCTACTGTATCTGCTGTTTTGATAGAAATGTCCAGTTGGCCTACATCTGCATTTGCTGTGGTGATGTCTATGTCCTCGTGATGGACAGATATTTTGATTTCAGCGTCTGGAGAGACCTCTTTAATTTGCCCTTCTTCAACTTCACTCTCAGTTTGTGAGATTGAGGATGTCGAGTCTGTTAGTGAAATTCTTGTCTCTGTTCCAGAACTTGATACACTCCTGACTGTTTTCTCTACCTTTGTTATTTTTTTCCTTTGCCTTCTTCCTTTGCCCTTTCCTTTATCACTTTCTTCGGTTGGGGATTGTATACCAGTGTCACTAACCTCTGTTACGACTTCTGATGTTTCAAGTTTTAGGACTTTGTCAAGCTCATCTTCTTGAACTGATGGACGCTCTTCAGGCGCGATGACCTCCTTGCCTTGACTTTCTAATTCTACCCCGACTTCCTCTGTAATATCAAGTTTGGTTTCTTTAGATACAGAGCTCACAGACTGTGTTGGTGAAATGACAGTCACATCCACGTGGACAGCCTCTGGCGTTTCTGATGGCTTTCCTGAAGCAGGCTGTAGTTGCAACACACTCCTTTCAACCTCCTTTATAATAGATATTTTTTGGGAAACAACACTTTCCGTTTCATCAATGTTGCTTAGAATAGGCACTTGGAAACTTTGTAGTTGTATTTTGAAACTTACATCTGTCTGTTGTTGTGATGTCTCTTCTTCATCTTTAACTGTTACACTTTGTAGCTCAGCCTCTGTTGTGTGTAGTTCTCGCTCTGTTCTTACTTTGTGCTCAGTCAGATCAACTCTGTCAATTTTGGTGGTTGTAATGTCAACGGTCTCCTGCTCTGTTACTGTTACAATGTCTTCTTCTTGGGATTTTATCGTAGAACGGACTCTTGAGTCATCTTCATATGTGCCAAATAATGGAATCTTGGGGAGCTTAAACAATGGCAGTCTCCACCCTGATGATTCTGATTCTGTGTCTTCTTTTATCTCTTTAACCTCTGATAGTAAAAACCCATCTGTGGTCTGTGTCCTACTGTCTCTGCCTTCAAGAACTTCTTGACTGGGTTCAGAATCCCTTCTTGCATCCTGTAAGGTGGTGATTTGGGTGGTTACTTCAACACGAGTGAGGGCAACATCGGGTTGTGTTGTCGTTTCACTGTGTTCCCGTGTAGAAGTCTCTGTTTTAACTTCTGTTCTGCTAAATAGAGGAATTTTGAATGTGGGTAATGTCCCTTCTAAAGTCTGTTTATCATCTTCTTTGCCTACAACTTTCACTTCTTCTTCAACTTTAGAGCTGTCTTCTTCTACAGTCAGTGATTTCTCAATCGTCTGCTCTTTTTTGAGTGAAATGCCTAGCTGGCCAACCTTTGTATCGGACGTGGTGAATTCTGTGACAGATACTTTGATTTCTGTCTCCGGAGAGGTTTCTTGAAGTTGACTTTCTTCAGACTCACTCTTGCTTTCTGAGATTGATATAGTCGCATCTGTTGGGGAAATTGTTCCAGAACCTAATACAGTCCTAACTGTTTTCTCTACCTTTGTGACATTTTTCCTTTGCTTTCTTACTTTGCCTTTTCCTGTAACACTTTCTTCGGTTGGTGATTGTATATCAGCATGAATACCTACTTTTATGACTTCTGTTTTTTTAAGCTTTAAGTTTTTGTTACGGTCCTCTTCTTGAACACATTGCCTCTCTTTAGGTATGATGGCTTCGTCACCTGGAATTTTTACTTCTTCCAAAAATTCCACTGCATTATTAAGTTTGGTTTCTTCAGATACAGCGGTCACAGACTGTGTTGTCACAATGTCCCTCTCATCTGTGTGCACAGTCTCTGACTCCTCTGATCTTTTACCAGAAAGAGTCTCCAGTTGCAGAACGCTCTTTTCCACCTTCTTTGTGACTGAAATTGTTTGTGAAATACTGTCTGTCTGATCAACTTTGTTGAGGAGAGAAGTGATGAAGATTTTTGGTTTTTCCTCAATTTTAAATGTTAAACTTTGTATGTCAGCTTCTGTTGTTTCTAAATCTCTCTCTGTTCTTGCTATGTGTTCAGTCAAATCTTCAATGTCAATTCTGGTGGTCGTTATGTCTGTGATCAACTGTTTTGGTTTTGCTGGTGCATTAGTACCTTCTGCTTTTATTGTAGAATTTATTCTTGAGTCATCTTCATATGTTTTTAATACTGGGATTTCTGGTAGCGTGATCTTTTGCATTTTCCATACTGATGATTCTGTTTCTTTATCTTCTTTTTTCTGTTCAATTTCTGACCATGAAATGTAATCATGTGTTTGTGTTCTGCTCTCACTGTCATGAGTAATTGTTTTAGACTCTTTACTTTCATGTTCTAATGTTGCAATTTGGGTGGTTAGTTCCATGTCTGTTAGATCATTATTAGATTGCATGTTTATTTCACTTTTTTCCTCTGTAGATTTTTCTGTTTTGACTTTAGTTCCTCTAAGTTGATCATCTTTTACCAAGGGCATTGTCCATCCAAAGGATTGTATATCTCCTTCTACAGTACTCATTTTAATTTCCTTTTCAAACTCAGAGCTCTCAATTACAGAGATTGATTGTTCTTTTGTATGCTCTGATTTGACAGAGTTTTCCCGGTCGCTTATATTTGTATCTGGTGTTGTTACTTGTACATCCTCCTGGAGGACAGATACTCTTCTTTCAGCGTCGGGATTGATATCTTTCATTTGCCTTTCTTCAACTTCATTCTTGGTTGTAAGGACTAATAAAGTTGAGTCTAGCATTGGAATGCTTGTCTCAGTTTCAGGACTCAATACAGTGCTAACAGTTTTTTCTACCTTTTCCCTTTGCTTTCTAGTTTTGACCTTTCCTTTAACTGTTTCTTTGATTGGTGATTGTATAGCAGCATCAATTTTCTCTGTTACAACTTCTTTTGTTTCAAATGAAATTATTTTTGAAACAGCACTTTCTATCTCCTCAACATTGCTGAGGATAGGATCTTTGAAGCTTGATAGTTGTATCTTGAAGCCTAGATCTCTTTCTTCTCCGAAGGTTACTTTGTTATCTTTAACGGTTACAGTTTGTAGCGTAGCTTCTTCTTTCGTAACAGTGTGTTTCTGTCCAGAAGTCTCTGTTCTAACTTCTGTTTCACTTTCTTCTTCCTTTTCAAATGAAATTATTTGTGAAACAATGCTTTCTAGCTCATCTATATCACTAAGGACAGGAGCCTCAAAGCTTGAAAGTTGTATTTTGAAGGTAGAATCTTTTTCGTCTTTTAAGGTTTCTTTTTCTTCATTCCTTGGTCTTACACTATGTAGTGCAGCCTCTATTGTATCTAAGTCTCTCTCCATTCTTACCTTATGCCCTGTCAAGTCAGTTCTCTCAGTTTTAGTTGTTTCCTGAATCTCAGAGTATGAAGTATCATTTACAGTCTGTGTCTTACTGGCAATGTCATCAAGAACAGTAGTAGTATCATATTCTTTTTCATCATCCGGTAATATTGTAGTTTGGGTTCTTTGCTCCAGATGTGTGCTTGTATACGTTTGTGTTGTGATTTTACTGGATTCCTGTATAGAAGACTGTGTTTTAACTTCTGATCCACTGAATAGTGACATTTTTAGAGTGGGTAATGCACATCCTAAGGACTGTTCATCATCTTTTTCAGCTGCAAGTTTTGCATCTTTTTCAGTTTCTCCAGACAATGCTGTTTCTAAAATTGCTCCAGTTGTGATAGAAATGTCTAGTTGGCTAACACCTGTATCTGACATAGTGACCTCTTTACGTTTTGTAGTCCCTAGAAGTTCTACTTTTGGCATTTTTATTTTTCCAAAGTAACCCTTGGACTTTTTGTCTGAATGTTTCTTATCAGCCTTAATACTGCTGTCTTGTTCTTCTTCTGAGGTTTCAGGTAGTTTCTGGTCTACTCTACCATATTTTTCCTCATTTTCTGTGTTTTGTACATGATATAGTTCTTCATTCTGAGCAATATTTGTCTTAATTTCACTTATGTATTTATTTCTAGTACCTGCTTCTGAAGTACTGATATCAAATGTGAGAACTTCAGTACTTGTTTTTTCTGGTTCTACCAGGTCATGTCCAGTAAATGGTCTAAATAATTCTACTTTTGGTATCTTAATCTTTGATTGCTTTTGCTTTTTCAAATCAGACTTAATGTTTTGTTTCTCTTCAGAGATATATGCTTCTGATCCATATTCCATGGAAGGCTCATCTTGTTTCTCTAAAGCTTTGCTTTTCATTTCTAAATCTGCCTGGTCTTTTGTTTTTACAGTTTTATGTTTCTTCTTTTTGCTTTTTACTATTTTCCACGCCATTGCCTCATTGTCAATATCCGGCTGTTCATTTTCATTTTTTTCTAGGCCTGATCCACCCTTTTTACTAAATGATGGCATTTTGAAAGAAGGTCGTTTGAATGGACTTCCATGCTTTTCTACATCGCTCTCTTCTGATGTTAACTCACGTTTTCTGTCTACCTCAATTTCATCTACTTGTATATTATCTAGTTTTGAAATTTGAGTTTGCTTAGACTTATCCTCTATTGAGAAAATATTTTGCTGATTCTGTTCACTTTCATCAAGTTGGCTTGTTTTAATTGTTTGCCCGATTAAATTGAAAGAAGGAAGTTTAAATGTTGGTATTCTAAAATGTTTCTCTTCATCACTGTCTTTTTTTGAAATGGTTGCTTCACCAGATTCTTGCGTATAAGCAACTTCATCACTTGTTGAAATTTCTGTTGATCTTTTCTCCAGTATGCCCACCTTTGGAATTTTAACTGATGGCATTTGGATTTTCCAGCTCTTTGTATTACTGGAATCTTTACTTTGTTTTCCAGTAGTATCTGTTGTTGAAATCTCCAAAATGTCTCCATCATCCAAATTTGCTAAAGAGTCCACAAACACTGCGTTTTGTGTTTCTACAGATTGTCCACTTAATTCCAGTACTGATACGAGAGAGGCAGGAAATGCAATGTTATGTTTCTGCTCAGTGACTTCTGTGCCTTCAGTAGTTATAGTATCAGATGTGTCATGCTGAACCAAATCTAAAATATTAACTTGAGCTTCTTCATAGATTTCATTGTCATATTTATTAATATCCTTTGAAAATTCTGTGGTTCTTGTAACATCATAATGTCCCTTGTATGCTTTAAACTTTGGGAGTGATATTCCAACTTTTGGTAACTTTTTTGATGTTTTTATCTTATTTTCTAAAGTTTGTTCACCTTCAAATTCTAGGCCAGTAAAAGTAGTATCTTCATTTCCTATGTTTGTTATCTCTAAAATATTTGGTTTTTCACCCACAGTTTCTTCATCTTTAGTCCATTTACTATCTGTACTTTCAGTTACTCTTTTTGTAAAAGAACCAAATGAAGGCATTTTAAATCTGGGCATTTTTAGCAAACTTTCCCTTTTTTCATCATCCACATTTGTAGATTCAATTTTATAGTCCAGATCCAATCTTGTTTTGTCTTTATCATGTTCTTCCAATTTAGTCAAATGTTCTATAGATGATACTTCATATGAAGATGTAAAATTGGAGTATGACCCACTTGATGTTCTAATTCTATCATCAATGGTTTGCCTTTCTTTATGTATTGACGCTTCTAGTAAATTTTCATCTAAAGTAATGCTCTCTTCCAGTTGAGAGGCAAATATTTCTGTTCTAGATTTACCAATTACATTTCTTTGGGTTGATTGGTCTACACTAATATAGCCCTCAGAAAATGTTGGAGATTCTTTGATTTCAGTGCTTTTAATATCAATCCCTTTGTCACTTATTATTTCATTAAACTGGTCAGTGCTATCCGATCTAAGTGATTTTCTGTGTAGTTTTGGCAACTTGGGCATTTTTATGATTGGCATTTGTAATTTCCATCCAGACAAATCTGAGCCTTGGCTCAGAGACCTTTCTTGAGTTGAAGAGTCTAAGACCTTAATATCAAATTCTTCAGAAACACCAAATGATGGACCCTGGAATGTGGGAAATTGTAATTTGAACTGTGAGTCCTCAGGTAGTTCTACATATGAGCCATTTTCACCAGGTAGTTTCATATATGACTCATCAATAAAATCACTCTTCAAGGCAATAAAATCATCACCTACTTTTTCTGTAGATATCCTTATTTCTGTTGTCTTGTTATCAAGTTCAGGAGCATCCCTGCCTGTTTCAGTTTGCCCAAGAAGTTCCATACCTTGAGTAGCCCCCAACTTTGCCTTCCTTGACTTCTTTTTCCTTTGTTTTTTTGTAGGGCTTGAGGTATCATCTGAAATGTCAAGCTGTGTAAGTTCTGTAGTCGATTCAGTTGCTGCTTTTGCATATGTCCTTGCCTGGGCTGGTGACACTTTACATGGCGATGGTAGGTTTTTCTCTTTGACAATAATCATTTCAACCTCAGGAGACATGTATTTCTTCTCCTGGGAGACTATTTCTTTAGTTGAGGATACTCTTGTGGAGTCCAGTGAATAACCTTGCTTCATCTGTTGTCTTACAACACCATGTTGATCAACCTGAACTTTTATAGTGTTTTCCAAGCTTCTCTTTTCCTTCAGTCGTTGATAAGGTTCTTTTGGTTTCTTCACATCTGTTATCTGGCTCTCCTTAATGTTCTTTTGACTGTGAATTTCCATACCGGAAACATCTTGCATCTCTGACTGCATTATAAACAGTTCATCATCTTCAGAAGTAGCTTCAGTCACTTTTGAATATGCATCTAGAGTTTCATCCTCATTTGTCTCTGAAGTGCTACGAGATCGTCTTTGACCTAGAAATCTAGTATTCGTAAGGGACTGAAATTTTGGCCAAGAGAGCCTTTCTTTCTTTGACCGTTTCTTCTTATGTTCTCTTTTTCGGACTGCTTGATCACCTTGCAAACTCTCAGACGTTGCAAGCACATCTTTTTTTTCCTGTTAGTAAATACATTTTTTTTTATTAAGATATGGAAATTTTTCTTAAAATTTTTTATCAGCTATACTTAAACAGATGTCAAATTATGGACATAAAATCATATACATACTTTAGAAAGCTGTTGGCTTTCCTTTTAATTCTGTACCAATAAAAAAAAATCCTTACAGGGAAGCCTTTTAACATAAGAGCCAGTGCGGTTCTGTTCTACTTCCTTTATGTCCTACAAACTGCTGCTTGTTAGCAGCTCTCTGCTCTGGCTTTTTAAGTGAATTCCCAAGCAATTTACCACTATTATGACCCCTGTATGCTATAATGGAGTATTTGGTCAGGGTTTGCCATGTTTGGGAAATTCATTTAAGTTATAGCTATGATTAGTAACACAGGTTTAACTTTTAAGACCACAGTAAGTTACTACTGGAGGGCTGAATGTTCCCCATCCCCTTATCAGTGGAAAGAAAATGCATTAGGATGCTAAGATTTTACCAGGGTATAATAGATGCAACACTGGGCAAGCCAATGGGAAGTGGGGCTTCCCAACTTGTAAGTAGAGTAGTGAGTAGTCACTGTAGGGCACTTACAGGCATAGTATTACTTTTCCCTAGCTATTTATCCAAATTTAGAATGAAAAGGGGTTATTTTAATATTAGTAGACCACCAATATAATAAATTCAGCTAAAAAAAAATTACCAGCTTTTCTTTCTTGGTTTGAAAAATTGTTTGCATTTGTTCTCTGTCTTCTCTTCCAAGTTTTCTTTTCAATTGGAATTGTACTTTATACGGCTCAGAATACTGCAAAATTTTTATTGCATCTTCATAACAAATATTGTCAAAATAGATTGTGGCACTTAGTAGCTGATCACCTGCAAAACAATTTTGTCCATCAGATTTTCTTTCATACAATAGATTCGGAAAAAAAAAAAAAATACAGATTAGTCAAGTATATGTTACCTTCTTTAATGTTGAATATGTTTGAATGCGGATGTCCCTCTACAACTTGGGATACAATTATTCCATCTGTCCCTCCACCGGCTATAGTAAATCCTTTACCACCAGGATCCACATCGGTGCATAATGTCACCTCCATAGGTTCCTAAAATTGATTCAAATGCAAATAATATTTAAAAATAGAAAATAGATAAGTTGTGCATTTTATTTAATCACCTGCAATGTATTATTCCATGCAGCTAATGGTTATACTCTATTACACAGGGCAATATTGGCCTATTAGGCTGATAATCGCCCTGTGTAATAGGGCCCTTACTCATAGACAGTATTAGTAAATCTCGCCCATTGTATTTTTATCTGCTGTTCTGCCGATTCTGCCTTTAGATCAGTTTAATTTCTAGCATGCCTATGTCCATAATATCATATTATAAATCTTTAAATGAATAATACTTACATCTGAGTCTGCCATTTTAGCGAAAGGATGTGAGGTACGTATAAAGGAAGTTTTCCTTATACTGCTTGAACGCTCAGAGCCTGCATATACAGTAGTGTCCTGTAGAAACACATACACAAAAGTACTTAATATTTTTTTTTTTTAAAGCATCTATCTATCTATCTATCTATCTATCTATCTATCTATCTATTAGTGCATCCATTCTAAAACCTTTGTAAACTGAGCATCTTGGCAGAGCAGTTCTTCTTTGCTACAAACATAGTTGCCTCATATGTACAACTACTCCCTGCTATCAAGCTCCATTCTAAAATAGGTTTAAATACACAAATACAATTCATAAACACAACACACCATGTACCACATGTTCACCACACTCTGTCAAGCCCCATCTTATGAATAAGGTCCAATGCATAAAAAGAGGGGGGGGGGGGCCTTGGGCCTAGCATGGATCAGACACCCGCTGATCTAATAAGTCTTAATAAACTGGATAAACCCTTAAACTCTGTGTTGTTGGGGCCCTATTTGTCTATTCTCTGCTTAGCCATTGCTTCTTCTGTAGACATAAAGGGGGAGATTTATCAAACTGGTGTAAAGTAGAATTATCTTATTTGCCCCTAACAACCAATCAGATTCCACCAGGGGAAACTAAGACAATTCTACTTTATACCAGTTTGATAAATCTCCCCCAAAGTTCTTCAACTACCTAAACAGGCCCTATTGTTCACCATTTTAATAACAATCTAGATCAGTCATGTCAAACTCTGGCCCACAGGCCAAATCTGGCCCGTGATGCCATTATTTTTGGCCCGCCAGGCAATTCAGAATTTTAATTACATCTGGCCTGCCATGGCTACTACATAAGACACTATGGGGGAAGGCTGGTTACTATATGAGACTATTGGGGAGGGCTGGCTACTATATGAGACTATTGGGGAGGGCTGGCTACTATATGAGAGACAATGGGAGAGGGCTGGATACTATATAAGAGACTATGGGGAAGGCTGGCTACTATATGAGACTATGGGGGAGGATTGGCTACTATAAAAGAGACTATTGGGGAGGGCTGGCTACTATATGAGACTATTTGGGAGGGCTAGCTGCTATATGGGACACTTAGGGGGCAGGCTACTATTTGGGCACTATTGGAAAGGCTGGCTAATATGTGGGGCAATTTTTAGGTGATTGGCTTTTATATGGGTTGGGGTTTACTCATGTCATAGCAATTTATCATATCATGTCATTTATAATGCATTTATAGTGCACAGAGCTTTGAAACACACAACTGACAGTGCCAGGAACAACGCACGCTGCTCTGACAATGCCAGAGCATTTGCGCTTCAATAATTGTCAAGGTTGGTCCGAGACTTTGTCAAATTTTTTAATTTTTGCCCACTGTGCATTTGAGTTTGACAACCCTGATCTAAATAATCACTATATACCCAAGTCTAGTCATAAAATCCAGCATTAGTGCAAATATATAAACTGTTTGAGGTTTTCTTTTTTTCTAAAATAATTTTTATTCATTTTTACTTTTCTGGACCTATATATAAATAAGTTACATTTTTCCCCATCTTCTATGTTCTTACCTCTGGATCAATATAGTATTCATTTACAGCATATTCATACACTGGGGACGATCCTTGAGGCCTTGGACGTACATTTTCTAGCTCAACTTCAATTGTCTGTAAGATGAAAGAATAAAGTCACTACAATAATGGGAATTTCAATCAGATTCAGATGCAATAAAATTCACAACTGTGTTAAAAGACAACCCACATGTATGTACCTAGTATTGGCTCTTCTGCATGTAAAGGTAGTTTTGGGTGTTGCACCATTGGATGTAACAGTACCAGACGCTGATCTAGATCCCATAGGTCAAAGGAGCTCCAAAATGATGACAATGGTCATCATTTACTACTAACGCATCAATTTTAAGCCATTATGCTGTCGGTTGTGTCTGTTTTTTTCACGTCAAATTAATTAATGTGGTGCACGCCCTAAGTAAATCTGGAAGGTTTTCACAAAACAAAACTAAAACCCAAATGTCCCGCCACACTAGAAGTGGGTGGTTTTTAGAATAGAAAATCTGTAAAAGAAATGACAGTTTGCATAATAAATCTGTTGTTTGTGGTGGGACAACAAACCCACGACTAACCCACTTGGTGGGTTTTTGGACAAAAATGACGGGTTTGTCTGGTTTTTTTTGTCGGATTTTGTCTGTGTCGCATATATTTATTAAAGTATGCCACAATACTAAACCAACAGGGAAAATGGACAAAAACACGACAATTTGCTGCCAGGAACATGTAAGTAAATCAGCCCCAATACATTGCTTAGGGCCCCTAGGTTTAGGATTGAAGGATACTATTTTATACAGACATGTATGACTAGACAACAGGGATGGGGTACCTGCGGCCCTCCAGCTGTTGTAAATCTACAATTCTCAATGTGGTAATAGTAGTTTTGGAACAGCTGGAATGTCGAAGGTTCCCTATTCGTACTATACAAGATAGCAGTACAGCGCACACAAACCCACACATGTAAAATTTGACCAATTTACCGTATCATCTTCATCTTGATCTCCATCGGGTTCTTCTGCTTTAAGGGGCTTGTTTGACACTAGGAATAAAATTAAATACAGTTAGTATTTAAACTCTAAGCCTTTGAGAGCCTTGTATCACATGAAGCAATATTTTAATACAATTTTGTGTCTTTTAATGGAAGGCCACTACTGCAGCAAGACAGAGATCATAGTGTGTGCTTAGAGCTTAGCCATGCTCTTCTCTCAGCTGCAAACACCCAGTCCCCAGACAATCAAAACTTTTTGACGTGACAGGGACATTTAAAAATTTGCTGTACAGCAAGCCTCTGTAAAGAGACCCAATTCTCTTGTATGGTAGAGGTTTCTATGCACGCTAGGTGACCTGTGCAGAGGTTGGCTGTGCTCTAAACATCAGCTATTACAAATGGTGGTAGATGCTATGTTATCTAACACCAGTATAAAACCTTTCTCTGTCATCCTGTCTATGGTGATGAGGAGGATCTGTTAAGAACAGAAAGTGTAATCTTATTGTTAGGCCTAGTGACTAGAGTAAAAACTACAAAATCACAGAAAATATTTTATCAAATAGCTAGGAAATTGAAAACTTTTAAAAAATATCACTATGCTGCTATATTACTGATTAAGGAATAAAACTTTGCCCCTAGCAACCAATCAGATTCCACCTTTCATTTTTCAAAGAATCTGTGAGGAATGAAAAGTGGAATCTGATTGGTTGCTAGGGGCAACTAAGACAATTCTACTTTATACCAGTTTAATAAATCTTCCCCTTTATGTCTAAAACTTTCTTTCTTCTCAGTATTTTCCACTAGATGGCAACAAATACACCTGTAAAACATGTTTTCAGCTAAATCACGATTAGACGTCTCATTATTTGTTTGACCATAATTAGATTTGTTCCCGATCTTTGACAAACAGAAAATATTTGTGAATAAAATAATTTGTGAATTTGTGAATAAAAATAAAATATAAGTCTGTGATATACAAGTGCTCTTGGAGAAAAGTATACTGGAAGAAATGTAAGAATGACTGCCCTGTAATTCTTAGGCTATGTTTACATGTTGTGTTTTGGGCCACATTTCAGCCATAACAGCTGATAAAAGTCTAAACACCAAAAAAACAGCAGTTTTTCCAGCCATGTACAGCTAAAAATTAGGCTCAAACATAGTCTTAAAGGGTTATCCCAAGATCAAAAGCTACCCTCTATCCACAGGATAGGGGATCACTAGCTGATTTTTTCTCCATGATGCGGTTTTTGTGATATTTTTCCCATAATATTATTATTCCTTCTATTTTAAGGCTATTTTTGTATTGTGTACTCATACGTGCTAACAATGGCCTTAGTTGTAAAACAATGGCCAGAATTAATGATTACGAACATTAAATTCTCTCTGTTTTACAACAACGGCCGTTTTAGCGCTTATTAGTACGTAGTGGGAACATAGCCTTATGGTGTTTTTAGTTGTGTTTTTTACATTACAAGTCATGTAATCTTTCATCAATAATTCAAAGACTTCTATTCCAGAATGTGACAGAACGTGACAGCACCACTCTTGTTTCCAGTTCAGGTGTGGTATGCAGTCAAGCTCCATTCACTGTCAATGGAACAGAGTTGCAAAACCCCACCCAGGAGTTGGATTTTTCTAACACTGGATAACCCCTTTAACCAATGGAGTTCTGTAGAAGGAAAAATGCCCAAACTAGATAAAAAAAAAAAAACCTTTACAGCATACTGTGTATTGGAAAGATGCAAAATAGAAGGTGCAAAAACACCACAAAAGCAATGTAGGTATAGGTTTTATATTAACCTACTGACTCCTAGCTCACATTTGCATGCATCATGCCTCCTCCATGGTGTTTTTTTTCTGGGGCTTTTCTGAAAAAAACGTCAGCCCTTATGAATTCTGTTAACGGAAGCTCTGTGGTCCAGACCGCAGAATACTATCCATGCACAGACAGTATTTTACGGTCAGTATTTTAGTGTCAATGACCCCTAAGCCAACACTATAAAAGTTCTAGAACTCTGTTTTACAATTTGTATAAAACAGCCGTATTTCGGCACTAAAATGACAGTCGTCCAAAAAAATGGCTACAAAATGGGCAAAAAAAGTTGTTGTGAAACATAGCCTTAATGTGTCTCAGGCATAGTTTAGCTGTTTCCTATATAGAAGAAATCAATGTTGTTTGCAAATCCTATGAAATACCTATGCAGACTCAGTTTTTGCTTCTCTATGTTTTATGTGACACAATGGGAGGGGGGGGCATCTGGGGGACTTCTGGACAGGAAGAGTTTTTTATAAGAGGTTTAGGCTGCAGTAAAAATAACAAATCTAGTATACTTACCCAGCCCACTCCCCAACTGCTTCTGTATTCCAGAGCACTTGCTCTCCACCACAGTCCTCTTTTAGGGTGTGTGCACACAGAGGAATTCAGACGGATCCTCCGTCGCGGAATTCCCAGCTCGCGCCCGCGGACTGCAGCGGGCCCACACGTCTCCGCCCGTGTCATAGACTCCATTCTATGCACGGGCGGATTCCTTCCGCCGTCCAAAGAATGATCAAGTTCTGAATTCCTCACTTCCTTTCTATAATGTTCCATGCAGCTACTGTGCAAAGCAGGCACAGTAAGGAAAAAAAAGAGGACAGCAGAGACTAGACACTCGGAAATAAGGCAGTGGTGGGAGAGTAGGCTGGGTAAGTACACTGGCTTTCATATTTTCACTGCAGCCCAAGTCTCTTATGAAAAAACCCTTCTTACCCAGAAAAGTGCTTTAGGGTGCCTTCACACCTACCGGATCCACAGCGGATCTCACTTCTGCGGATTCGAAGCGAGAACCGCTGCGGATTCGGTACCATTCACCCCTATGATAGCACATATTCGCAGCGGGATGAACATCCCGCTGTGAATATGTGCTTTAACCCCTCGCTTTTCGCAGCCCCGCCGCCGCATCCCCATCCCCGGCCGCATCCCCCATCTCCGGCCGCATCCCCCATCTCCGGCCGCATCCTCCCATCCCTGGCTGCATCCCCCGCCGCTACCGGCAGCCCGCATCCCCTATCCCCGGCCGAATCCTGCAGCCCGCCGTCGACAGCATAGAGTACCTGCTCGGCGGCGCAGCTACAGTGAGGCTCCCGGGAGCCTCACTGCAGCCGCGCCGCCGAGCAGGTACTTTATGCTCTCGGCGGCGGGCTGCAGGATGCGGCCGGGGATGCAGGCTGCTGGATGCGGCAGGGGATGGGGGGATGCGGCCGGAGATGGCGGATGCGGCCGGGGATGGGGATGTTGCGGCGGGGCTGCGGACAGCGAAGGGTTAAAGCACATATTCACAGCGGGATGTTAATCCCGCTGCGAATATGTGCTATCATAGGGGTGAATGGTACCGGATCCGCAGCCGTTCTCGCTTCTAATCCGCAGAAGTGAGATCCGCTGTGGATCCGGTAGGTGTGAAGGCACCCTTAAAGAGGACCTGTCACCACTCCTGACTCATCTGTTTTAGCAAATGCATGCAATGCCCATGAGATAACAATTTCGGATCATCTTTTTTTCATAGCTTTTTGATTTGCTGTTCCTTTTCTATTGTTACTAGAAATGTGTGACTCAATCATCAACTGGATGTTACCAACTGGGGAAGTGTCCCTACACTTTCTTACACTTTCCTTTCAGAGTTGACAGTGCCAGACGTTGTTGGGACCCCCCAAACGGTAACACCCACTTGGTTCTATTAAGAATAAAGAGAAACAGCACATCACAGAACTATAGGAAAAGATGTTCCAGAATTGTTATTTCATAGGGAATACAAGGATTTGTTAAGACAGACAGGTCAGAAGTGGTGAATGTGTCCTTTTGAAGATATTGAGTTAAATTGTACAATGTTAAAATACAGTATACCCCACCTTGCCTAGTCTATCACAAGTGCTCTGGCCCAGCCTGGTGCCTCTGATTACATTCCCTGATGACACACTCTTCTGACTCTCCTTTTCGATGTTTCAAACTGGGAACATCATTAGCAGAGCCAGGAGAACACGTCATAAGGGTAAGTACTCAGAGTCACTGAGACGAACTGGGGTGCTAGATTCTACTAGCTGGGAATACAGATGATAAATCTGCCCCTAGTATACACCATGGAATAGGTTCAGATTTTTGCGCAAACCATTCTGCACCAAAAATCTGCACCTTTTTTGTGGCATAAGCCCCGGTTGCTTGATCAAAGGGCGGGGGGGGTGCAGCTAGGTGGGGGTGGAGGCATGCTAACAGGCATAAACCATGGCAGAAATCCATATTCCTGTCTAAACACAGGACGTCCTGTCTCCCAGGTGATCTTCACTCACAGAGAAGGCAGTCATTTGATTGATGGACACATTGAGCTGTGATTCTCTGTACTGACTGACTGGGACTTCTTGTGTTAAGTCTCTTTTTTTTTTCAACCAGCGCAAGACTAAAAAGTTGCCTTTAGGAGACTGGACCTGTATTTCTGGTAAGTATAGCTTTATTTTACAGCATGATAACTCCAAAAAAATAAATGTAAATTGCAAATTTGCTTAACCCTTAGGGGACACAGCCAGTTTTCATTTTTGCGTTTTCGTTTTTCCCTCCTCGTGTATATAAGGCCATAGCGCCTGCATTTTTCCACCTAGAGACCCAAATGAGCCCTTATTTTTTGCGCAACTAATTGTACTTTGCTAAGGCAGATGTAATTTTTGCCTAAAATGTGCCGGGAAACCAGAAAAAAATTATATGTGTGGTGAAATTGAAAAAAAAAACGCATTTCTTTTATTTGGGGGAAATGTGTTTTTACGCCATTCGCCCTGGGGTAAAACTGACTTGTTATGCATGTTCCTCAAGTCGTTACGATTAAAACGATATGTAACATGTATAACTTATATTGTATCTGATGGCCTGTATAAAATTCAAACCGTTGTTAACCAATATACGTTCCTTAAAATCGCTCCATTCCCGGGCTTATAGCGCTTTTATCCTTTGGTCTATGGGTCTGTGTGAGGTGTCATTTTTTGCGCCATGATGTGATCTTTCTATCGGTACCTTGATTGCGCATATATGACTTTTTGATCGCTTTTTATTACAATTATTCTGGATTTGATGCGACCAAAAATGCGCAATTTTGCACTTTGGGATTTTTTTGTGCTGACGCCGTTTACCGTGTGAGATCAGGAATGTGATTAATTAATAGTTCGGGCGATTACGCACGCGGCGATAGCAAACATGTTTGTTTATTAATTTATTTATTTATTTTTATTTATAAAATGGGGAAAGGGGGGTGATTCAGACTTTTATTAGGGGAGGGGGTTTTGTGTTATTAAAAATACTTTTTTCTTTTACTTTAGACATATACTAGAAGCCCCCCTGGGGGACTTCTAGTATATGCACTCTGATCTCTCATAGAGATCCATGCAGTATAGTTATACTGCATGAATCCATGAGATCGGTGTTCTATTACTTTTGGCTGCTGCAGCCAAAAGCAATAGAATGCCGAGCCGGGATCAGCGCCATTACGGAGCAGACCCCGGCCCGGTATGGATGCAGGGATCGCCCCCCCGCAATCGCGCCGCAGGGGGGCGATCCCCCCACTAGACCACCAGGGATGCATATCAGGAAGTATTTAGAAGCAGCTGTCAACTTTGACAGCTGCTTCTAAGTACTTAATTAGCGGGCACGGCGATCGGACCGTGCCCGCTAATAGCCGCGAGCCCGGGCTACACGCGGCACCCGGGATCGCGGCAGTTCAGAGGGTGGTCGCCGCGCGACCCCCCTCTGAACTCCCATAGCGGCACGAGGACGTTAAATAACGTCCTGGTGCAGCTATGGGTTAATTTCACTACTTTTGATTTAGATTTTGAAAGTTATAAGGACAAGTACCCTTTAAACCCATTACTACAGGCAACCCTAGTTAGAATTTTCGTACCTTGCCCTCTTTTCTTTATGTTCTCGTCTTCTTCTGTCATTATCATTTCATAGTTTTCCTATTTCTAGTCTTCTGCACAATTATTTTAAAGCTAGTAAATAAGTCAGTTCCATTTTGGGAGTGAATCGTTTTAATAATTAAAATTATTTGAGCTGAAGACAAGCGATATTTGGTAAAAACTATTATGGAAAGTAATTTAAGGAGAATATTCTGAGACTAAGAGAGAAATATGAAAATAGTGACAGATACAGAACACATAGAAATTAGATGAGTCCCTCAAGAGCTTTTATGAAGATTGCAGAGCTTACCAATTGTATAGTGGGAGCGGTCACACCATTGATTGTTATACTATTGGGTCAAATGCCTTTAACCGTACTGTTTGGGCATCATGAAGGCTATGATTATGGCACAATGACCAAAAACTTACTCACAACATGTTTCCATTGGTGTTTTGTAGCTTCTAGCAACTGATTTTATTGAGTTGTCCTTGTGAAGACTTTATGATGTGTAAACAAGTAAAAAGTTATTGAAGGAGCCTATAAATTAATCGTAAGCAGTAATAAAATGCCATGTGCTGTACTAATTTACATTTAGCACGCTTCTTCTTGCGGGTGTTGGGTGTTTTACAACTACAGAGTCAGGCTAGGTTCATGCTATACAAAAATGATGGCCATCTTTCATAACCGCCGTTATTGTGCAAATAAAATGGCAGTTATTTCAAATATAGTGGACGTTATTTGCGCAATGACTGCCGTTATTATCAAAGTTGGCCATCATTTTTACATACCCAGCCTCACAGTGATCCATCCTGTTCACGAAGGCTGCAGACATCAGAAGCCGATAGTTCAGGTTCATACAAACCCGAACTCTGGCAAATTCGCTCATCTCTAGTAATAAACAAAAAGAAAGACAGTGCTCTTTAATAGGATCAAAAATTATTACCAAAATTATTACCATCACACTGACCAAATCCTGTATACTGAAACCCATATTACTAATAATACCAGTATACAAGGGGCAACTATTAACGCCACACCATGAACACTGCCATTACCACCATACTGTTATTGACCAAATTCAGCATACTAAGAGGAATACTACAAACAGTACCAGTTTACAAGAGACAGATATTACCACCACATACTGACTAATGTCACCCCTCTGCTACTGAATAAGATACACTGTACAAAGACCAATATCACCTCGTACAGTGACCATATAGCAGCAGATACCAGCTCCACACAGGCTCTGGATTCCATAAGTGAATACAGTGCAGTTAAAGCCAATAACACACAGGAAACATTTTCTTTGAGTGAATCACCGGTGGCTTCTTCTCTGATTTTATTAGCTCACTTTTCCTCTTCTTCTCCATCCGGCCTGGGTCATCATAAAGACTTCTCTTGTCACAAGTCGTCCTCGTAGGATCTGCCAGACAAATATTTTAGGCTCCTGACCATCATCATCCTCCACATCTATATATCTATAATGCTCTGTCTGTGACTTTTTTATATAGTGTCTAGTCCCCTCAGTATCCATATACTAGTTAGACCCTTCTGTGCCCCCATTAGGCCCCTCTGTGCCCCTATATAGTAGTCAGTCCCCCACGTTGCTATTTCCCCCATAGGTAGAGTCCCTGTTAGGTAGGCATCCCCCTGTAAGTAACCCAATCGCATGTAGTATACCCCATGTAGCCACTCATGGTAGTTAGTCCCCTTTTGTAGGCATCTCACCTTGAAGTCTCCTCTCTCAATATAGGTATCTCTCCTGGTAGTTAACCCCTCTCCCTTCTTAGTAGTCATCTCTCCTGGTAGTTAGCCCCCATCTCTCTCATTTAGGGTATCCCTCCCCCCCCCATAAAAGCATCTCCCTCGGTAGTTAGGCCCCCATGTGCACATACCCTGTTAGCTGCCTCCCCTGTATGTAGGCATCCCTATGCAGGCAATCCCCCTAAAAGTTACCCCACCACCACGATTTGCATATCCCCCTGTAAATTAACCCCCCACCCCCATGTAGACAACACTTGATAGGTAGCATTCCCTCCCCCAGATCCCTAACCTACAGTATGCAGGCATCTCTGGGTGAGGGTAAAAAAAGACGATACTCACCTAGCTACAATGCCTGCTTCCTTTCCCTGCTCTGAGCACCCTAGTGATGTCACTCATGCGTCGGAGTGCTGGGGGAGGGAAGGGCTCTTATGGCCAGAGACAGAATGCTGCCTGTGGTCACAAGAGTGATTGTCAGGGCCTGGAGCCATTGGTTCTTGACCCTGTCAATCATAGCCCTGCATTGAGCTGCAAGCACTCACCAGGAACATTTGCAGTGAAAGTCTCAGATCCGGACATTCAGCAGGGCATTTGCAGCACCTGCTTAGGGGTCCATTGGTTTGGGCCACCACTTTGGTGGTTGGGCAAAGGTAAGGCCCAACTCTCCACAACGCACATGTACTATCCTATATAAGGCTCAAATAGTGCGGTCTATGCGCACCCAAACTATCAAACATAAAAACCAGTAAAGAATACAAATGCAAGACCAATGTATATACAAATATTTATCTTTTACTAGAATATCACAAAAATTAATTCACTTAAAAATACATAACAGGGGGGCTGGAGCTAATACAAATCCCCATTAAAACGGTGGATTAACTAGGTTCCTGTACATAAAATACTGTATCAGAAAATACATAACAGTTAATGGAAAACCTATATATACATATATACTGGGCACTGGGCTGGTATTACATACAATAAATAAACCTCACAGTGAGTGCGAAAAAAGAAAACACCATCCAAAGATAATAGATATTACCCATACATGTCCTTAGTATACGAGTCCACCTCACCATTCAATCCAATGGTGAGGTGGACTCGTATACTAAGGACATGTATGGGTAATATCTATTATCTTTGGATGGTGTTTTCTTTTTTCGCACTCACTGTGAGGTTTATTTATTGTATGTAATACCAGCCCAGTGCCCAGTATATATGTATATATAGGTTTTCCATTAACTGTTATGTTTTTTCTGATACAGTATTTTATGTACAGGAACCTAGTTAATCCACCGTTTTAATGGGGATTTGTATTAGCTCCAGCCCCCCTGTTATGTATTTTTAAGTGAATTAATTTTTGTGATATTCTAATAAAAGATAAATATTTGTATATACATTGGTCTTGCATTCGTATTCTTTATTGGTTTTTAACGCACATGTACTAGTCAGACCGCAGCCTCTCCTATGTTGTCCTCGTCGCGAACAAACTGTTGCAATCCACTCCAAAACATAGGTGAAAACTATTTATTAAAGGGGTTATCCAGCGCTACATAAACATGGCCACTTTTTCCCCTACTGTTGTCTCCAGTTCAGGTGTGGTTTGCAATTAAGCTCCATTTACTTTAATGGAACTGAGTTTCAAAACCGCACCCAAACTGGAGACAACAGTAGGGGGAAAGTGGCCATGTTTTTGTAGCGCTGGATAACCCCTTTAAAACACAAAACGCATTTCGAAGCCGGACTGGCCTCTTTATTGAGTGTCTTTATTAGGCTTTTTTTTTTTATCAAGCATACTTTCTTTCCATTAGTGTCTATTAGCTGACTTCATACTTTATAACATTCATTAGATTTTTATTGACAGAAGATCAATTCACATACAAACCGGCCAAACATACTGTATACAGGAAAGTAGCTAAATCAACAGTAGTAGATAAACTAAAGAATATTAGAACAAACAATCCATTGGTCATAAACCAGCAGTTAAAATAGTGACCACACAAACTTTAAATCAACAGTCAATATAATAAACTTTGTAATATATTTTATTTAAAAAAAAAAATCCTTTCTTTACTTATTCTACTTTAAACACCTACATAATAATAATAATAATAATAATAATAATAATAATAACAATGTCTCCCTCAATGCAGCACAATACAGAGCACTGAATTATAGGAATTAAAGGGGTTCCGTATAGACTGAGGATGCAAAAAAACAAACAAACTTGCCTTTTAGTTCATCACCTCTCCTCCACCTCCTCTCCTCCCTCTTCTCTGCCAGAAATGCTGCAATGACATCCCTGTAAATTGAGCAAGTGACAACTGAAGCAAGTGCAGCATCATATACACAGTGTATCACGGTGTATCGTTGCAGCTTTTCTGGCAGGAACAATCACATCAGCAACAAGCTGAGGGGTAACTACAGCTTTATTTTCTATTTTGTATCCCATTTTTTTAATGGCCAGAAAATCCCTTTAAGCTATTAGGTGTTAGGACCCTATTAGACAGCCCAATCACAAACTGTAAACTAGAGCCGATCTGCTAGATCAGCGCTCGTGCTGAGCAATTAGACAGGCCGACTATCAGGCAGCAAGGGCTGCACGGACATCTTAGCGATGTCTGTGCAGCTCTTGCCTTTAGTATAAAAAATAAAGTAATAACTTACCTTACCTTGTTCCCTGGTGTCCTTAGGCTTTCTCCGGTGTCTGCAGTTCTGCCTCTTTCGCATTGACAGGTCGCCGGATGCTCAGCCTGTGATTGGCTGAGCACCCAGTGGCCTGTCTCGACCTGTAATTGGCTGAGCGGCAGACACTGGAGAAGGCCTCCAAGGACACCGGAGAAGGACTGAGTACACCAGGGAACGTGGTAAGGTGAGTTGATACTTTATTGTATTTTCCCCCATTCATCAACCGCTGGACGCCCATTACTATTGCACATAGCGATGTGCACCCGACGCCCAAAAATTTTAGGTCAGGACCTAAAAAAACGATCAGCCGTTGATTGTTTGGCCCGTTAGTACACAGTCAGCGATTCCAATAGCATATAGCAAAACTGTGAATGCAGCTCTTTGACAGGAGATACTTAGACCCAATATAAATGTCAAGTAAGGCAAGAAGCTTCTCTGAGTCCAGAGAACCAGACATGTTCATGTAGTACATGGGCAGCACATTTGTCCTGTGGTGGCACTTCAGTGGAACTGAATATTTGCTGCATGGTTGACCCGCAGGTTACAGCTGATCACTGAGGATCCCAGCAAGTGGACACTCTGGGGTCAGTATAACAACAAGGAACTGATCTAACAAAAAGGAATTGTCTAAAACAGACATCTCCTAAAAGGTCAACAATAACATAACAATAGAGGGTTTGGAAACTTTACTCAGGACTTATTGAGAGAAGCGCAAACAGAACAATTGGTATTTATCTTTTATACACTACAAATAAAACACCAAGTACTAGAGGTGTAGCTAGGATTCATGGGCCCCATAGCATAAAACTGTAAGGGGCCCCCCTTCCCTTTGCACAACACAAAGCACTATATATATATATATATATATATATATATATATATACTCTCGGTAATGTGGCCAGAGGTAGAATCCTGCCTGCAGCTACAAAAGTTACTGGCAGAGCAGAGAGCCTATGGCTGCTTGTTCTGTCAGTCCACTGCATTTAAGCTATAAGGGCCCATTAGGAGCCCTTATAATTAAATACATACTGTAGGAGCAGGAACAGACTACCTTCTGCTTAACCCCTCATGTACTGCAGTGTGTGAATGACCCAATGTTCTCTTACGTGCTGCTACACAAAAAAAAAAAAAGTTAAAAAGGAAGATCTCTGTTTCACTGCTCCTGCACTGATAACCGCTGACCTTTGGATAGAGCTCTGTACACTGCAGTACATTACCGCCATTGAGTGACCACCACATAATGACTCTATATACACTATATTCAGACCAATATTACCGCCATAGAGTGACTGCCACATAATATTGGTCTGTATATAGTGTATATAGAGTCATTATGTGGCAGTCATGGTGTGGTGCTTATATTGGTGACATTATATGGTGGTCACTCTGTGGTGGTAATATTGGCCTATATATAGTGTGTTTTCTTTAATAACGGTATGGAGGTAATATTTGGTCCTGATATAGTGATTTTTTTATTTTATTTTTTAAAACAATGCATATAAATAGATTTTGTGTTTACACCACTAGCGACAGTCCTGGCATTTAGCGGCTCTGTAAGTGAGCTCCATTCTACCAGATTGGCGCTCACTTCTCCGGAATATCAGGCTGCGTAATACGGCCCTTAAAGTGTCCGTACACTTTCAGTAACTGCTGGCTGAACAATCCTTTAGCTGACAATTATCTCTCCCATCTGGCCTCGTCCTCCTCATACACAGGAATGTTCGGCACAGCTGAGTGTTCATGTGTCCTCTATAGGAGGGGTAAGCCATAGCCAGACAGATCTGATGGCGGCTTGTCTCTCTGAGAACAAAGAGGTTGGGTCTTGATTTTCCATCAAGCCTGATCCCCTATGTCCACTTATATCATCTGTCAGAGGACTGTCCAGAGAGCCCCATACACCTTACACTGATGGCCCACGATGAGCAGCAGGTACCACCAACAAAAGTGTAAAGTGTATGGGGACCTTAAATTGTTGCAACAATATTTCAGCATTTGGGGCCCTACCTTCAACTTTGCCCAGGGCCACATTTAGTCTAAAACCGGCCCTGCTGCCTACCTTGCCTCTATGGTAGCTACGCCACTGCTTGGCAAGTACATATTGTTATGTTATACCCTGCATTTATCTGCAGTAGTTGTGTAACAACATAGGCCATACATAGGTTATATACCTAGTATGGGCAGCGTTTATATTTAGTAAAAGTAACGTAAAGCTTCTAGATTTGAATGCAAAATCTGAAATAGTGTCCCCTTGTGCATTTATTATACTAATAATATTTGAGGACAGAGGGTCATTTAGGATCCACCAAGCAGGCTTGGGAATGACTGCCACCTATGCAGCCCCTATCGCTTCACCTTGGGATCAATCATAGTTGCAGACAATAGAAAATTATATTGACTTTGCAACTGTGAACTGTTTAGTAGTTTTGCATTGCCAATTTTATACATCTAAATGGGAAAGGAAATGTCTTCACAGATCAAGGTTTCCTATAAGAATATTGATCCATAATCCATTAGGTATCACATTTATAGCCTGTACTTTATGTTTTCATCTACATTAGTGCTGCTGATTGAAGCCATCATGACATAGCAGGCTGCAGGACCATAAACTAGAGGCCTACATGCTCTTCTGTTCTGTGCAGTGGTCACAAATCTTGTATTGTAGCTTTAGGCCTCTGCCAGAGATTTATTGCTCTGTATCAGCAAAATGGAGCTCTGACCAACATAGAGATGTGATGAAAAATAAAAACAGGATTCTGGACTTAAAATCAATTGTAATAAAAGGTGGACATTACCTTTTAGGCTATGTTCCCACCAAGTATTTTGCAACCAAAATGAGGAGTGTATTGAAAACACAGAAAGGCTATGTTCACACACTGTTGAAATTTAGTGGATGGCCATCATTAATGGCAAATAATTGCTGCTCCCCCAGTAGTATATAGCCCCCCTGTGCGCTCTCCCCCAGTAGTATATAGCCCCCCTTTGCGCTCTCCCCCTGTAGTATATAGCCCCCTTGTGCACTCTCCCCCTCCCATATAGCCCCCCTTTGTGCTCTCTTCCTCCTATATAGCCCCCCTGTGCGCTCTCCCCCTCCCATACAGCATATAACATAAAAAAAACACTTACAGTACACTAACCTGGGTCCGGGCGTCTCCTCTTCTCTTCCCCTCTTGTGGCCGCACTGCAGCTGTCACAAGAGGCCGCTCTCCCCTTGTCCTGGTGTCGGCGCTCGAGTGACATCACTCGAGCGCCGAAACCAGAGGCAGAGAGCGGCCTCTTGTAACCGCTGCGGCCACAAGAGTGACTGACAGGGAGGGAGCAGATGGCTCCCTCTCTGTCAGTGCTCCTGCACGGTAACTGTGAGCTCTCGTTACGAGCGCTCATAGTTACTGTGCAGGGAGCGGCGCAGCTCAGTATACAGGTATACTGAGCTGCAGCCGGGGTCCGGACAGCTGGCCTCCAGTTGAGGAGCCCTGTCATATAGCAAAGTTAGGGAACACTGGCTCTCCAGCTGTGGCAAAACTACAACTCCCATCATGCCTGGACAGCCAAAGCTTTAGCTTTGGCTGTGCAGGCATGATGGCAGTTGTAGTTTTGCAACAGCTGGAGAGCCGAGGTTCCCTACCACTGTCATAGAGACTCCCACCGATTTCTAGAATTATCTGGGAGAGAAGCACATAGCCCAGCGCTTCTCACCCTCCTGCCTGTGCCTGCCACCGAGATGGCCCTTATGACTTACAGTACATTGGGGTTCTGTCTTGGTCACATGGCAGAGAGCCACTTAGGTCATGCATCTCCCAGCTTGTTCTAGTGATCGGTCAGAGGAACACTCAGACCCTGACCGATCTTAAACATTTGACATGTCAAAAGCTTTTTAAAAGTGGCGGTACCCAGTTGAAAACTATAAAACTCAAAGTAACTGTGGCTGTATTTGTTTTGAACTTCAGGAATGGAGTAATACTGATGTCTTATGTGATTTACTTCACATTGTTGGAAAAAGGCAAGTTCCAAGAAGCTGTACTTTTCCTTTGCCCGCTCTTGATTTGCAGCAGAACGAGGTGTTTCCTACTGCATTATTCTCTATTGTTTTGTTACAATACCTTGAGAGCTTAAATTAGTCATACAAATGTTTTGGCCAAAGTTTTGGGTTTCTCCATAGTGACAACCAGTATTAACATTATCCAGAAAAGTTCCAAGTATACCATTTAAAGTAACAGTGACCTCAAAATTCTAATATTATTTCATATAGTCTATGGGCTGACTTCCATAGAAGCTACAATAATGCGGCTATAGGAATCGCTAAATGGTGCTTCTTGGTTTTCAGGCTCAAAAAGGTGATTCAGTTCTTTTCAAGAAGTACATAATGATAAAGTCTTCCATAAAATAGTACTCTGTATGCATAGGTCTAAATCAATGAGCTTTTAAGTCAGAATGTTCTGTCTAGAATTATAGAGAACAGAACAATTCAGACTTTCCAAGGTCAGAACTTGCAGTGTAGAGAAAATGGAGAAGCAGAACAAAGTAACATTGGGAAGGGAGTGAAGCCAACTTTGTGCAGATTTAGTGGCCTATAGCCTGCTGCACAGCCAAGTGTGCATGTGTTTTGGAAGGAGAGAGGAGAGGTAAGACGCTGCCAGACAGCTCTAGCGGCAGCTTATCTACCTGAATGAAGGGGCGGTTGAAATCCCCGCACATTAGATAGTTGGCCGTTCCTACAAAAAATTGTCAGGTTCGGACAACATACAGTATATGGTCAGCTCTTGCCTCTATATAAGTGGTGTGAAACACGCAGCCCTCCAGCTATTGGAAAACTACAATTTCCATCATCCAAGCTTTAGCTTTACCTTTGGCTGTCCAGGCATGATGGGAATTGTAGTTTTTCAACAGCTGAAGCACGGAGTTTGACACCTATGCTCCATATTGTTCTTGTTTTAAAACAGCCATGAAAAGATGGTGTGAGAGCATATCCCTAGATTGCCTTATAAACTCTCATAGTAATATAGTAAGGTTGTCAAGTTACAGTAGCCTGTATACTATGGGCATTTGATAGCTTGCTCTGTATTTGTTGCAAAAGTTAGCATTTCTGATGACTACATAATACTATAAAAATGTTCATTATGCAGTTGCCGTATTGCAGCAATTCTAACACGTCACTCAGATCCTGGACTATCCGCACTAACCCACTGTACCCAAATTTCACACTGGTGTAGTCCATCACAAGATGACGTGAGCCAACTGGACCTTCTACCAATCAGCACTTATACTTATCAAGTACAGCAAGTGTATTGAGCAGATTGGCTAGGTATGGGCACTGTGGGGGACATGTATGAAAAGGCGTAAATGCCTTTTTTAGGCAAATCAGCGTAAAAATATTTGCAAACTGTATTTTTGCGAATATTTTTTTCGCATTTGCCCCATCTGCGCCACCTTTGCCAGTGGGGCGGAGAAGGGGCGTTACGGGGGATGCGGCTGCACGCAGGGGGGGGGGGCGTGGCCTCTGCGTGCGCCGCATTTATCTTTTTTTTCCACGAAAAAATTATACTGAAACCTAAGCCAGCTCTGAGCTGGCGTAGGTTTCAAAATTTTTGCACGGACGTGCGATCGGGATTTATGTAGAGGCAGTGCGCCTCTACTTAAATCCCCTGACCTCCGGAGCTGCGGGGACATTTGTAAGCCCGGCGTAAAAAACACTGGACTTCATAAATGTCCCCCTGTGTCTTTATATGTGCTACATGTGGACATATCTGAGACCTGAAAGCTTTGCAGCAGCTTGCTATTCACATTTCCCTCCCAGGGCTCGAACCTGAGAGGTAGGACGAGGCTCCAAACCAGATCTTCATGTTAAAGCTTGTACAGAACGAATGACAGATTCTGTTCAATCTCTGTGAAGTCATGCTCCTAGTTTGCACCTCGGTAATAACAGGCTGTGTTTGACTGTCTATAGTAGAACGTGTGTTGGATTATTTGTTTAGCGGAGGCTGATGTTACCAGCTATTCGCTGAAATGACTTCACATAACACATGCTTCACATAGCTTATGCTTTAATAGGCAGATGACATCAGGAAGTGCCAAGACATGGGGGGTAAATTGTGCCTGTCGCTAATAAAAGCAATAAAACAATGATTATTTAACACACTTTTTTTCCCTTATGAATTCCAGAGTCACGTAATCATAGTTTTGGACTTATACGGAGGCATTATATGAAACAACATGCAATTTTAGATTCCACTGTCAGCTTTATATAGATCTGCCTGAGGCATGGGTGCAGTACTGAAATACAGCTACAGCTGAACTACTACTCCTCTTGTCTTTGACCAGTCCTCTGTGCACTTTGGAGTCATTATATATGGTACCTTTCCACACACCCTGATAGTTGTTGAGCCCTAGTCTTAGGGTGTTACCATGACCTCTGGGCTCCTCCTGCAACAATGACAGGGTGCGGGATTGTCAGACATCAGAAAATGTGCCTGTAATAAAATAATTTCATTGTCCATATTGTTTACTATGTCTACAGGATCATGTTATGATGTGAGAACCCAGGGCCGCTTTAACCAGAGGGCACATGGTGCACAAGCACCGGGCCCACTGGTTAAATGGGCCCCCCGAGCAGGCCGGCCGTTGCTATGTGCGACCAGTGCGGTCGCACAGGGCTCCAGCCACCAGCCTGTCAGGAGGGAGCGCCATGGATGGGTAATCTACTTACCCCCCTATGGCGCCCCCTGCAGGGCCCCTCCGTCCGCCGCTGCCCCCGCCCGCTGCTGCTGCGGCGCTTCATCAGCAGCGATGCTGACAGAGAGAGAGCCATTGGCTCCCTCCCTGTCAGTCACTCTTGTGGCCGCACTTCCTGCAGTGACAAGAGGCCGCACTCTCCCTCTAGCGCCCGGCGTCACTGGAGCGTCGGCGCGAGGGTAAGGGGAGTGCAGCCTCTTGTGACTGCAGGACGTGCGGCCACAAGAGGGAAGAGAAGAGGAACGCGTGGACCTAGGTGAGTAAAAGTGTTTGTTTTTTTCAATGTTATATGGGAGGGGGAGCGCATATACTATTGGGGAGCACAGGGGGCTATATACTATAGGGGAGCACAGGGGAGCTATATACTATAGGGGAGCACAGGGGAGCTATATACTATGGGGGAGCACAGGGGGCAATATACTATTGGGGAGCACAGGGGGCTATATACTATTGGGGAGCACAGGGGGCTATATACTATGGGGGAGCACAGGGGAGCTATATACTATGGGGGAGCACAGGGGGCTATATACTATGGGGGAGCACAGGGGGCTATATACTATGGGGGAGCACAGGGAAGCTATATACTATGGGGGAGCACAGGGGGCTATATACTATGGGGGAGCACAGGGGGCTATATACTATGGGGGAGCACAGGGGATCTACATATACTATGGGGGAGCACAGGGGGCTATATACTATGGGGGAGCACAGGGGGCTATATACTATGGGGGAGCTCAGGGGGCTATATATTATGGGGGAGCACAGGGGGCTATATACTATGGGGGAGCACGGGGGAACTATATACTATGGGGGAGCACAGGGGGCTATATACTATGGGGGAGCACAGGGGGCTATATACTATGGGGGAGCACAGGGGAGCTATATACTATGGGGGAGCACAGGGGAGCTATATACTACTGAGGAGTACAGGGGGCTATATACTATTGGGGAGCACAGGGGGCTATATACTATGGGGGAGCACAGAGGAGCTATATACTACTGGGCAGCACAGGGGGCTATATACTATTGGGGAGCACAGGGGGCTATATACTATGGGGGAGCACAGGGGGCTATATACTATTGGGGAGCACAGGGGAGCTATATACTATTGGGGAGCACAGGGGAGCTATATACTATTGGGGAGCACAGGGGAGCTATATAATATGGGGGAGCACAGGGGAGCTATATACTATCGGGGAGCACAGGGGAGCTATATACTATTGGGGAGCACAGGGAGCTATATACTATTGGGGAGCACAGGGGGCTATATACTATTGGGGAGCACAGGGGTCTATATACTATGGGGGAGAGCACAGGGGGCTATATACTATGGGGGAGCACAGGGGAGCTATATACTATGGGGGAGCACAAGGGGCTATATACTATGGGGGAGCAAGCACAGGGGCCTATATACTATGGGGGCGCACAGGGGGCTATATACTATGGGGGAGCACAGGGGGCTATATACTATGGGGGAGCACAGGGGATCTACATATACTATGGGGGAGCACAGGGGGCTATATACTATGGGGGAGCTCAGGGGGCTATATATTATGGGGGAGCACAGGGGGCTATATACTATTGGGGGAGAGCACAGGGGGGCTATATACTATTGTGGGAGAGCACAGGGGGGCTATATACTATTGTGGGAGAGCATAGGGGGGCTATATACTATTGGAGAGCACAGGGGGGCAATATACTATTGGGGGAGAGCAGAGGGGGGCTATATACTATTGTGGGAGAGCACAGGGGGGCTATATACTACTGGGGAGAGTGCACAGGGGGCAATATACTAATGGGGGAGCGCACAGGAGGGCTGTATATAACTGGAGGAGCACATGAGGGTCTATATACTACAGGGACACCTTAAAACTATGGAGGCACAGAGGGGTGTAACTATGTAGGGGTTCAGAGGGGTGTAACTACTGTATAGGGGTACAAGGGACCTAACTACTGTATGTGTTGGAGCCTAAAATATTTGTCTGGCAGATTCAGGAGAGAAGATTCACAGCCAGGAGAAGACTTCAAGGTGGCCCAGGCGCCCCCGGTGAGTCACTGGATGTAACTGCACTCTGTTATAGGGTTGTAGTGTTAGGGGTCATGGTGTGGCGGTGTTATGTAATGGTATCATTGGTGACATCTTTCTGTTTTGTTTAGTGCAGTTTTTATGTAATATGTAATCACTGTATGGTGGAAATAGTGTTATAAGGTAACTACTGTATGTATTGGGGCTCTTGATACAGTGTGGGGGAAAATTCAGTAAATTATACAATGTGCCGAAAGGGAGGGGGCCCACTCTTGAGGGCTGTGCACTGGGCCCACCAATGTATTAAAACGGCCCTGTGAGAACCCAACACCATTCAGCACTGCAGGAGGATGACAATAGACATGCCAAGACTAGCTGTCAATAGCTGTCGTCACATTATCATCCCACTTCTGCTATAACCACGCATGCTCAGCTCTGCCGAGTGTGCATATATTTTCTATCCCCCTTTGTTTTTACCATGTATGCACAGACAGGTACTTTTGCATTGACTTTAATGAAACACATTATATTTAATTATTATTTTACTGTGTTAACATAGTCTAAATTTCCCCTTGCATGCAGCATCAAAAACATGCACCAAAAAGTGTCAATGTATCTTTAACCCTTTGAGGACCAGGCCCAAAATGACCCAGTGGACCGCGCAAATTTTGATCTTTGCGCTTTCATTTTTTCCTCCTCCCCTTCTAAGAGCTCTAGCACTTTCAGTTTTCTATCTACAGGGCCATGTAATGGCTTGTTTGTTACAGGAATAGTTGTACTTTGTAATGGTGTCTTTCATTTTACCATAACATGTATCACGGAATCCCAAATATATTATTTATGAAGATATAAATAGGTGAAATCGTAAAAAAGAATGCAATATGGCAACTTTTGGGGGGTTCCTGTATCTACGTAATGCACTATATGGTAAAACCGACATGATACCATTATTCTATCAGTCAGTCTGAACACAACCATATGCAGGTTACACAGATTCTCTAATGTTATATATATATTTTTTTTATGAAATCCTTTTTTTGGCAATTAATTATTAATAAAATGGGCCTATTGTGACGCTTATAACAGTTTTATTTTCACACCTATGGGGCTGTATAGGATGTAATTTTTTTCCGCCATGATCTCTAGTTTTTATTAATACCAGATTTGTGAAGATCGGATGTTTTGATCCCTTTTTATATATATTTTTTATATATATAATGTAACATAAAATGGGTAATCAGTGCACTTTTTTCCCTTTTTTCGTCTACGCCGTTCACCGTTTACAATGACGCTTGTTATATTTTAATAGATCAGACAATTACGCACGCTACGGTATATTATATGTTTATTTATTTTTATATGTTTTAGTTATATAATGGGAAAGCGGGGTGAATTCAACTTTTATTGGGGGAGGGGCTTTGGGGTAGTGTATTAGTGATTTTAACTTTTTTTACACATTTTAAGTCCCTTTGGGGGAATTGTACATTTATTACTTTCATTTACTATAGTGATCATTGCTATGCCATAGGCATAGCATTGATCAGTGTGATAGGCGATCTGTTCATTGAGCCTGCCGCACGGAGTCACTCTGCGGGGGTCCCGATCGGTAAGTGACAGGGGACTCCCCCTGTCACTTACACTTAAAAGCTGTGGCGATCGCGGCCTTTAAGGAGTTAATGACACGCTGCAGCCTGTCATTAACGGTGAGGCACCGGCTGCTCACTGCAGCCGGCCCCCACCTGCTATTAAGTCCGCTCCGCTCCGGAGCGCGCTTCATAGCTCAGGACGTACCGGTACGCCCAGGGTCATCTGGGCACAGACTTCCAGGGCGTACCGGTATGTCCTAGGTCGTCTAAGGGTTAAAGGGGTTGTCCAGCGAAAATCTTTTTCTTTCAAATCAACTGGTGTCAGAAAGTTATATAGATTTGTAATTTACTTCTATTAAAACATTTCAAGTTTTCCCATACTTATTAGCTGCTGTATGTCCTGCAGGAAATGTTTTATTTTCAGTCTGACACAGTGCTCTCTGCTGACATCTCTGACCGAGACGAACTTTCCAGAGCAGAAGAGGTTTTCTATGGGGATTCATAGAAAACTGAGACAGAGTTCCTGTCTAGGCCAGAGATGTCAGCAGAGAGCACTGTGTCAGACTTAAAATAAAACATAATTTCCTGCAGGACATACAGTAGCTAATAAGTATGGGAAGACTCAGGGCCGGCCTTTGGGGTGTGCGACCCCCAGCATACCCTGATAGCTGAAATGTTACTAGACTACAGCCCCCAGCATACCCTGATAGCTGAAATGTTACTAGACTACAACACCCATCATAGCCTGATAGCTGAAATATTACAGGACTACAACCCCCAGCATACCCTGATAGCTGTAATATTACAGGACTACAACCCCCAGCATAGCCTGATAGCTGAATATTACACAACTACAACCCCCAGCATAGCCTGATAGCTGAATATTACACATGTTCATTCTTCAGCGCGTACAGAGCAGCAGCGCGCGCCTCTCATAGACTCCCATTATGAGCGGGAGGCTAACGGCATTCCGCGGCGGACAATTCCGTTGCGGAATTCCTCTAGCTTTGCTCAGTGGGAACGGGGCCTCATGCTAACACATAGGTGAAACCATTCAAATATGAAAAGTAAAAAAAATAAACAATAATAAAATAAACATAAGCCGCAATTGTAAAATCCAAAATGATAAATATATCATCATGTTATTTATCCTGCATTGGGACATGCTAAAAAGGACACAATGTTAAGATTGCTGTTTTTGGACATCTTGCCTTCCTCCCAAAAATAAGTAATTAAAGAGGTTATCTAAGATTAGAGTTTCTTCCAAACTTAATTTGCATATGGTATTGCAATGCGGGTCTACTGAAGTAAATGCAGCCAAGTTGTGATACCACACATAACCTGAGGAACACTGTGGCTCTATTTTGGGAATAAAGCAGCAATATTTTCCTATTATTATTTCCAAAAATGGCACCAATAAAAACTACAACTCACCCTGCAAAAAACAAACCTTTACACCTAGATGACCCATGCCTTACTGTGACCAGAGACCCATGACGTACCCATACGGCATTGTTATGCTGCGTTCACATGAAACGATAATTGGCCCGATCGTACGATTAATGATGTCGGAGTAACGTGGTCTTTTTTTCATAACGATCAGCGTTTAGACTGAACGATACATTGTACGGAAAATTCGTTTTGCGATTGTTTTGCAATCGCTTAAGCCTATCTCACACATTGGTTAAATCGGCGAACGACTGTTTACACAGAACGATCTGCGGATTTTTTGCGAACGACGATTTGATAACATGTTGTAAGATCAAAATGAACGATTTTTCGTTCATCGTTTGATCGTTCGCTGCGTTTACACGCACGATTATCGTTTGAATTCAATCGTTATCACGCAAATTCGCACGATAATCGTTACGTGTAAACGCACCATTGAAGTGAGCTCTGGAACTAAGCCCACTTCATAGCAGGTGAGGACCTCTTCAACGTTAATGAGAGGCAGCAGCAATCTCACTACAGTCTGCCATTAACCCCCTAAACACCGCAATCATGGCACAATCACAGCATTCAAGTGTAAGTGACAGAAGCAACAACTGTTACTCACCGATCTGGACCCCCACAGTGTTATTGCAGGGGTCCCAATCATTTTCCCTGACTGCCTAAGGCGTTATATTTATCTCCATGTCGTACAATCTTCATGTCGTGATCTTCTCATAGAGTCTTCCTTAGGCAGGCTCTATTAGAAGAGCGCCCATAATAAACCAATGATTGCACTTAATAGTCCCGTAGGCAGACTTAAAAAGTGAAAAAGTAAAATATAAAAATGCTTTTAAAAATATGCCAAAAAATATCACCCCCCCCCCCTTTCCCATTATACAAATAAAACATGTAAAAATAAACACATTATATATCTCAATGTGCAATTGTCAGATCTATCAAAGTATAATAATAATATTGTTACTGCAGCCCACCATTAACCCCCTAAACACCGCAATAATGTCACAATCACAGCATTTAAGTGTATAATACTAATAAAAACTAGAGATCATGTGGCAAAAAATGACATCCCACACAGCCCCAGAAGTGGAAAGGAAAACATTATAAGAGCCATTTTAATCATAATTATTTGTTGAAAAAAAAAAAATTTTACTGTAAAAAAAAAAAAAAAAAGTAAAACATAAAAAAAGCTGTAAACATGCATATCATTGTATTTGGACTGACGTATAGAATGAAGATGTCATGACAGTATTACCGCAAAATGCATTAGGTAGACACGGGGACCCCCGAATGTTACAAAATTGTATGATATTTTCCAATTGCACCTCATAATTGCTAATTGAAAAAAATTTAAATTTAAAAAAGGAAAATTGCCCATTGGGCTTGGTTATGAATGGGTAAAAGTAATATAACATAACAAAAGCATTGTAATTTTATAGACCTGCGGAAAAGTTGGTATAATTTATAGCACACGTCAAACTAAAAACGATTTCCATAAAGTACTTTTTATTCCATTTGTCCAACTTTATTTTTAAGATTTTTAAATACATAATATAGTTCATTACAGGGAGTTTTTCAGTAGTTTCAAGATGTTTCAAGATTTTTCTTTTTTGTTAATTAGTGAAAAAAAAAAACTTGAAATGGTACCATGAAAAACATATGCCACAAAGCTCCTGTGTAGCTATTTTTGTTCTTTATTTAAGTTCTGACTCTTGGAAGGTGTTGATAACCAAAAGGCTTTCATTGGTAGTGTAGGGAAAAATGCTGTCACATGGTCGTGTCGGGAAGAGGTTAATCAGCTTGAAAATATCCTGGTGATACATGCTCTTTAAGTAGTACCTGTGAGCTTGGCGTCTGTAGACTAGAAATGTTTCGTTGTGGGTGGAATTACCCTTTAAAACTGGTACCTACCATTTATTTTTGTAAAACATCCCTTCATTAATTTAGGTTTTAGCTTCTACCCAGCTCATTGACATGTCATGTGCAGCTACCGTAGGTTATAATTAAATCATGGGAAAAAGATGCTAACATACCAGAGAACTGTTGCTTATCTGGCAGTGTAGCATGTCAGTAAAAGGATGACTGATGTCTGACTAGGGAGGAGCTAAAAGTCTTGATATTCTTGCCTCATCAACAGTGAATATTTTTTGATGTCTGCTTTCGTCAGGTCTCAGAATAATTTCTTCTCTTTATAGATTGATCCACAGTCCATCTTTTAGCCAGTTATCCGGGAATTGTAGGGAAGTGTAGGAATCGAACTCCAGGACCCAAAAGTCATCACAATTATCCCCTTTATTGTTTTCATAAGGAAGAAAAGGCTTGTGTATGTATGAGTGGCTGTGCCCAGTACCTGTACTTGTTTCCTTTACTTATAGTGTCTGTATGGAGGAGGTAAAGAGCTATAACATAATGAACTACATTTAGTTTACCTTAGTCCAGGGCCATCACTCCAGCCTAACCCTAATGAAGCGCCGTCCCTGCTCTTCTGATGATGTACCACATAGTGATTGGCTGTACCTACTCTACTGATGATGCTGATGATGTACTGCTCAGCGATTGGCTGTCTCTACTGTAATGATGATGCTGATGATATACTGCTCAGTCATTGACTATCCCTGCTCTACTGATGAAGTACCATTCAGTCATTGGCTGTCACTACTCTACTGATGATGATGCTGATGATGTACTGTTCAGTAATTGGCTATCCCTGCACCACTGATGATGCTGATGATATACTGCTCAGTCACTGACTGTCCCTGCTCTACTGATGAAGTACCGTTCAGTCATTGGCTGTCCCTACTCTACTGATGATGTCTCACTCAGGTATTGGCTGTCCCTGCTCTACTGATAATGTATCACTCAGGTATTGGCTGTCCCTGCTCTACTCATGATGTATCACTCAGGTATTGGCTGTCCCTGCTCTACTCATGATGTATCACTCAGGTATTGGCTGTCCCTGCTCTACTGATGATGTATCACTCAGGTATTGGCTGTCCCTGCTCTACTCATGATGTATCACTCAGGTATTGGCTGTCCCTGCTCTACTGATGATGTATCACTCAGGTATTGGCTGTCCCTTCTCTACTGATGATGTATCACTCAGGTATTGGCTGTCCCTGCTCTACTCATGATGTATCACTCAGGTATTGGCTGTCCCTGCTCTACTGATGATGTATCACTCAGGTATTGGCTGTCCCTGCTCTACTGATGATGTATCACTCAGGTATTGGCTGTCCCTGCTCTACTGATGATGTATCACTCAGGTATTGGCTGTCCCTGCTCTACTGATGATGCATCACTCAGGTATTGGCTGTCCCTGCTCTACTGATGATGTATCACTCAGGTATTGGCTGTCCCTGCTCTACTCATGATGTATCACTCAGGTATTGGCTGTCCCTGCTCTACTGATGATGTATCACTCAGGTATTGGCTGTCCCTGCTCTACTGATGATGTATCACTCAGGTATTGGCTGTCCCTGCTCTACTGATGATGTATCACTCAGGTATTGGCTGTCCCTGCTCTACTGATGATGTATCACTCAGGTATTGGCTGTCCCTGCTCTACTGATGATGTATCACTCAGGTATTGGCTGTCCCTGCTCTACTGATGATGTTCTTCTCAGTGATTCGCTACAGAGGGTTCAGAACAATGGCAGGAGAGCCGAGATGGTGTATCATCAGGGAAGGTAAACACAAGCATCAAGCAGACCAAATTCTGCTGGCCTGGTTAAGGTAAATACTGTGTAGCTTATTATTTTATAGCCCTTTCATGCACTGGTCTGTTTTTAAAAGAAGTCGGAGAAACCCTTTTAGAGGACCCCAAATGTTATAGTTCCAGAAAACTCATTCAAGGTCTCTTCATAACAATGTAAGGATGCATTTACTCATTTGCATTTGCAGTGTTTGTAGGAGGAATACATCTGGAGAATTCCATTAAAATAGCCATTGCATACAACCTATGCCACTATATAGGCATACAGTAGCCTGTGTCACCCATAGGTTCCCTCTTAAAAAAAAAAGTATACTGCACAGCATTATTTTTACTATACAGCAAAAAAAATTGGTGACAAATTCTTCTATGCTGTGTATAATATGCTGAATGGACCTTGCAACCTAAAGTCATTATAAGAGATTACTCTATTTACAGTATTTATCCAGAAAATAATGTATTTCTGAGGGCATTGTGTCTTCTGACGCTCTATGTAAATCCTCAAAGTAGGAGGCCAATTCGGCCGATTATCGTTCCGTGTAATAGTACCCTAAGTGTAAACGTACTAGAAATGCAGAACTATGGTCTTTTGAGTGGACCCAGGCCTCATTGTTCTCATTCTCCATGGTACTAAGTGGAAAGAGCCTCAGGGTACTACTACACAAAGCTATTATTGGGCCTTACTTGGCCGGACGATAATCATTTTGCATAATAGCTCATGTTGAAAGGCAACTTTCAGCCGTCATGCACAATGTTGGCTGATCATTGTTTTAAAACATTAACCAAAATCACAGTAATCATAGCGACGATCAGCTGCCTGTCATTTCACATAATAGGAGCAGCGGCAGCAGACCATCACTCTCTTCTATGGGCCACCTGGACGATCGGAGGATGGTCCGGGCAGCCCCTTCCGCTGCGCCCCTCCCCCTCCACTCCACATCTGTGCATGTAATAGCGAGTGGTGAACAAGGAGCAAGTGTGCGCTAACATGACAGGTCGGCGCTCCCTTGCTTCCTTATATTGGGTCATGTAATAGTACCCTAAGGGTCATATTAGATAGCCTGTTGCCTTCTGTAAGCGAGTGCCGATCTGCTAGATCGCGCCCACTTACAGAGTCTATTACGTGGCTTCATAATCGTTTAGCAAGGGCAGCACAGACATCATTAGCCCTTGTGCAGCCCTTGGCCTAAACTGTATACATTACCTGTCAGTGGTGGCTTTCAACCACTGTCTTTCAACATGTGTGACATTAAAAGGCATGATGTCGGCTGATCGTTACCTTCCATTATACGAAGCGATTATTGTCCGTAATGGCCAATAATCGGCCATATTCGTCCGATAATCGCTTTGTCTAATAGGGCCTTTAGCTGAGGCTATTTTAGGACTTAATAAGATAATGAATATTACAGCTATAGGGTCAATATCGGAATATTATCAGAAATTCATATTGGTATTATGCACTATGCTGGGTAGCTAATGTTTTGCTCCCAACTCGCTGAATAAAGACAATTAGATGCAAATTAGTGTAATTGATTGAGCGCATAATTACTCCTCTCCAACACCAACAAAGCCATGCTTTCACAGTCAGTTACAGAGATTAATAATCACTAATATATCCTAAATGAGCGTGAATGCTGGACCAAATCAACATGCCTGGATTATACAGTGGGAATAAGCAGGTGAATGAACTTCCAGTATAAGGAATTTTTTTACGAGGACATAACACGGCCACCTCTTAGCCTCTACACTGTATTGCAGTAGCAACGCCAAAACTCTGATTATTATAGAACTGTATGGGGAACTCCTGATGGAGGTGAATAGCATGGAGTGCAAGCCTTTGAGGCCTAAAAGTCCCATAGGGAGCAAGATGTATAGAAAGTAGTGATGGTCCGAACCGAGTTCGGTTCGGGTTCGTACGAACCCGAACACTCGGCATCAGATTCCCGCTGTCTGCCCGCTCCATAGGCTGTATCCCAGTTTTCCAGGCATTCCTCCTGCTGTATCCACCCGCTCCACGTAGTGGGCAGACAGGGGGAATCTGATGCCGAGCGTTCAGGTTCATACGAACCCGAACCTCGGAGGGTTCGGACCATCCCTAATAGAAAGGGTAAAATTTTGGGGGTTAAAAGATCAACAGCTTGATGACCTCAGAAACGCAATGTGATGTTTTATTAATTTATGTCTTGTGATATATTGTTTTATGATGTCTCATCCCTTATAATTTTTCGGTGACTTTGTGATGTCTGCCTGTTCAGGTTGCAATTGTTAAAAGGAGTTGTCTGAGTTATTTTAAAAGTTTTACAACCTATATTCACCAGTTTATTCCTTACCGTGTCTAGTTCTGCTTCTCCAGTCTTCCTCACATGCCTTGTTTACATGTTGCAGCCATGATGAGCACTTATACGTGGATTAGGGGTGCAGCCAATCTCAGTGGTCTTGTGCCATAGAACCATGTGGCTAGTGATTGGCTGCAGCTGTGACACATATATGTGGACATATATGTGCCAACACCTGCTGCTCCAGTCTGTCCCACTGGTGTCGGCAGTTTAGGTGATGTGACATCACCAACTTTACAGAGACCTGAACATGCTATGCTGTAGTAAGTGCAGGGGAAATGCACTATAGGTGTATTTCCCATAACAAGTGTCTATTAGTAATTTTCATAACTTTTTTTGGACAATAACATATCTTAAAATTATTTTGCCCGGACTTCCCCTTTAAAGCGACTCTGTACCCACAATATTCGGATAGCTGCTTTTAATCCAAGATCTGTCCTGGGGTCCGTTTGACAGGTGATGCAGTTATTGTCCTAAAAAACAACTTTTAAACTTGCAGCCCCATGCCCAATGGCCGGGGCTTAGAATATTTGTGCCCTAACTTTGCACCACCCCTCTGTCCCTTCTCCCCACCCCTCTTCATCATTAGGCATGCCACTGGAACATTTTCTCCTGTCTGAAAATTGCACAGGTGTCTTAACAATCCAGCCCATGTGCCGTACTGACACAGCAGAGGAATAGGAGACAATCTGTCTGAAGCATTCCTAATGATGAGGAGGGCAGGGAGGAGGGACAGCGAGCTTGTGCCAGCCTAATGCATACACAATCAAGGCCACGCCCATTGGGCACGGGGCTGCAAGTTTAAAAGTTGATTTTTAGGACAATAACTGCATCACCTGCCAAATGGACCCCAGGACAGATCTTAGATTAAAAGCAGCTATCTGAAGGTACAAGCAGTTTGGGGGGGGGGGGGGCAGATTGTGGGTACAGAGTTGATTTAAGCAAAGCCAATGGTAAGGACTGGAATGGAAGCACTGGATGCAACGAGCACGAGCAAGGAATGGGTGAGCACAGCCTATGTACCAAAATCCTAAGCCTTGCTATATGGAATGTTTTTCTGGGTTTCCATGGAATGTCATGGACTTCTGGTCCTGTCTGTGGCAAACTAGTCTGGTGCCTAGAAACATCCAAAGAAGTAATCGCTGGTAAATTAAGAAATCTTGTTATCCTCATTGCCAATATGTTATCTATGTACTCCAGTTATCTGGCCCAGATTTCAGGGTGCGTGCTTTACTCTCCAGCTGGGAAATACACTACACCGACTCAGCCACACCCCACCCATAGGATATATATTATTGTAAGATTATGTAGCCAGCAATTTTAACACATTACTGCCCAAGTTAAACTACAAGAACTGTTACTACAACATTTACTTACTTTAAGGTCCTATGACACAAAGTTGCATGCATGATGTCAGCTGATTGCTGTCTTTCAATCTTTTATTGGCTGCCGGAACAATCTATCAATCGCCCAGGCAGCTCACCACGGCGCCCTCTGCTCTTACCCGCTCGCTCTTGCGCTCTAGCGCCGGCAGCAGGCGGGTGGACGGGAAGCAAGCGAGTGCTGATCTGACAGGTCGGCGCTTGCTTACTGTAAAGATCGGGCCGTGTAATTGGGGCTTAAGTCTTTCTTACCATAGTAATATTTGTTTATTCCTTGTGTTTCATTTCCGAAGGATGGTTTAAGGGGTTGTCCGTTATACAGTAAAATGATTGGCTATAGTATGAGTAATGTTATGTACTATATTTACAGACAATCGCTCGTATCACTGATATCAGAAGCCCCTCCCCATGTTGTGCCATACTGCTCTGTTTGCTGGGCCACAATCCTATGCATAAAATGCATAACCGAGCATAGAAGAGCATGTTACCTTACTCCTCCTTAGATGTCCTCCATAGACCTATACAGACAGTGGAGGAAGCCATGCTCAGCCATGTTACTGGCCAGATAGCAGTTTACCACACACACAGCTGCTGCGCCAAGTAGGCATTGTATGCTCCGAGCCGGGGGCTGCGGGCTGCGGATATGTAACCCCATACATCTTCACACTACCAGGATCCACAGCGGATTTCGCTGCAAACTCGCAGCGTGAAATCCACTGCAGATCCAGTACGTGTAAAGCTACCCTTAACAAGTATCCTGACCACTGGAAACCTAGATGATCAAGAGAACAGAGGTCCCTTACCCCCCGAGTGAATTGAGCAGCAACACACATGTTTCACTGCAACTCCTTTCACTATGAGACTGGTTAAAGGGGAACTCCGGATAAGGAAAACTTGTTTTCTATTAAAAGTACATTAAAAGTTATATAGATGTGTCTATACAATGGCAGCCCTGGACCATTAGGGAAGGGATACATGAGAGAATAGGCAGCAAGGAAGGAAGGGGTTAACGTGGTTTTAGTAAGTGTAAAAGCTGAGGACTTAGTGCTGAGTTGAGCGGGATTGGGATAGGTCAGAAGAGTAGCCAATAGAAAGTGTATATCTGGTGAATATGTAATGAAGTGTTACCCAGATACAGGATTATGATAGGCTGTCAGATATAGTGGGAGGTAGGATTAAAGCGTAACTGTCATTTTTTTTTTTTTATTGCAGAAATCAGTAGTATAAGCAATTTTAAGAAACTCTGTAATAGGTTTCATCAGCCAAAAAAGCCTCCTTCTGTACTCAAGAAGCAATCTCCCAGCCTCCCCCCCTGACTTCTTATCTGTGCATTATCAGGCAAACACGTCTTCATTACAGAGAAGCCAGTGAAGACGGGCTCTGCTCTCTCCATTCTATCCTTATTGAGGGGGGAGGGGCAGAAGGAGATGAGGGAGCAGGAAGAGGTGACATGAAGGTCAGCTGTTTGTAGACTGTCTGGGCACCTAAAACGCAGGATTCAGGGGTCAGAAAGGTCAGTGCTTATCTATGAACTTACTGAGAGAAGATTGCAGGGTGTTGTGCTTTGCAAGACTGCTCCGTGCTCAGTCACTCCTAACAGCCCCTCCTCTCTCCATAGCAACATAATAGAGACAGAAATCCTGCTTCTTCTGCAGTGAGGGGGGAGGCTGGGAGATTGCTTTTTCAGTCCAGAAGGAAACTCTTTTGGTTTATAAAACCTATTACAGAGTTTCTTAAAATCGCTTGTACTGTTGATGTTTAATGTTTTCAAAAAAATGACCCTTAAATGACAGTCACGCTTTAAGGGAGGTATAAAATAGGGGTTGCTCAGCCAGACAGGGTCTGTCTGCCGGAGCAATTTGAAGATAGGTGAGAGCTAGTGAGCTGCCCGCCCGCCCTCCCAAGGGTTCCCCTTTTTCTTTTTCTTTAATTTCGGAGAGGCTGTTACTTCAGTTGTGTGGGGTGAGCTGTTCAGTTTAGAAAGAATAGGCGTGACCAATACTATTTATCTTTATTAATTATTTAACCCCTTAACGACCGCGGGCGTATATTTACGCCCTGCGGTTGGTAAGGACGTTCAGAGCGGGGCCGGGCGGCACCCGGGACCGCAGGTATTAGCGGGCACGGTCCGATCGGCGTGCCCGCTAATACAGTAATCGGATGCAGCTGTCAAAGTTGACAGCTGCATCCGATTACCGTTTGCAGCGCCATCCCTGGTGTCTAGTGGGGAGATCGCTCCTCCGGGACGTTGTCCCGGAGGAGCGATCTCCGTTTCTGAAGCCGGCCCGGGACCGCTCCAAGATGGCGCCGTCCCCGGCTCGGCACTCGTTTACTTCCGGCTGCAGCAGCCGGAAGTAAACGAGTGCCTATCTCATGGATCTCTGCAGCATATCTATGCTGCAGAGATCTCTATGAGAGATCAGAGCACTTATACTAGAAGTCCCCAGCGGGGCTTCTAGTATAAGTGTAAAAGTAAAAAAAAAAGTGTCATTATTAATAAAAAGCCCCTTCCCCTAATAAAAGTCTGAATCACCCCCTTTTCCCAGGTTATTAATAAAAGTAAATAAATAAATAAACAAACATGTTTGCTATCGCCGCGTGCGTAATCGCCCGAACTATAAATTAATCACATTCCTGATCTCGCACGGTAAACTGCATAAGCGCACAAAAATCCCAAAGTGCAAAATTGCGTATTTTTGGTCGCATCAAATCCAGAAAAATGTTAATAAAAAGCGATCAAAAAGTCGTATATGCGCAATCAAGGTACCGATAGAAAGAACATGTCATTGCGCAAAAAATGACACCTGACACAGCCCCATAGACCAAAGGATAAAAGTGCTATAAGCCTGGGAATGGAGCGATTTTAACCCCTTAACGACATCGGGCGTACCCATACGCCCCCGTTGCCTGGGCTTTAACGCAAAAGGGCGTATGGGTACGCCCGATGTTTCCCCGATCGCTGCGTGTTCACACACAGCGGTCGGGGAAGATGGCCTGCTATAAATCATAGCAGGCCATCATAGCTTCTCGGCACGGGGGGTGGTTAACACCCCCCGTGCTTACGATCGCCGCTATAGGCTGATCAATTCAGATCAGCCAATAGTGTCGATCGGAACCTTTCCGGGTCATCGGTGACCCGATGACCCGGAAAAAAATGGCGGTCGGTGCTGTCCGAGGACGGCACCGACCGCCATTACTGTGAAAAGTAATGGTGATCGCCGTGCCACCGGCCCGATCGCCGTGAACGGCCGGCCGGCTGGCCGTTCACGGCGATCGGGCCGGTGGCACGGCGATCAGAGTCCCACAATATAGTAAATACCTGCCCTGGACCCCTCAGCTAGGTAGCCGAGGGGTCCAGAGCGGGTATTTGTACATTACTCACCTGTCCCGGGCTCCTGATCGGCGTCTTCCGGGTTCGCGGCGTCCTCCGTCATTCCGTTCGGTCTTCAGGTCTTTCCGGCGGTCCCCGTCGTCTTCTTTCGGCTATTTTCGGCTCCAGCCTCGTCATTTTCCGGATTTTGCGCTCTGCTGCCCCCTAGCGGCTGATATGTGTAATACACTTATCAGCAGCTACAGGGATATTCAGAATGTAGAAAAAGTTTTTTTTTTTTCCAAAATTTTTTTTTTTCTATTTTCCGCACCCTATCGCCGCTGAGTGTTGATCAGCATCGCACGAAAGTGCGCTGCTAATCAGCAACTCCTCCTTTTTGGCGTAGGGTGTTTTTTTTCTATATCCTACTGCCACGGTCTGCTTATAAGTGCCGCACATAAGTGCGGCATTTATCAGCAACTCCTTTGTTGGCGTAGGTTTTTTTTTTATACTTACTGTAAAAAAACACGTAAAAAACACTACATTACACCACACTACATTGAATAAAGTTTGACACTACACCACTACATACCCCATATACCAATCCCCGTATAAAGATGGCCCCCAGGGTGTTTTCGGCGTCAGAGGGATACGTTATTATTGCCTCCGACACCGAAACAGCCAGTGAGGATGAATGGGGGGATCCTTCTTTCCTCCATTCATCCTCATCATCCAGTGACGTGTCTGGGGGGTAGCGTAGCGTACGCTGCCCCCCAGACACGTCTTTTCCGCCAGTACCGTCCCAATAAGAGATGACGGTATGGAGTGAAATTCTACAAACACTGTGAGAGTACCTCAGGGTACTCTTACAGATTTAGGGTACGTGCACACTGCGGAATGGCGAAGGATAACCCTTTGTGCATTCCGCAGCTGGCACCCACCGGAGGGTCCATCCAAAGAATGAACACGTTGGACGGAGAGCGGAATCCGCCCGTGCATAGAATGGAGTCTATGACACGTGTGGAGACGTGCGCCTGCATCAGTCCGCCGGCGGGTGCCAGCTGTGGAATGCACAAAGGGTTATCTGTCGCGATTCCGCAGTGTGCATGTACCCTTAGAGTGTATGTAGGAAGGGACACCCGAATCCAGACCCCAGATGCCCCCTCCCCCCCCCCCCATCCTTGGAGTTAGTGGGAAGGTCGTCCGGGAACTGATCTTCCCACTGCTGGATAAAGGTCACCACCTGTACGGGGATAACTTTTATACCAGCACCCCTCTTCCGGTCCCTCGCTGCCCTGTAGCTTGTGGCACGATCCGTAAATATCAGAAGTAGTAATAGCGCCCTAATATTTAGCAGCCATGGAGCGGACCCAGCGCTTCTGGATATGAAGGACCCCGTATCGCACCAGGACAACATTCTCCAGGTGACGTCCCCCACACAGGAGAACGGGAGACCCCAGAAGAAGTGCAGAGTGTGGGGTAACAGGGGGATCAGGAAGGACACCATTTACCAGTGTGACACCTGTCCTGATCCCCCCGGCCTCTGCATACTGGATCGCTCCAAGGCGCACCACACGTCACTGGGGTTCTACATTATCTAAATTCTGTCCCTTATTCCTATTTCAGGGGTCACGTTGGTCCAGGGATTATTCTGATCGCCATTATGGAGTCAGGAAGGAATTTTTCCCCTGTGATGAGGCTACTGTCGTCTGCCTCACGAGGGGTTTTTGCCTTCCTCTGGATCAACACAGATTGAGTTTGATGGACACCTGTCATTTACAACCTTATAAACTAATAATTGGCCTAATACCCCCAAATAAATTAGAATTGTCCCTTTTCCCCAGCTAAATAGGTATGGCCGCCATTCCCATTAGAGGATGCCATGATGCAATTACAAAGCCTCTGTGCGGCCAGGACAGTAGAAACCCCCCACAAGTGACCCCATTCTGGAAACTACACCCCATAAGGAATCTAAGAAGGGGGGCAGCTGGGATATGGCCCCCTGGTGACGGCCACATTTGGGACGTGAAAATGAAAAAAATTGTATTTTTTATTTTCTCGGCACATGTTCTACGTAAGTGCCCGTCACCAGTGGGGTCCATATGCTCACTGCACCCCTTGTTAGATTCCTTATGGGGTGTAGTTTCCAGAATGGGGTCACTTGTCGGGGGTTTCTACTGTCCTGGCAGCACAGGAGCTTTGTAATTGCGACATGGCCTCCATCCTCCATTCCAGCCTCTAAATGGCGCTCTGTCCCTTTGGTGGGTTGCCCTGTGCCCATATGGCACATTATGCCCACATGTGGGGTATTTTCGTACTCAGGGGACACTACCCTACACGTTTTGTGTTCATTTTCTTTTTTAACCCCTTGTGGAAATGGAAAAAAATCAAGGCTAGACCAACATTTAGTGTAATTTTTGTAAAATTTTTACTCTAAATTATTAATCTTGTCATGTTTTTTCATTTTCACAAGGGGTTAAAAGATAAAAAAAAACATTTAATGTGTAGAGCAATTTCCCCTGAGTACGGAAATACCCCACATGTGGACATAAAGCGCCATGCGGGTGCAGGGTAAGCCTCCGAAGGGAAGAAGCGCCATTTGGTTTTTGAAGGCTGGATTTGGATGGAATGGATTTCGAGGGGCCATGTTGCATTCAAAAGGCCCCTGTGTTGCCAAGACAGTTGAAACCCCCCACAAGTGACCCCATTATGGAAACTGCACCCCTCAAGGAATGTAACAAGGGGTGTAGTGAGCATATGGACCCCACTGGTGACGGACACAAATGTGGAACAATGTGGCGTGAAAATGAAATATTACATTTTTTACACTATAATGTTGGTTTAGCCTTGAATATATCATTTTCACAAGGGGTTAAAAGAGGAGAAAAAAAACAAAATGTGTAGCGCAATGTCCCCCGAGTCCGTAAATACCCCACATGTGGACATAAAGCGCCATGCGGGTGCAGGGTAAGCCTCCGAAGGGAAGGAGCACCATTTCGTTTTTGAAGGCTGGATTTGGATGGAATGGATTTTGTGGGGCCATGTTGCATTCAAAAGGCCTCTGTGTTGCCAAGACAGTTGAAACCCCCCACAAGTGACCCCATTATGGAAACTACACCCCTCAAGGAATGTAACAAGGGGTGTAGTGAGCATATGGACTCCACTGGTGACGGGCACAAATGTGGAACAATGTGGCGTGAAAATGAAATATTACATTTTTTACACTATAATGTTGGTTTAGCCTTGAATTTATCATTTTCACAAGGGGTAAAAAGAGAAAAAAACACGCAATATGTGTAGAGCAATTTCCCCCGAGTCCGTAAATACCCCACATGTGGACATAAAGCGCCATGTGGGCGCAGGGCAAGCCTCCGAAGGGAAGGAGCGCCATTTGGATTTTGGAGGTTGGATTTGGCTAGAATGGATGATGAACGCCATGTCGCATTTACAGAGCCCTCGTGCTGCCAAAACACTGGAAACCCCCCACAAGTGACCCCATTCTGGAAACTGCACCCCTCAAGGAATCTAACAGGGGGGGAAAAGAGGATATGGACCCCTTGATGACGGGCACATTTGTGCCATGAAAGTGAAAAAATGAAATTTTTCCCTTTCACGTCACATTGTTCCACATTTGTGCCCGTCACCAGTGGGGTCCATATGCTCACTGCCCCCCTTGTTAGATTCCTTGAGGGGTGTAGTTTCCAGAATGGAATCACTTGTGGGGGGTTTCCAGTGTCTTGGCAGCACGAGGGCTCTGTAAATGCGACATGGCCCTTGAAATCCTTTTCAGTGAAATTCAGCTTCCAAAAGCCAATTGGCGCTCCTTCCCTTTGGAGGCTCGTCCTGCGCCCCCTTGGCACTTTATCGCCACATGTGGGGTATTTCTGTACTCGGGAGAAACTGCGCTACACATTTTTTGTCTTTTTTTGCCTCTTATCCCTTTAAGAAAATGAAAAATTGAAGGCTAGAACAACGTTTTAGTGTAAAAAATAAATTTTTCTTTTTTCACGCCATATTGTTCGGAAAATCTGTGAAGCACCTGTGGGGTCCAGATGCTCACCGCACCCCTTGTTACATTCCTTGAGGGGTGTAGTTTTCTAAATGGTGTCCCTTTAGGGGTGTTTTTTAGGTTTTGGCACCCCAGAGCCTCTGCCAACCTGAAGTGGTACAGTCAAAAATGACCAAATATAACGGAGGCGTTGAAATTCACTAGGCGCTCCCTTATATCTGAGGCTTGTGGTTGCGTCAAATAGCGCAATAGGGTCACATATGGGGTATTTCTATAAACTGCAGAAACGGGGCAATAATTATTGGGGTGCATTTCTCTGGTAATAGGTTTATAATTATGATAAATATTGGATTACAATAAAATCTCTGCACAGAAAATTAAAATTTTCAAATTCCTTACACACTTAGCTTTTATTTCTGTGACTCCCCTAAAGGGTTAAAACACTTTCTGGATGTGCTTTTGCAGAGTTTGGGGGGTGCAGTTTCTGAAATGGGGTGCTTTGTGGGGCTTTCTAACATACAGGCCCCTCAAATACACTTTAACTTAACCTGAACAGGTCCCTAAAAATATCTGATTTTGAAATTTTACTGAAAATTTGGAAATTTGCTGCTAATGTTTTAAGCTCCCTATTGTGTAAAAAAAATGAAAAATAGTTTAATAAATGCCGCCAACATAAAGTAGACATGTTGCTAATGCTATTTAATATATAATTTATGTGGTATAACCACTTTCTGTATACGCAAAAAAGTTTCAAAGTTGGAAAAATGCATTTTTTCACATTTTTTCACATTATTTGGGTTTTTTTCATAAAGATTTGTTATGAGTATCGACTCCAATTTACCAGAAATGTAAAGTACAATATGTCACGAGAAAACAGTCTCAGAATCAGCCGGATAGGTAAAAGCATCCCGAAGGTATTAATGACTAAAGTGACACTGGTCATATTCATAAAATTTGTCTCTGTCATTAAGGCCATTTCAGTCTCTGTCCTTAAGGGGTTAAGGAACGTATATTTGTAAACAATGGTTTTAATTTTTTACAGGCCATCAGATAATAGAAACGTTATACATGTTATATATCGTTTTAATCGTAACGACTTGTGGAACATATATAACAAGTCAGTTTTACCCCAGGGCAAACGGCGTAAAAACACATATCCACTAAAAACACAAAATGTGGGTTTTTTTTCAATTTCACCACACATTGAATTTTTTCCTGCTTTTGCAGTGTACTTTATGCAAAAATTCAGCCTGTCATTGCAAAGTAAAATTAGTGGCGCAAAAAATAAGGGCTCATGTGGGTTTCTAGGTGAAAAAATGCAACTGCTATGGCCTTTTATGCACAAGGAGGAAAAAACGAAAACGCAAAAATCAAAATTGCCCCGGTCCTTAAGGGGTTAATTGTAGCCTGAGCAGTTAAATAAAGTTATTTTAAAGTTTAAATATATTTTTGAAGTTTAAATAAACATAGGCCTTTTGGCTTTTAAAATTTTCCCATAACCGTGTCTTGAGTGGATTTATTTATAGAGGTTAAGGAAGTCTGCGGTATTCTCTCATGTATTACTGTATCTGTGCGGTTCTGCCACACTGGGAGCTGATAGAAATCCAGGAAGTGGAAAAAAATTACCTCTGTGCCAATCCACATTGTCTCCTGCTCCTTCTGCTGTCCCCCCTTAGGAGACAAATATTCCATGCCTCTGTCTCACATCGTGTGTGTTTGCTAGACACAGACTGATGATGCATAGGGGGGGGCAGGGCGTGATTCACCATCTCTGACCGGCCAGAAGCAGGGGTTTTAACTTGTGTAAAAGTCTTCAGATAAATTAGGGCTGTGTTCACACATGTTGGAGTATCATTGCAGTACGGCAGTATCTGCACAAAAATGATGCAGTAACACAAATAGATAACTCTAAACAGCAGAGAGGCTAAGAGCCGACACTGTCAATCCCACCTGCACAAAAACAAGGCATAAACAGTATATCCCATGTACGATAGTATCAAATAAAGTCCTTTTTGTGGGAATCAACTTCAAAGATCAAAGATGCTTGATTATAATATGTGTGTGGAAAGGAAAAGAAAAAAAAATAGTTTTAAAAGTTCTTTGCTTTATTCCAATTTCAGCGTTACAGGTAGAGAATACAGCGTGCTGTGTGGGTGGGACCACAATGAAATGATAAAGTACTGCAAATAATTCAGTAACACAATATTGACTGGATTCACACTGTGTATATTTGAGGCTGTATTTGGTCCTCATGTCAGGTCCTCATAGCAACCAAAACCAGGAGTGGATTGAAAACACAGAAAGGATCTGTCCACACAATGTTGAAATTGAGTGGATGGCCGCCATATAACGGTCAATAACTTCCATTATTTCAATACAACAGCCGTTGTTTTAAAATAACAGCACATATTTGCCATTAAATGACGGCCATCCACTCAATTACAACATTATGTGAACAGAGCCTTTCTGTGTTTTCAATCCACTCCTGGTTTTGGTTGCTATACAGCCTCAAACATACAGCCTCAAATATACGTAGTGTGAAACTGCAATGTGTGAACACAGCCTAGATGTTCTGCAACTGCATCTGCAGAAGTTTCATTTTTTTCTACCTCTACCCGGAGTTCCCCTTCAAGGTAGTTGAGTGCAGCACCTAGCTATTAGCGATAGCTGGGGGTACCAGTACATAGGAGATTATTATTATTATTATTATTATTATTATTATTATTATTATTATTATTATTATCTTGGTCCAGCCATTCTGAAGGTTGAAGACACCTTTTGCACTTGAATTTGCAAATATAAAATTAAAGGGGGTTTCCAGGGAAGACCACATTGACGTGAATGGGAGCTGCACTGCAGCAACTCAGGGCCACTACTACACAATGGAGCTGAGGCATTAACCTCTGGTGCCGGGACTATGCAGAACAGCTGATCAATGAGGGGTGCTGGGTGTCACAGTTTTGATAAAAGACATTAACACTTTATTGGTACAGTGACACATAACTTCTGCAGGCAACTAGAACATGCCCGCATGTGGTGGCCAATAGCTGTGTGCCTTTGCTGGTTCCATCCACTGTTACAGTAAAATATCTTAATTTGAAATCTATAATATTTTAGTTGTATACGTTATAATAGTAGTCTAAAATTAGCCCAGGTGTAACCTATATCCTTTACATGACACACCAAGGAAATTAGCTTCCACCTTCATTAAATTAAAGCGGTTTACAATTAGATGCATTGTATGAATGAATGTTATGTCTCATCCTACAATTATGTATCAAAGAATTTTAGGCTATGGAATTGGGTTCTACACAGCCTATGGCCGTGTTCGCACAGTGTTAGACAATGGCTGTTATGTAGCATGGCCATGTCACAGAACAGCCACTGAAGTTCACGCTGGCACTTTACATTGTCTGCACTGTCTGGCACACTCCGGACGGGATTCCATAGGACACAATGTTATTTCAATTTTCAATAAATAGCGGGCGGTGTTGCAACGGATGTTATTTATTGAAAATTTATGTTGTGTCAACTAAATCTATGGCTGTATCCATATTTTCCAGAACTCCCCCTAGGGCTGCATCCAACTTCTCCAGCCACCATGGGGTCAAATACCGAGCGTTCGTGTTTGGACATTCAGTAAGTTCGCTCATCACTCCTCTTGGACAAACCCCTTTAAATCAGAAGAGTGGTAGATGGCTCAAGCAGGTACAAAATACAGGAGTGCTTGAGTAAGACCCCATTAAGGGGTTGAAATGTTGAGTTTTTACCTTGGATGAAATAGACCCGCTTTTTCTTCTTTCTAATATCACATTTTTTAATAGAGGAGTGACTTTCCTGCTGGTAGCTGTTTTGGTCGCCATCTTGGCACCATCTACGTATTTTTCTGGGTGCTGCATTTTTTTTTATCTATCTAGATACAGTATCTATATACCTGACTATCTATATATCTAACAGTGACATTTGTATATGGGTTTGCCTACCATTGCTCTATATTAATGCTACATGGAGCTCTTACACAGATAAATAACTCTTTATTTATCTGGAGAAGCACGACAGAGACTAATGACTTGTCTGCTGATTTTGTTATGTAAGAAATGAGATCATTTTTCAGTGGGAAAATGTGTCCTTTAAGACATATGAATGCCAGTATTCCAGACAAACGCATAATAACATAGGCCTAAGTTAAAGGGGTTTTCTCACTTATTTTTTCATGTGCCTTATCCACAGGATAGTGGACAAGTATGAGATTGTGGGGGGTCCAACCTCTGGGCCCCCCCAGGATCTCTAAGTCAGCGCCCCGGCTTCTTTGTTTTGAATAGAGCTGTGGGTCGGCGTGTTATTCGCAACTCCATTTAACCTCTATGGAACATCCAGAGATATCCAAGTACAGTACTCAGCTATCTCCAGCAGCTCCACAGAGAATGGAATGGAATGGCAAGTCACGCACTGACCCGTGGCTCTATTCAAAACAATTAGAGAGGTCCGACCCCCCTTGACCTCATATTTGTCACATCTTGTGGATACTCTGTTACAATTATTATACGCGGACAAAACCATGCTTTTGTGGCCATTGGTTGCACAATTTTGTAGACATTGCTCCCTGGTAACCTCATGATCACCACACCAAATTGAGGAGACTGGTAAGTATGCACACAATTACACTTACAGAGGGGCTGAGTGGTAAGACATAATTTATCTCTCCTTTGAGTACATATTGGACAGTACATAAGAGCAGCAAAAGTAATCATAAAAAAAATCAGATTCAGACTTATCCAATTTGTTTGGAAAATGCGAAGCAAGGACATATCATCAAGCGAATACTCAAACTTCTTAAAGTTGATGTGTTAAAGGCAGAAAAAAATAAGCAAGGATCTCAGAATCTCAGAGTCACTCTGACAAGGGTGTATTGTGATGTCTAGATGACTGGGTCAGAGCATCTTGTAGCGGATTCCCTTTGTGCAGCGGTCAGTACCCACCAAAGTGGCACATGATTCATTGATATTTGTGGGGAATAGAGGCTAGCCTGTCTGCCCCTATGCTACAGAAGAGCTAATACAGCATAAATAGCTGAAAAGAGTCCTGTTGATTCCTGTGTCTTATGATAAGTTTACATGGAGCGATAATTGGCTCGATCGTACGATTAACGATTTCGAAGTAACGATTTTTTTTTTATAACGATCAGCGTTTAGATGGAACGATATATCGTACAGAAAATTCAGAAAATTCACACAGGTAAAATCAGTGAACGACCGAAACGATCGGTGAATTTTTTGCGAACGACGAACGACGATTTAAGAACATGTTAAAAGATCAAAATGAACGATTTATCGATCGTTCGCTGCGTTTACACGTACGATTATCATTCGAATTCGATCGTTATCACGAAAATTCGCCCGATAATCGTTCCATGTAAACGTATCAATAGGGTCCTTTTACACACACAGATTATCTGACAGATATCTGCCAGATTTTTGCAGCCAAAACCAGAAATGGATTTGAAACAAAGAGAAATCTCAGTTTTTCCTTTATGACCTGTTCCCTGTTTATAGTACATTCCTGGCTTTGGTTGCAAAAATCTGTCAGATATCTGTCAGATAATCTGTGTGTGTAAACGGACCCTAAATGAGTAAAATGATGAATGTAAAAAAAGGAAAAAATCCATCCAGTCTGAGAGATTTCCCTACTATCATGGAACCTTATTACTGGACTGGTTACATACATCATCAGTCTCCTATTGGTGATGATGTCTTGTACAGTATATAGGCCTCAAAGTGGTTTTGCAGGAATCCACATTGATTTCCTCTACTTAGGATAGTCCATTACTGTATGATCGGTAGGGACCTGACCTTGCTACTCCCATTGATCAGCAGAATAAAGAGCCCTCCCCACCCCATAATTTTTTTTTTTAATCAGGTAGAGCGACACAAAGTGAATAATCCACAAGCCATGCAAACTACAATCTCACTCCACGTGCTATTCTCTTTTAGCATTGACACTTTCCTCATTTGGCAATAACGTAACTAATAACATTTTGATACAGCTTAGTCACCATAGACACATTTATGAACCAAACACAACTAAATGTTTCATCTTTGTTACAGATTAAGCTATATCAAGATTCATTGTCGTGGATCATGCAAAGGAAGAATTATCAGGTTGGCAACTTTCTATACTTTCTATAGTTACCACTGGGTATCTCTCAAAATACAGCAATGGCAGTTTTCTTTACTGTGAACACTCTCTTCTTCATATCATTGTAGTTTAAAATGGGACAACACATCAGTACAGCTTGGAGAGACAAAATCTCCAAACTCCAAACTGTGACCTTGGAAAAGTGCCGTGGGCAGCTTCATTCCAGTGATCTTTGGGAGTCCTTGCTTACATATAACTATGAATGACCTACCTTGCAATACCTGAATGATATATGAGAAGCATAATACTTACCCAGTATGGTGCGTTTACACAGAGAGATTTAATATAAAACAGATTTTTGAAGCCAAAGCCGGGAATGGATTAGAAAAGAGGAAAAATCTCAGTCTTTCCTATATGACCTGTTCTCTGCTTATAGTCTGTTCCTGGCTTTGGCTTCAAACATCTGTCAGATAAATTTCTCTGTCTTATCTCCACACTGTTGGGGTATTAGACATCATAGAAGACCCAGAAGAGATAGACACTAACAAGCAGCAGCTCACAAGCCTGCTGTATACATAAGACACAGTATCTATCGGCAGGCTTTTAGCTGATCCAGCTAAGGTGCCCATACACATTAGAGAGGTGTTATCCAAATCTGCTGATTTTGATGGAACTGGCTTACCATTGAATGGGTATGCTCCAATCCTCCCCAATGGCAGATTTCAGGATATGGGAAAGGTTCAGGTATATAGGAACATATCTGATTTATTCCCCCCCCATTTAAGGTGTATGGCCAGCTTAAATGTGGTGAGATATACTGAGAATCTGTGGTGATGATGCACATACGATTGATTGATTGACCTGGTCTGTCAATGTTTTACATAGATGTCTATCTGAAAGGACTCATGAAATACTACATTTCTTCTTAGCAGCTATAACAGGGAAAATGAACAGCCAATATGGCCTAAATACATTAAGTATGTTCACACTGAGTAAACCAGGCGGAATTCCGTGGCCTCCCGACTCTCCCCCAACAAACAAGCTGAATAAGCATTTGACTAGAAGTTTATCTCATGTGTATTGCTACTGTGATTTTCATTATTGAGAAGTAAAATCAGCTATGTGCACACTATGGAAACTACGGAATTAAGTGAGGAGTTTCAAGCGGAGTCCACTCGGCGGGTTCCGCTGAAGTTCTGCCTGTCCTATTAACTCAATGTGGTTTCTAAAGTGCGTTTCTAAAGTGTGTTTCTAAACTTAATGGAGATGTATTAGGTGGAAAAGTATTGCAAGTACTGAGATGAATACTGATTTCCAAAAGAAGAGAGATAGGCATGGATTCCCTCTTACTGCTCCAGCTAGCTGACCATTTATATTTTGTAGTAAGATGTAGCACCCTGAGCAGCATTAGTTCTCCAAAGCGATTTGTGACCTCATAAGTTGTAGTAAGTTTATGGCATTAGGTACAGTATTATCCCACTTTTTCAACTTTTTAGGGTCCATTCACACATACCATATACCGAATATTGTGTCATAACATTGTAAAACTTAGATACAGTGCTGCTGTGATGTTAAAAAACAATAAAGAGACCATGACGTTGCTCAGTGACGGCCTGCTCAGCCAACCACTGACTGCTGTGGGACAGCACAGTGATTGGCTGAGCGGGCCATCACGGAGCAGGGCACCCGGAAAAGCAAGCAGAAGGGTGTTGGGGGGAGCATGAACAGGGTAGCATGGTATTTTTTTAACATCACAGCAATGCTAAGTTTTACAAGGTATGGCACTATATACTATATTTGCGAGAATGGAGTGCCATAGATTTTAATAATAACCAATATCACATCGGATTTCACTGCGAAACCAGCGGCATGAAATCCGCTGTGATACAGTATGTGTGAATGGACCCTTAAAGGATATCTGTCACATTGATTTTTGTGCAAATCAGTGTGTAATTGCAGCTTATTTCAGAAGAGTGTGTTGCTGCAACTACATCCCATGCCGAGTTCTATGCACAAGCCTCATTCTAATAAATAGGGCTTGTGCACTGAACTCTGCCAGAATGAGACATATCTACAGCAGCATAATCTTCCAGCATCAGCTGTGACTGCACAACAATCTGCACAGAAAATCATTGTGGCAGGTACCCTCTTAAATGTTTATCTTTGGAACCACCATTATCGCCTATCAAGCATGCCCCCCATCAGTTATGAAAACAAGGGCCCTGTGTACACCATTTAAAAGGAATGGTGGTTGAGCATGTGCACTGCTACTACAGTCATTGTCTATGGGACTGAAGAAGATAAGCAAGCTCTGTACTGGACCATCTTCTTCAGTCAGCTAGAGATTTAATGAAGTGGCAGCACAGGCTTGGCTACAGATACTTCTAAGGGTGGTGGGACCTCCAGCAATCACATATTTGTCGCCTATCTGTTGGACAACCCCTTTAAGGGTCTGTTATTATGGGAAATGCTTATAAAGTGCTTTTTCCCTGCACTTACTACTGCATGAAGGCTTCACTTCCTGGATAAAATGGTGATTTCACGACCCGACTCCCAGAGCTGTGCGGGCTGTGGCTGCTGGAGAGGATGATATAAGTGTATATTGGTGATTTGTATAACTTTTGTGGGGCAATACAATAATTTAATAAAAATTTTCGCCCGACTTCTCCTTTAAGGAAAAAAAAAATCTTAGTCTAATGGGAAAACCCTGCAGGATATATTGTGCTATCCGCCCCCCCTGGACCAGTCTGGCGTTTTGGCCTACACACAGGATAGCAGGAACAATATCACTAAAAACTATGTGATATTGGTTCAGGTATTTTGGTGTTTTGTGACTACACTAAAGGAACACCATATTGATGCATAAAGCCCTTAAAGATTACATGCATTACCACAATTCTTTATATTGCAGATTTTTTTTCTCAGACTGGCTACTCTTGATAAGCACAAGCCCACGCAATGAAAAGCTGACATGTTTGTATGTACTGATTCCCGTTAACACAAAGATGAACTAATTGCATAAGATACAATCAAATAAATCACCGACAAGGCAATAGTCCTAGATCTGCAAGGCACATGGATATACAGCATTGTTCTAATGACCTATATATATATATAGTTAGGTAAGTGACATATTCATTTTCATTGAAACAAGAACTCATTGAAACTAGAAAACACAAGTGGATTTCTGGAGTGTAAAGCGTTATAAACTCTCAGAAAACTTAATATGATTAAAAAGCCTTTTACAGCTTGGATATACATGAGAAGATTTATTTAACTCACCCAAATACTTGTCCTGTGTGAGTCACCCCAACCTGTCAGCACATAGGCTGAAGGAAAGTTCAGGCTTCTTCAGCTTTAGGCTCCGTAGGATGAAAAGCTTCTTTGAAGAATTTCGTACAAACAGTTAAACTTGTGAAGACCCAAGTCCAGGCTGCCGCCACCTACTCGCTCAGCAATGTGACCATAAGAATCCTTTCAGGAGCCAGCCATTGCAGGCTGCTGTGGGCTATGTCACTAGAGTACTAGCGAATGCATCTGTCAAGTTAGTTTGTGTTTATATCATGCTTCCCTGTTCTCCACTAGAGGCACCAATAACTTTTAAGGGGTGGAGTAAAAGTTTTGTGCCTGAAGAAATCAATGCAAAAAAGGAGAGAGTCGAAGAACAAAACAAACATATCCCATTCTTGCCCGGGGTTGTGATGAGTCACGAGAAATATCTACTGTATCTTTAACAGCTGACAATAGGTTTATACACAGGGATAATAAACTTATAATAGTGGTGGCCTTTGACACACGGGGAATGTATCAGCGCACGCTGCAAGCTCTTATTACAAAGCCTTTGCAGTGAATGTGGTACTGCAACATTCACAGGTCTTTGCCAAATTGACAGATGTTTACATAAGGACACGTCTTTTTCGAGATTTAGTTGCTTTCTGAGATTTTCACCTCCTGCAGTCATACTTTGTAGATGGTTCAGGTGTGCAGGAGTAGCCTTGTATGGACTGTATATAGGGGAGAAATGGGACTGAAATGCGGCCTTGGCATTTCAATGCTCAAAGGCCCACTTGGGTGGTGAATGTAAAATATGTTATGTGCGCTTGGGGGTTATGGCTGACCGGGGCATATATCATATTTACAGAATACAAATTGCTGTAAACTACACTTTATCATCTGTAGATAAAACCGGAATGACACTATGTGGAATGTGAACTTCCCTCCAGGAATATTGTGATTGCTCTTGACAGACTCGAACAGCCAAGCCCCCTACACCCACTTTCCTAGATAGGAGTCTCTATTATGATTATAGACTTGCAAGCCATCGGGATCTGAATGTTACAGCAGGCTAGTAAATGAACACATAGAGCACTGCATAGATTGCAATTTGCAAAATAGAAGGCTAGTCCAAACCTGAGGATTTTCCAGTAGTGGAATATCCCCAGAAGAGCCTTTGCCACAGGCTCTCAGTGACTGATAATTTAGCTTCAGTGCCAGGCCTATTTGCCAGTCTTGTAGAAATGCACACTACTCTAGTCTTAAAAGTGTCACTGTTGTTTGGAAAAATTTGCAACGTAGAGAATATATAGTGGCACTCACCGAGTCCATAAAAGTGATGCTTCATTTCAAGTCAGATACAGAGCAACAAACAAGTGCATTCCACAAGGAAAGATCGACGATCGTTTTGCGCTACTGTGCTCCGACTGGCTCACAGGTGACAGTAGCGCAAAACGATCGTATCTCTTTCCTTGTGGAATGCACTTGTTTGTTGCTCTGTATCTGACCAGAAATGAAGCATCACTTTTATGGATTTGGTGAGTGCCAATATATATTCTCTACGTTGCGGATTGATCCTACTGTCTGAGTAAAGCACCACCGTTACAATGACTAAACCTGGGGCCCGTGCTGAGGCATACCAGCCGTATATAGACTGTGTCAGAGTGCCCACTTTATGCTCTTTGGTATGCGTTGTTTGGAAAAAAACTTTTGACATGTCATAGAGGCATAAGACAAGAATTCCTACAGCATCCGTAATAAAGAAACGTGAATCATGGAACAGGAGCAAATGCTTGACAAAGACCCTATGCATGGGTCGAAACGTTGCACCTGATATACCCTGATGTGTGAATAAATTCATGCTTCTTCATTAAGGATGCTGTAGGAATTCCTCTTCTTGAGTTTACAGTGCCCACCACAAGGATAGTGGGCCTTTCAGCATGCATACCACCTTGAAACTGAGTGGCCTTTTTGGAGTGTGGCTCCCACAAGGTGCTGTTGGACTTTTTTGGTTTATTGGAATGCCATAGAGAGTGTTCAGACCCCTACCGATCAGGAGAACGAGCTGGGAGAAGACGCGCTACAGCACAATGCGCTTCTTGCTCTGTGTAAGAAAAGAAGAGTTGGAGTTTTTTTTCTAACACAACCATAATCCCTAGCACCCGTCCAATCAGATGCGGGCCCCTCTGTGATGTCAGCACCTCCCTCTCACCCTCTATATAAGGCAGTTCAATAATGGAGGTCGCAAGTCGGCTGTGTGTGGAGGCGAGAGCAGGATGGCAGCAGGCAGTTACAGCAGAGCAGGGAGAGTATAACAAAGTGATATAGGGACAGAAAGGAGAGGAATGGCGGAAATTGGATATGACTGGCTGATTGACATTTTTTTTATTATTATTTTACAATTTATTACACTTTTACAACAACATGCTTTAACAAATTCCCCCATCTGTAGTAGACCCAGTATTCTAGCTACTATAGTTTTGGCTATTGTAATAAAATTAAAATCAGAAGTTTGACTGAAAATTTTTTAAGCTTGCAAAACGATTTTCCGTCTGTTCTCTTCGCACACCACCGATCCCAAAAACGGGGACACAATTGCATCACAATGTATGGAGTGCACAGGGGCCTGCGTGTTCACCATGCCAAGCACTTCATTCACTGTAAGGCCACTGAACACTTACAAGTTTAGCGCTCTAAATCGCTTGGCGACTCCATATAGAATGAACCGGGTTTCGGGCATGGTGGTTGTGCAGGTACCCTGAACAATCTAATAATTGTGGGACGATTGCGTTCCTGTTCTCAGGATAGGTGATAAACTCAGATGGAAATAACCCTTTAAGGCTGTACAATATGATGTGCATTGGTGTTTATTTTGAAATCTGCAAATAACCTGTAATTTCTCCCAAACTGGCCCTTGCATTTAGAAAGTGTCACCTGAGGTAAACATGTTCTGTATAGTGTTTACAAAAAATACAATACCTTTGTTTATTGAGATGGCACAATGCAGCTACAGTTGCAGCGTAGCACAGCTGTCGGCTTCTGTCCCCTGTGGGGTGTTGGCATTTTCATAGTAAAAAGATGGCGCTTAAAGGTAAACTAAAACACACATGTCACTTAACAATGTTATATTAATCTGCTAAAGAATACCTTATCTAATTGTTTTCAATACTGATCAAACAAAACTGTGGGGGATGTCACACATTTTAATATATGGTTAAATTAGTAGTCAGTGTTACATACGGACATCGTAATCCATAGTTCTGAAGGGTCGCTGCTCCACTGAAAAAGAGTAGGAGGTAGCCCATCAGGACGAGTGACAATGCTTATGGGCCAACAGTACTCCTCATTCTAGTTCAAAGGCTTCTCAATGGGTATTGTATAATAGGGACGCGGTAGAAATGATAAGGTAAGAAAATGGTTTCCTGCACCTCAACAAGGAATATGGACCAATCAGGTGTTTACAACTTGACAGTTCTTATCTTATGATTTATGGATAGTGTTTTAATTTCACAGAAAGCTGTTATGAAACTTTCTATGACTTCAAATATGCATTAACACAAGTTTTTTTTTCTTAATAGCTCTAGGGAGATTAAGTTTCTTTTTTCAGAAGATATCTAAAACCACAGGCGAACTTTCAGAGTAAATAGGGAAGAGTACTTGGATCCTGCATCCTCCAGTATCAGTTAAAAACAAAGGTGGGTTTAAATGTTCTGTATGGAACCTGATATATAAATACAAAGTACTGAATATACAACCATATAAAGTTTAATCTCACAATAACTATTTTATGTAAGAATATCACTTCATTATCTTTAGTCCAAAGGGACCGCGATGGGGACAATACTAGCCCCAAGTTATTAACTATAAATATGAGTAAAGAAAATTATGAATAAAAATGGCCAGAAGTAGTATTTCTTTATCTGTTAACAATAAAGATAAGGTATAATTTAATGATATTGCGAGTTTCAAAGATTCTAGAAGTATTTCACCCAGGGGCTATTTTGATAATAATTTATCTGATTATGCTAAACAAGAATTTGCTACATCTTTAAAAAAATGTGCTTTTGTATACTTTATTTTAAAGATTATATAATATGAAAGCACACAGTTGAACTGAAGCGGGTGCATAGGAGGGCTACCAAGGTAATTAAAGGAATGGGTGGGCTACCAAGCTTAGAGATGTATTTAGTTTAGATAAAGGACGATCTGATCACAATGTATAAATATATGAATGGACAGTACAAAGATCTTTGTAATTATATTTTTACACCTAGTTCTGTAACCATGACGAGGGGACATTCTCTAGAAGGTTTCATCACTAGCACAGATGCAGATTCTTTACTGTACGAGCAGTGAGACTATGGAACTCTTTACCACATGATGTTGTCATGGCTAATTCATTAAATTCAAGGGAGGCCTAGATGCTTTTCTCTATAAATATAATATTACAAGTTATGGGCATTAGGTTTCTAGGGATGCGTTGATCCAGGGAATATTCTGATTGACATTGGAGTTGGGAATTTTCTTCCTGTGATGGGGCAATTGTCATCTGCCTCATAGGGGGTTTTGCCTTCCTCTGGATCTACACAGTAGGGTTTCTGGAGGTTTAACCTAATGGACTCTTGTCATCTTTCAACCTTACTATCTATGTTACTTTGTTACTATATATACATATATATATATATATATATATATATATATATATATATATACACACACACACACACACACACAATGTTGCGAAAAAGTTGCAGGCAGTTTTTGGAAGAAATACTGCAAAGTAGACACCAAGAACAAGGAGTCCTGCAAGTGTAGATATGAATCCCCCAGAGTTCAGATCTCAACATCATTGAGTCTAAGATTACTTGAATAGACAGAAGTATTTAGAGGAACTAATCCTCTTCTGTAAGAAAAGGATGATCACACCAAATATTGATGTGAATATATATGTGTGTGTAATTTTAGTTATTACAACAGGAGGTGCCCTGTACTACAATAATTTACAACCCTTAAAGGGTTTTCCAGTGACAACTTATGGATGGCCTCCAGATGGGTCATCAATATCTGATGTCCTCTAGATGGGTCATCAATATCCAATGGGTGGAGTGTTGACACCTCCAATGATCAGACATAAGTGATGGCTTTGGCTTAAACCGTGGAACAAAGCAGGAAGCAGATAGCCCTGTGTAGTAGCCTAGTTGGGTTATTGTCTCTCAGCTTTCATTGATGAGAGCTGAGCTGCAGTAACCCAACAGGGCCACTACACAGTAGACAGGCTAACTGCTTCTGGCTCTTCACTGTGGATATATTGGAGCCACAGCTCTGCAAACAGCTGATTGACAGGGAATGGACAGTTATTGATGGGCTCTCCAGAGGAAAGAAGTTGTTTAACTGGGACAAGGAAGAGTCAAACTAAATATTTTCACTTTCTCCAATATCAAATGGTTTTAGTCAGAAGGGGACACTCCAAAGAGGAATAGTGAAAGTCTACTATGGTTTGGTTGAATATATTACTGGGGACCACAGCTAAGTGCTTTTGGACACTAAAATATAATTCACTTTTCCTTTAAAGCAGTATTCCTACCTGAGCTTGTTATCCCCTATCCATAGGAGAAGATCAGACCACTTGGACCACCACCAACCCCGAAAGCAGGGACACTGTTACCTCGATTAGGCATTAAATAGAGCGCAAAGGGTGCCTGTGTAATCACCATAGCCAGCACTCCATTAATTTACTATATTTACTCTAGGGCGGCCAAATACCTACAAGTTCAGGGAACTGAACCGTTTTGCTGCCCCATAAAGAATATTACTATTGAATATTGCGTATTGGGTGTGGTGGCAGTGCAGGCACCCTGAACACTCAAACATTCATTTTGAGGTGATTGTGTCCCCTTTCTCTGGGATAGGGCATAAGCTCAGATGGGAATACCCTTTAAAGGATACAAATTAAGTACAGGACTAACCCTGTCAGTTCACACAATGAAGCGAGCGGCTCCTATGTCCTATGGGGAGTTCTGATGCGGGCGCGCACTGATGCAACCGCATCAGAACCCTGCGGCCAGAAAGATCATCCGGATCACTGGAGGATCAGTGCAGAGACCAGCCGTTCTGTGACCCGGCGGGGGTCACAGAACGGCCTGTCTTTCACGTTGTGTGAACATAGCCTAAGACTGTACATATGATGTACTTTGGTGTTTATTTTGTAGGGAATGTCGGATGTGTGGACTGGACCATTTTCTGGTTGTAAAACCTCACCTAACTATAAATAAAGGTAGAATAGGTTCACCTCCAAAGGTAAACAGGTACAGTTGTGGTTTAATATTGGAAATATTTATTTTCTAACCATATTATGTCATCTCTAAACTTGTGATCATGGGTGTAACTACCAGGATACAAGCTATAGCAGCTGCTATAGGTTCCATCAGCTAATTGTTTAGGGGAAAGGTTTAGGGCCTGTTCACACAACGAAAAACAGGCAGAAATTCAGAGCGGAACCCCGTCCATGAACTCCGCTCAGAATCCCGTCTGCTGTTTCAATGGGATGCCTTGTGCGCCTCCACCTCTCTGCTCAAATAATTGACATGTCTGTTTTCCATAGTGTGAACTTAATGAGGGCTGATTTTCAGACAAAGTGTTCCCCTAGGTAGATTTAAAAGTGGGGCCCTAATGTGTGCACAGACCAACCTAGAATTAAAGTTAGAACATGATTAGATTCGGAATACATCTGTGTTTTATACCTAGCCTTATACATAGCCTTAAAGTTACAAGTGGTAAGTAGGCTGCTTATAAAACTTTAAGAAGAACCATTTTTCTGATGTGCTGTGGAAGGATGTTGGCACCTAGAAAAAGCCCACACCCTGCCAAACTAAACAAAAACCTTACTGAATCCTAATCTCACGGCTGTTGTTTCCTTTCCGTTAAAGCACAAGTTTTCTTTATTGTTGCTTCTTCCTGATCAAAAAATGAGCTGTATTTATTTTCTGTTATAAGGGAAATGTATGAAGTTATACTATCGGGACATATCTACTTTGGACAATTAAACTCATAAAAAGCATTTCGAGATAAACTAACAAGAAAAAATCGTAAATGTAATTCATAAAGTTGACCTCTTGTTTTGAAAACCTAACAGACCTATATTAAGTAATCAAGGGGAAATAAATCACAAATGTCAAAGATCTTAGATCAAAAGCCTATAAAATGGAAGCCATAAAGCCAATATCAACAGAGCCTAAAGTTGGCAATGCATTAGCTGAGTTGTGATGTTCCGTTAGAAGGAAATCCAGGAGGCCGGAGGGAGTCCCGGAGCTGCGGAGGCTCGGAGAGAGGTAAGTAGAGCTTGTTTTTCCCTGTTTTTGCCTCCTGGTTAGTTATGGTTTTCTCTGAACTTTAACCTCTTAACGATGCATGACTGGTATACCCGTCATGCGGCCGTTAAAGGGGATCAGAGAGGGCTCCCAGCGTGAGCCCTCTCTGCAACCCGCGGTCACCGGTTGCTATGTGTAGCCAGGGACCGCAGGTATTAGCCGTCGCGGCTGGCTAATTAACTATTCAAATCCAGCTGTCAAAGATGACAGCTGCATTTGAATTGTGACTGTGCCCCCTCTCCCTGGTGTCTAGTGGGGGATCTCCCCCCTGCGATGGAATCGCGGAGGGGAGATCCGTTGTAATGAGCCAGCCGGGAGTGACGCTGATCCCGGCTCGGCAATCCATGTAGATCGTCTGCAGCAGACCAGTATAATAGAGGACCGATCTGATAGATCATTGCTCTATTATATACACAGCATTGATTTTAATGGGAGATCAGTGCTGTGTATATAGAAGTCCCCAGGGGGCTTCTAATTACGAACTATGAAATTATCACATTCCTGATCTCGCACGGTAAACAGCGTAAGCGCAAAACCCCGCCAAAGTGCAAAATTGCGCAGTTCTGTTTACATTAAATCCAGAAAAAGTGTAATAAAAAGTGATCAAAAAGTCACATATACGCAAACAAGGTACCAAGAAAGAACAGATCACGGCGCAAAAAATATAACCTCACACAGCCCCATAGACCAAACAATAAAAGCATTATAAAGATGGGAATAGAGCGATTTTGAACACATTTAGTTTTTCTTAAAAGGTTTAAATTTTTTAAAATCCATCAAATAATATAAAAGTTATACAAGTTATATATCGATGTAATCATACTGACTTGAGGAACATAGATAACATGTCAGTTTTACCATAGGGCGAACGGCGTAAATACGAAACCCCTCATTATAAAAGGAAATGCACCTTTTTTTCAAATTTCATATAATTTTTTTCAGTTTTTTTAGCATTTTTTATAGAAAAATTAAGTCTGTATTTGCAAAGTATAATTGGCATCGCAAAAAATTAGGGCTCATGTGGGTCTGTAGGGGGAAAAATGCAAGCGCAGTGGCCTTTTAAACATGAGGAGGAAAAAACTAAAGCGCTAAAATGAAAACTGGCTCTGTCCTTAAAGGGTTTAAGTGTCACTATCGTTATAACTTTCAAAATCTAAATTAACAGTAGATGTGATATAAAGCAAGTTTGCAATATACAGTTATTTTTTATTTCTTAGTTATCAAGGAAAACACATCACTTCCTGTTTTCTGACTCTTTTTTTCTTAAAGAACAGGAAACAGTCAGAAAACAGAAAGTCCTGTGTATCCCAGGCCATCTGAGCGCTCACAGAGAAGGCAGTCATGTGATTAATGGACACATTGAGCCGTAACTCTTTGTACTGGTTAGAATTCCAGTGTTTAGTCTCTTTTTTTTCAACCAGCACAGGTCAGAAAATCTGCCTTCAGGAGACTGGACCTGGATTTCTGGTAAGTTCAGATTTGTTTTACAGCATGATAACAATAAAAAATAATGAATGTAAATTGTAAACTTGCTTTATATGACATCTACTGTTGATTTAGATTTTGAAATTAATAACAACAGTGACACTTTAAGTTACCTTGTTAGTGCCAAACAATATAGCCATTACTTCTATAAGAGTATTTAACAATCTTTACTAGTGTCATGGACTGTTTTATTCACTTCACTGCTGGCAATGTGCCGTTTCATCTTGGTAGTCTATTTTAGTTACTTTTGTTCTACTTCAACCACACCCTATCACTCCAGAAAGACACTGGAAAACAGTTGATAACCTTATTTTAGGTTTCTATGTAGCTGTTTCTGGTGGCACATTAGCATTTGCTAGATCAATCCAATCTCGATTGTCAGCTCATTGCGACCTATGTTCTGGTTCAATCCAGTATCCTGTGGAATCTGCCTCAAGCCTTCCTGCCCCAACTTTGATTCCAGTTGCCAAGTTGTCTTCTGGTTTTAACCGGTGGTGCTCCTGGACTCTCTTATTGCTTAGCTCTTCTGGATACCATGTCTGGTACTTATTGCTCTACAGTCTTGTATACTGTATATGATTATTAGTCCTATGTCTTTACTTATTCGCCCCGTGTCTACTAATTAATTATTTCTTTCTAGTTGTGTCTTTACCTAATGGTCCTGTTACCATATTCCTGCCTAGCTACAGTGATTGCATTTACTCTCAGCTTTGATTACCATGTTCCGGCCGATCCTATGTTCAAACCCAGCTCCAGTGGCCATGTTCCCGTCCCACTCTTGAGACCACGTTTAAAATCAGCTCTGGTGACCACATTATTCATGCTACTGTGCTTATAGGCTTTCCTGATCTATACTTCTCACCTGGTCTGATTTCTGTCAAGCCATCCCTGCTGGGGATCATCATCATGGCATGTTATCTATATTCCTCAAGTCAGTACAATTACAATACCGAATTTATATAACTTTTATTTTATTCACCTACTTTTAAAAAGTGTAAACATTTAAAAAAAATGCACTAGTCTGACTCTTAAAATGTTTTTATTTTTTGCTTTATGGGGCTACTTGGGGGTTAATTTTTAGCACCATGATCTGTAGTCCTTACCGCTACCATGCGTATGTGTGACAGGCATTTATAAAGTTTAAATGTCAGAACTGGCAGTGGCATCTAAACAGTTAAAATAGCCAACAATAGAGATTGCTCCATGGCAGCTGGTGATTGCAGCCCTCTCTATGCCCCCTGACACCACAATGTAACTGTACATCATGCTGTAGGTAAGGGTTAAAGCAACCAGTCTGCTCTTATAATGCAAACACCTTAAGGCTGCGTTCACACTATGTATATTTCAGTCAGTATATGTATATTTCAGTCAGTATATTTCAGTCAGTAGTGCAACCAAAACCAGGAGAGGATTATAAACACAGAAAGGCTCTGTTGAAATTGAGTGGATGGCCGCCATTTAATGGCAAATATTTGCTGTTATTTTAGAACAACGGCTGTTGTATTGAAATAATGGCAGTTATTTACTGTTATATGGCGGCCATCCACTCAATTTCAATATTGTGTGAACAGATCCTTTCTGTGTTTTTAATCCACTCCTGGTTTTGGTTGCAATACTGACCGAAATATACTGACTGAAATATACGTAGTGTGAACGCAGCCTCACAGGGATTGAGGGCGCTCTTGCACAATGCCGTTTTGTTCAGGCTTTGAGATGCAGTTTTAAAGACAGAGCCAGGTGTTGTCCATAATGAGTTGATGCTTCTTCAGCTGTGTTCTAATATTCACATTTTTGTTGTGTTTCTTTGTTTACATAACCAGTGCTTAACTGAATATGTGGGCTTTGTAAAATTGTCTACATTCCCTGTCTGGACCAGTAACCAGTATTACCAGGCTTTATCAATGGTGTTTCTCTTGTCATAAACAATCTGATTAAGCCTGGTAATGCTGATCACATGGCAAAGTATAGACAGTCAATTTAGACGAACTTGCAAGAGCACATTTATGAAAGTTACGCCCCTGGTGTACGCCATTGAAAAAACACTGATTCTTTCCTTTTCTGTGCCAGCCGTAACCCCCACATACCTGCTGGGTTTACACCTGCCAACAGATGTAAACTAATTTACATCTGCTTCAGAGCAGGTCCCCCCAGCTTTACTAAGAGTTGTGCCCTTCTTAGTAAATCCAGCTAGGTAAATGGGGGCAGGGCTTTATTAAAGATTAGCGTACATCAGTCTTGATAACTGTTCGGACAGCAGAAACAGCAGAGACAGTAGAGACAGCATCTGTTCCTTATTTTATCTAATACTTTATGATTAGCTCTTGTTTTTTAATTCAAAACTGGGCAGTAAAACTGCAACAAAACTGCACTGTGTAAGAGCACGCTCATTTAACCTGCCTTTAAGCTGCACTTTCTCCTGAGCTAAAAAAAAATAAAATAAAATTATGTTAGATGGTCATTTTGTGAGGGTATTTTTGGATATTAAAGTGACACTGTCACCCCCTTTTGTGCATTCTGACTTCTCTACACAGGTGTAAAGGGTAAATTTTGAGTTTTCACACTTTATTTTATATCATACGTCATGGTGCTTGTTCAAGTAAAAAGTGATCTTCTATGAACTGCAGATTGTGTTAAGTGGGCGGGGCCTCACGTCATCAGCTCCACTTAGCCCCGCCCGCAATGCCACCATTGGCCCCACCCCCTTGGTGGCCATCGGTGGGCTGACCTAGAGGGGGTGGGGCCTAGACCTTTAGGCCAGCCTGTTCCAATGGCTGGTGAGGGACCAACGGGGGGGGGGCATTGTGGGCGGGGCTAAGTGGCGCTGATGCCGCGAGGCCCCACCCACTTAACATAATCTGCAGTTGATAAAAGATGACTTTTTACTTGAACAAGCACCATGACATATGATATAAAATAAGGTATGAAAACCGCTAAATTTACCCTTTACACCTGTGTAGAGAAGTCAGAATGCCCAAAGGGGGTGACAGTGTCACTTTAAGTTTCTTATTCAAAAAGTCATATTCAAAAAGCATAAGCAACTAAAGCCCCTATTACACAGGGAGATGTGGAGAGCAAGCAAGCGCCAACCTGTAAGGTTAGCACTTGATTGCTTCTCGTTCCCCCGCCTGCTGTCGCCGCTATTACAGCCGCCGACAGCGAGCGAGGAGTGGCGGAGCGGGTAAGAGCCAGGTGGGCCGCAGGGAGCTGCGGAGGGCTGCCCAGGCAATCATCAGATCGTCCAGGCAGCCCATAGGAGATGGCTCCTGTTACACAGTAAGACGGCAGCAGATGGTTGCCAGGCAAATCATTAACATTTCAGCCCTTTGAAAGACAACGATTAGCCAACATGGTGCATGTTGGCTGATCGTTGTCTTCTATTACACAAAGCGATTATCGGCCGTAACGCTGATACATAACGTAACATATTTCATAAACATAGTTACCCTTTATGGACAAACCTTTTTAAATGCTCTTAGGGCATGTTAGGGTTATTGCTTATAATCAGCCACAACATGGATCTCTGCTCTAGAAGCGAAGCGTAGCTCTAGAGAGTGTTGAATTATCTGTCACCACTGTACCCTGGTGTCATGTAATTTTTAATTTTTTTTAAACAAGGGCTGTGCAGAAAACGCTCTTGTATTGTATTTTCTTGTATTCTAGCTTTAGGCCCCTGGTCTAAAAATGGGTTTTCTAGATTTATCAGAACATTGAATAAATTATATTTAGTCTTCCTAAAATGAATAACCACTGTTACAACCATAAGAGATTGAAAAAATATTGGGGCCTTCCTCCAGGAACAGTTTTTCAAAATGCACCTAAGCCCATACATAGTCCATGGCACAGCCCGTGTGCAAAATCTGTTTCCAGAAGATGTTTTTCTCCTATTTTCTATATTCCTGAGTGCTATTTCTGTTTTCCTAATGTTTTGTCCAAAATTTCTTTTATTGGCTTATTACATTTTGAACAAGGACACAAACAACTGAACGTGTATTTATGCTGTATTTGATCATTCTATATTTTTGCTACACCCTAGCTATGATGGATTATGACCAGGGACATTCACAATGCCTCTGTTTAGAGTAATTCTGGAAAGGGCTCAAGCTACCAGTCATGTGACTATAAAATCCAATCACCTTAAGTTTCAGAGAACTGCCAAATATTCTTTTTTTCCTGGCACATTCATACTCCTTGGGCATGAATACCTTTGCAGAGGATAAAGAAGACATTACAGTATGCTTGTAGAATACTTGTTATTTATAGGCTACATTAAGCTTAATTAGAAAGTAAATTATTTCCCTTAACACTAAAGTCATAGAAAATAAAACTGCATTAATGTAATAGTATTAAGGAATTAAAGCGGTAATAATGTTCTATATCATATTTTTATTCTTAACAACATTAAAATTATACATTATGTATTCAGTCTTTGCTCTCTAACCTCTGACCCTAGTTCACCAAAAACTTTCACAAAAAAATTTGAGCTTGAGTTTCTTAATTTTATCTGTGTCTGTCAAAGGCAATATGGCATCTATCACAGTTCCCAAAGAGAATGTAAAACATCTTTCACCAATATCCAGCCTTCTTTTCTGACTAGCTATGCAGAAATACTGGTGGTAAGTATGGAACACTCATTGAGTGGAACCAAATTGCTGGTACTAGCTTTTTGGAACCTTTGCCATCAATTCTAGGCTGCCGGTCCTGAACCACCAAGGAGTCTGCTGCCCATCTGAATCAGTAGCTCAGGAGCTCTCCCGGCGTGTGCTGTTTTTCCGGCAGGTGGGACTTCTGGCACAGGCAGGGGGGCCATCTACTATACAGAGGGGACTCTATTGCTATATAAGGGCTCAGAGTTTACCTAACTATTATATGAGGAAACAGAGGGGCTTAAAACTATATAGATACACAGAAGGGCATAACTACTGTATGTGCTGAAGCAAGGAACCTAAAATGTTTTTCTAGCAGATTCTGGAGAGTGGATTCATGGCCGGGCGGGTTGGAAAGGAAAAGTGAACAACTCTGATCAGCGAAGACACGTCATGTTAGTAACTGGATTAACTGCACTGTAATCATTTAAAGATACTGATCTGATGCTGTGTAAGCCAATATAACTAAATTTCAAAATATTGCATTGAATCTGCAACAGATGTGCATGTGAATGTACACTAACAGTTCCACTATATTAAATTTGCTATGCTACATTAGCTTTTAGACAAAGGTACCGACGTTCCTGCGTTAAGTTTTTGGTTTGCCCAACTTTGCTTGAACATTGCCCAACTCACTTGCCATTCTGCTCAGCAGTGGCTAAAACTTAGAGCGAACTCTGGTTCCGATCGGATGGTGACAAGAGAGCAGCTCCTGTCGCTGACACTTGAATGCCAATTTAAGGCAGACGCCAATTCTTGCAGGCAGCAATGCTGCCAGTCATTAACTGTGATGACCCATCTTCTGGGTCAGCAGACGATCTTCGCACTCTATAAAGCGAGCTCAGGTCTATGAAGTGAGCTCAGCTCCTGAGCTCGCTTAATAGAGCCCCTGTGCATTATGGCGTGCCGGGACGTCATTTTGCGCCAAGAGGTTAATGGGCTACCACATTAGATGGTTGCACCATGTTCTCTAGTGCTGGAACATCTTTAGCTCTTGGTGGGGTGAATCAAAGAAGGGGATCCTCAGTTTGAGATACTTCAAGAGACAATCTATCTAAAATGAAATGTATATTATGCCAACCCCATTTCTTCCTACTAACTTGTTTTACTCTTTTTGGCCGTCTTATAGATGCCTCTAGTCCTCCTGAATATGAAATGTTACAGAAAGGTAAGAATATCTTTTACATCAAATGTTTTCCCTTTTCAGCATAAACTCATGAGTCACTGTTTTGTCGTCTTGGGTGGAGATATTGGATCCTTGACTTAAAAGCTAAGGTTTATCAGCATCTCATATAGTCATTGTTCGGTAGGATTTCAGCGGCTTTTAGGATTTATATGTAAAGCATCCACATGGTTAGAGAGATGAATTGTACCTGGAAGGTATTGTATATTGAGTGCATTTCCTGTTATTTCAACACATCTCAATTGATCAGTCATAACTGAGCCCATAGAAGTGGTTAAAAGTCCCAACATGATTTCATGATTTTGTAGTCTTTATATGGAGATGTCCCATTGTATTATTGGATATATTGATGGTATGTGGAATATATATATATATATATATATATATATATATATATATTAGGGATGGACCGAACCGAGTTTGGTTCGGGTTCGTATGAACCCGAACTCTCAGTAATGATTCCCGCTGTCTGCCCGCTCCGTGCAGCGGGCGGATCTAGCAGGAGGACCGCCTGGAAAACTGGGATACAGCCATAGCCATAGGCTGTATCCACCCGCTCCACAGAGGAGGCAGACAGCGGGAATCTGATGCCGAGCGTTCGGGTTCATACAAACCCGAACCTCGGAGGGTTTGGACCATCCCTAATATATATATATATATATATATATATATATATATATATATATATATTCATATTTATTTTGCTATATATATATATATATATATATATATAGCTGCATAAACATTCTAAATGGCTAAAGGTGTTTGGATATACTGTACCCTATAATTACTGTTGTCAGCTATTTCAGCCACATTTAGCAGATACATAAAATCTAGCACAGGGCTATATAATCTCTATAAACGTACAGCAGTAGTTGAAAGGTTTCATATTTGAGTTTAGTCACTTTCAATAGGATGCCACCTTGTTGTTGGTTTTACCCAGAGTCACTGTAGCAACTGTAGGTGCTATAACTATACAATGGAAGTAACAGGTCAGACATACACACCACACTTTTGTAGAATAGAAATGCCAAGTGCTAGAGTGGGTAATGCAAAATGGAGGAGCAATCTCCTATGAAGAATATGCCGGCATATAGAAAGCAGCAAATCCATTGGTCTAACATACTGTCTTAATAGTAAGGGGATCCAACAATTAGAAAATTTAAAAAAACATGGAATGTTTTTTATTTTTTCATTTTCATCATTGGTTCTTCTTACTATTAAGATGGCCCGATTGACCAATTGATTTGCTGCCTTCTATGTGCCAGTATTTTCTCCATAGGAGCCTGCTCCTCCATTTTGCTCCATATTCTCACTGAATCCATGCCAGGATAACGGTACCAGCAGAAGCCTTCAGCCGATCATCATCTTCATTATCTTTAATGATATACCTTTTTTTTTTTTTTTAATAAAGAAATATTTTTATTATACATAATATGTTGACACAAACATATCCCATATCATAATAATAAGACAGCAATTATATATTTCACTCCCCAAAATCCCCTCCCCCCCCCCCCAATAAAGAAGAAAGAAAGAAAAAAAATTCTCCACGTCACTCCATTACATCACTCATATCCCAGTCTTTTGATTCCCATTTATACCAGTTATTTCTGTACCTCCTTTTTCCCCTATCCCCCCTACCAAAATACAACCTCTTGTATTGCTTTACCTTTTCCACCAAATTTAACCATTCTACTTTTGCTGGCGAAGATGTCTGAATCCAGGCCCTTAATACCACTAATCTGGCTAAAAAAAGAGTCCTATTAATCACTCCTTCATACCCCTTCTCCAGATCCAGAGTATTACCCAAGATCATACAGTTAGGGTCGTAGGGGATAGATATTTCTAATCTACTATTTATCTCCTCCTTCACCAATCTCCAAAATTCTTGTATTTTGATACATCCCCATAACATATGCAGGTAGTTCGGGGTGGGGAGGGGGCGGAATGGGGGGCGCAGACTCTGGGTCCGCTTCATTTATCGTTTTTCGCAAAGAACAATGATAAGGTAACCTACGCCAAAAAACGCCGGACTTAATAAATGTCCCCCTTTGTCTTATTTTCGGGAATGTCCGGGGGGGGGGGGCACGGGGTGAGAAATAAGGCATCCTCCCCAGACCTCTCCGGAATACTCAACCCGGGATCAAAAGTGCATCAGCGGTGGGTCGAGGATCAGGCATGCAGTGGAATGGCAAGCGTGTGGCGATGTGCGGCGGGACGTGCTGCCTGCGGCACTGGCTTTAGAGGTCCACAAGGATATTAGGTGAGTCCTGGGTAGTGGCGAGTGGCAATGGGCAGCCTTACTTTTGGGGGGGGTGCCTTATTTTAGGCCTTACTTTAGGCTAGAGGGTAGAGTAGTTGGGGTGTCTTATTTTAGGAGGGTGATTTATTTTCAGGGAAACACAGTATATAAACTCATAAGCCATGGAAATATGTTTCCAAATGAAACAATCTTGGTTGCTGTTTGGATGCATAGGGGCTGATTTAATAATGTTGCCCCATCAGAAAAATGACGGGTTTGTGTCTATTTTCCTTGGCGGTTTAGTGTTCCACTTTATTTACTAACGGTGTGCAACACACAATTTCCCAAAACCTGACCAACTCGTAGTTTCTTTCCAAAAAAAGGAAAAGTGGGGGTGTCTTTTAAAACCCGTCACAACCGACAGATGTATTAAGGAAACTGGAATTTTTTTTATGGGTTTTCTATTCCAAAACTTCTAGTGTGGTTGAATGGTCACCTCTAACTTTTGTCTTGTGAAAAACAGGACAAATTTACTAAGGGCATAAGACACGTTAGTAAATTAGATGGGAAATAATAAGACACAAACTATGTCAGAACGAGGGGAAAAAGAACAGTATCTTAGTAAATAAGGCTCAAAGTGTCAGCTGTCAAGTTTAGCGGAGGAAGAATAATGGTCCATTGCTGAGTCTTATGATTTGGCTTGGACTCTTTGGTTTACCATACATAAAATGATTTCCTAGAATTGTGGATAATAAATCTTCCTAGTCATGCAGCAAAATGATGAGAAGGATCTAGGATGTTTGCCATCAAAGGGGTTTTCTCCCCTATTCCACTGGATAGGTAATGGGTATCTGATTGTAAGTCTGCCGGGATCCCTCTCAATTGAATACTTGATTCTATGTAAATAGATCGGCAATCTGTGGTCAAAAGTGTGCACTACTGCTCCATTCAGATATACAGGCTTGATGATAGCAATGCACTATATTCTATCAGGCCTATAGGGTTTAATAAAGCAGAACAAATGTCTGACAAGGAGACACAAGAACCCTCAACTCATTCTCAACATAGTCGAAACCCACCAATGAGTCACTTGTCACCTATTCTTTCATGGGAAAACCCTTTAAGACTGGCATCTCTTAGTAGCCAAAGTGATTGCTGTCCATCTTTTCCCGCACAAATGAAAAAAAAAAAAAAAAAAGCTAAATAGAACTGAAAAGATTGGAATAGGTTCCATTTTGCAGCCTTTGGTCTTGCCCAGACACAGACATGATACAGACTTATATAAATATAGTTGCCTCATTTATAATGCAGGAGACATGAATGCTTGCTAATTACCATCTTCTATTGATTCTGCCAAACAAATATAACTTAACTGACAGGGATGCGGACCAGATTCTTACAGTGAATTGAAGGCAAGGAGATCCCTGTTACTCACATATATCTGTTCTGTACCAGATTAGTAAAAGATCCCCATTATTATCAGAATAAGAAGTGGAGAGATGACTTGTGGATTCTAGAGAAGCCCCCCCCCCCCATAGGCTGTTATCCTTTGGCAAAACCCAAAGGGGTTACAAGGTTTAGAACCCAAAGAAATACCCTCTTAGGCAGTTCTGAATCTCTCTATGGAGGATCCAGCACATCCATACATTACACAGAGATCCTATTTATTTTTATTTAAATTGTGCAATACTTCATTTCTCCTGTGGCGGCGCTGTTTGGAGATGAAATATCTGCTACAAAGCTACGGGTATTTTCGGCAAATGTGCCTATATATATTAGAAAGGGATCATTGTATAAAAGGGATAGTCCAAAGTAGAAAACCCCTTTAGGAAGTTGATTTCCACATTGGTATCCTTTATGGACTATTAACAGTAAAGGCATTTTAATATATATATATATATATATATATATATATATATATATATATATATATATATATATTTGGGTTTTTTTTAGGTTTTGCTGCATTCAGACCATTTTGGTCTTGTCGGATTGGGTGGCTAGGGGGAAGCAATAAGTATTGCTATGCAGCATGAGTAGTGCAGAGCCTACAGGTACTTGAAGGGATGTGCCAAACACCCACCACTCCTCAGCCTAACCGGGGACAAGTAACTTTTCCTTTTGCTTGTACTGGTCACATATCAGGAGTCTGAATTACATGATCTTTTATACTGAATCACATCTAGAGTTGCATGCAAAATTATTGCATGCTGCTATGCGTAGTTGTATTGTCTGATGTCAAAACCACATCTTTATGCAGAACATCAGGGCACATGAGAGGTGGTGTCTGTTAGTGCAGTGCTGAGAGAGTCTAAGTTCTGGAAGCAGCTTTGGATGTGAATGGAGTATAAGACACATAACTATGAAAGTCACTAGAATACATAGTATAATGCAGTTATATAACTGTAGACGCTATAATGCACAACTGATATACAGGGAAGGTGCATATAAACTTTAAGATCTATTTTGCCATTGGGTTGGGGACATCTATGGAACACGCCCTAAGCAGGAGTAATGGGGCTGAGCATCTCATGCAGAGTTATGAGGTATAGTCACTCCATACCGGTACCCACTTATATCAATGACATAACAGAGAAATATGCAGCTATATAAAAGGATGACATTTGCCTCGACAATTATATAAAGAGTTTTTGGAATATTAACACTTTAGGTGCTGAAGAGGTTAATACATACAAACATTATGTTTGCAAATGCTAAGAAACATTCTACAAAAATGAACCAGAAATAAAAAAAAAAGATTGTCGATATTATGGGTAAAACCAAAGGAACCAGGAAGGAACTGGAGTTCAATATAACCATGACTGTGCAAAACAATGATGTGGAGTGCAGATGAAGCAGAGTTCAATGTGTCATTTAACTCCCTAGGACTAGGTTTCTTTTGCACCATAGTAAAGATTTAACATGTATGAGAAAATAAGTACTGAAAGACAAACTGAGCTCTGCTACTTCTAACAATCGGAGAGCGTCTACATCTGAAGAATTAAAGTGAATTAAGTTAGCCCAGGGAAATACAGTAGAGACGAGTTTGTTATATCATAGATGATTGGATATACAGTGCTTGCACCCGACACATGGTATGGATGCCACACCCTGTGATCAGAAAAGCAGGAGGATTAGCTCATACAGTAATGCAGTTATAAAGATAGTATAAGTATATAAAAGATTCCCACCACTGGCTGGAGATCCGTGCCAGTTAGGCAGAAACAGATGGAAGCAGTCACACATCCTGGAAGGTTATCAGGAACTCCTGTCGGATGCTGGAGTTGTCCTTTGCTCAGGATTCACGTAGACATCCAGTCAGGCTTTAGCAAGAGTCTGATGCAGGAAAGTGCAAGGAGTCTGAATGTAAATGCTGACACACTCCTGCTTCTCTTGTAACCCAGCAAGTGATACAGCCCCTGGATGGTACCCAATTATTCAAGGCTGTCCATAAATACATTGCATCCAATTGATCCCATTGCTCGTAGAGAAAGAAGTCACATGTCACTGCAGAGACTACATCACAGATGCTTTTTCCAAACTGATCTTGTCGGACAGTCACATTGAGACGCTGATGCTCACTTACAGCAGGGCAGGCGGAGGAATCTTGGATTGTAAGAAGGGTTAATAATATTGATTTGTAGGAAACTACTGAAATGGCATAAAGCGAGTAAAGTGGTCCTAAATTCTTGATTCAGCGGCATGTATTATAGGAACAGCAGGACATAAGGTCATACAGTATAAAATTAGGATTTAAAAAAAAATGTAAAATAATTTTTTAAGGAAATGCATTTAGGTTTTTTTAACTTATTAGAGACAGAAACATAATCTTAAATTTTTTTCTAATGTGTTTCTATTTTCTGATTGTAAATTAGATTTGTTTAATTTCTTTTTATATTATGCGGCAGCTACCTTGCTTTCTGCACAGCATTTAGGGATGTGCTTTACAGCAAGCCCCATTGGCATAGGAACAATAGATTGGAGGCGACCCTGTTGACATTTATAGGAATGTTTTCTAGACATGCTGTGTGATCTGTGCAGAGGTCATTGTGCAGGAGGGTTAGATAGAGAGCTTTGACTACCAACTATTGTGAAAGGCCTGATTTCATTATTTCTATATACTGGTGTCACTTTAGCATCAGCATATCCTGTCTGTGATGATAAGGTGAAGACCAGAACAGAAAGTGTCAGCTTAATATAAGGCTTAGTGGCCGGAATGTAAACTGTAAGATTTCAGGATTATATTAAAATATACTTAGTAACATAACATAAAAACTTGACATAAGTTTTGATTGGTTGGGTTCAGAGTGTTCAGACCTTAAAGTGACACTGTCACCCCCTATTTGCATTTTGACTGCTCTCCACAGGTGTGGAGGGTAAATGTTACAGCTTTCATTACTTCTTTTATATCACACCTCATGGTGCTTGTTCTGGTAAAAAGTCGTTTTTATCACCTGTGGATTGGTATATGTGGGCGGAGCCTCACGGCCTATGTGCCACATCGCTCCGCCCCTAGCGCCACTTAGCCTCGCCCCATCCGTAATGTCATCGTCGCATAGGCCCCACCCCCTCAGCAGCCATTGGAAGGGCCAGCCTAAAGCTCTAGGCCCCACCCCCTAGATTGTCCCACACCAATGGCCACTGGGGGGTGGGGCCTATGTGGTGATGGGGCGGAGCTAAGTGGCGCTAGGGGCAGAGCGATGTGGCACATAGGCCGCGAGGCCCCGTCCACATATACCAATCCACAGGTGATAAAAACGACTTTTTACCAGAACAAGCACCATGAGGTGTGATATAAAATAAGTAATGAAAGCTGTAACATTTACCCTTTACACCTGTGGAGAGCAGTCAAAATGCAAATAGGGGGTGACAGTGTCACTTTAACCAGTGGTTAACGTAAGCTAGGCCGTAGGTGCATGGATAAGTGTTTTTTCCCTCGCTCTCTGTATGTACAAATGAGATGGACTGATAGACTTACATTGGGAGATTCCAGAGATGTCCTATCAGACATTTGTCATGTTTCTAGGTTGTTGCAGTTAAGGCTATGTTTACACATAGCATTTGATGCATTTTTAATTTATAATTTGCGTTATTTTGCTCTGAAATGCTCAATTTATGGTAAAATATCAACATTTTTGCCACAATTTCAGCAAAAGAGAAGCAAAAATATCACTATTTTACAGTCATTTTACTGATTAAGTAATTATATAGGTGTAAATATAGCCTAATGGCTATGGTTCAATTATCCCTTTAAGCGATATAAACTCTTGGTTGAGCATCTGTTTGCAATAACCACACTGCCCTACCTCTTAGGCCTTATTACCATATTGCTCCTATGTTAATCTACCCTGTCTTAAACATAACACGATATAAACTGCATATTAACACAAAGTCAGTTTTGCTAATTATCACTTCAGAGTGGGCATTCCTACAGATACCCCAATATAAAGGGTGCCCGGGCTACTAACAACATCTCCTTCCATTGTCATTTAAATTGGGATATTAAGATCATAAAACACAATAATTGTGCCTAATTACAGAAAACATAATTTTTCAATTTAAAGATCTACCATGGTTGTGCACCAATTATAATGTTAGTAGAAACTGGTGACCCGAACCAACTGCCCATCTATACACAGTTCAATATTCACAATGCTGGTGCTTAGACGAGAGGTACGTTGCCAATATAGTCAGGATTAGTGAAATACTAAAGAACTTACCCTCCTATATGAAAATAAATTTACATGAAGAAACAAATACCAAAGAATGTGCAAGAGCACAAAAAATTTCTATTGGCACCGCTTTTATATCAAGTGACAAAACAATGATGGCACCGACACAATGCCTTCAACTCCAAGGTATGACCTCCAGACAACAAAAAGATGGTTGTACAAAGTGTATTGTAACTTGAGCAACAAAGCATATCCTACTGCCGGTCTCTATAAAACACAGTCTATAAAAGTCTACTTTCTAGTGCATATAGAAGTTTTTTTTTCCCATTGTGAATTTGGTATTTCAAGGGAACCCGTCACCGTGAAAATGCTACCTAACCTATTGACATCATGTTAAAGAACAGAAGGAACTGTGCGGACTGATATATATCTTAATAGAAAAAAATAATTAACAAGAATTTTTTTTTTGCATCATACGCCTCTATATAATTTCTAGTGTTGCGCTAGTTGGTAGAGGACTTACTGATCCCCGGTGAGGTACTTTATCTCGGTCCAGTTTTAAAGTCCAAAGGGAAGTTTGTTTCAGAAGTCTGTGTTGATTGACTTCTGAAACAAACTCCCTTTGGACTGTAAAATTGGACCAAGATGCAGGAACTCACCCGGGAACATTAAGTCCTCTACCAACTATCGCAACATTAAAATTTGTATAGAGGCGCTTGATGCAAAAAAAATTTTTGGGTTGATTCATTTCTAGACACTTTATTGGGAAGTTACGGGATCTTCCCATTACCAGCATCCATAGCAGCGTACTATACACTGCATTATGAGCACTGTGTATATATTGCACCTAACCTATTTTAGGTAACTGTGATCATTTGGTAATCTTTATGGAAAAAGTTTCAGTATAACATGTAATTTATTGATTGTAATCTCTGATCTTTCCATGCTAAAGAGTCCAGTCCATTGAGTGTCACTGCCCACTGCACTTCATAAAGGAGAAGTCCAGCGGATTATAAAATCCTGCAGCCAGCAGGGGGGAAATTGATTACAAGTACTAACTTACCTCTTCCCGTGCCCATGATGAGCGGTGGGATTGGCTGTGGGACCCCCGCCAGGCACCGTGATTTCCAATACTGACACGTCACGAACCAGAATTTCAATCAACAAGTTACAAGTTATGCTGAATCATTTCCCACAGAGATATATATCAATCTGCTCAGTTCTATCTGCTCTATAATATGATGGTGATAAATAATATAGCATTGCCTGGGTGACAGGTTCCCTTTAACTAACATAAAAGGTTACCTTTAACTAACATAAAAGTATGTCCAACTCCCCAACTATCTTTAAAATTTAGAAAGGAGAATTCAGAGCAGCACTAAAATTTGCATTGGCAGGACTGGATCAGCTGGTTCACCTCTAACTGGTTCAATAGCCAAGAGGCTGGCTCCCAGGTATCCTGCAGGTGTGATACAGATTATAACCCTTACATTTTATGCCATATGTCACAAGTTCACAATGTGCATTTACATAGTCTGGACAAGTAATGGACTAGACTGTCCTCTTTCTCTGGAAGTCATATTAGGGTGATAATAGTAATCATCATAAGGAGGTATGGGATGGCTATTTGTTAAGCAGCATAAGATGGCTGCTGGGCTGCTCTCTGTTTTTAGAATATAACAGTGGGTGGAAAATTATGATGGTATTTGGAAGTTACAGTATGTGTTGTGAATATTACAATGTACAAATGTATGAATAGATACAGAGAGTGTCTATGATCATTTTATACCATGACAAGGGGGAATCCTCTACATCTAGATGAAAGGTTTTACTATCATCATAGATGGGATTCCTTACTGTAAGAGCAGTGAGGCTTTGGAACTCTCTGCCACATAATATTGCGAAGGCTGATGTAATAAAGTACCAGATGGGGTCAGATGTCTTTCTTGAAAAATTGAATATTTCAAGCTACATGCAGTAGATTTCTGGAGACATAGGGGGACATTTGTCAAGATTGGCGTACTCATACTTCAGTCGTATATTAGGCCCGGTCCCTATTCACCCCATGCCATTTGTCCACCTTGCCGGGAGATGGGAGACTCGGGACCCTGCTTTCGGAATCAGGTGGGCCCCAGTTATTTCCCCAACATTCACTTATCCTGTATCCGTTATATAGGGAATAAAATGGTGGTACAACTCCCTTAAGGAATGCAACCTGTAATAAGGCAATAGTGTATTAATATTTATCCTGTTTTGCTGAATCAGAATATACTTCGGATCAGACAGTGAACCTCTGGTCTCTTTTGAGTACATCATTTTATTACGGAATGATATAGTTGTAGAAGCATTTTCTAATCATAACAATCACAGTGCATTTAAGATAGAAGCAATGAAATAATGTGATAGAAAGCAGACAAATTCTAAGTAGCCTGGTACTACAGGTATAAGCTAATCCCCTCCCGTTGTCCCCTATTCTTCTGTTTGCTGATGAAGAAGTGAAAAGGAGTAAAGGTCTTCATACACTTTAGACAAAGAAATCTTTTGGCTGGGTTCACACTACGTATATTTCAGTCAGTATTGTGGTCCTTTAAACCAGGAGTGGATTAAAAACACAGAAAGGATCTGTTCACACAATGTTGAAATTGAGTGGATGGCCGCCATTTAATAGCAAATATTTGCTGTTATTTTAAAACAACGGCTGTTGTATTGAAATAATGGCCGTTATTTACTGTTATATGGCGGCCATCCACTCAATTTCAACATTGTGTGAACAGATCCTTTCTGTGTTAATCCACTCCTGGTTTTGGTTGCAATATGAGGACCACAATACTGACTGAAATATACGTAGTGTGAACCCAGCCAAAGTTAAGTGTATGGCAATGGGTATGCCCTCATTCCACCAACAGAAGATGTCAGGGGTAGGAAAGATCAGGCCTGTGGGATTCTAGCTGCTTCACCATTTAGTTCTTGGAGAAACAAGCTGCCTTAATGCTACATAAACAACCCTTCCAGTCCACATTAAATTTTACTTCATAAATGAAAAAATGAAAATTGGTGGTGCAATGTGTGTCAACATTGACTCTTTCTTTCTTTTCTTTTCTTTTTTTTTCTTTCTCTTCTTTCTTTCCTTTCTTTCTTTCTCATATACATTCATTCATCTATCTAGCGCATCTCCAGAAGGCAGACTGGCCCATGGAGGGGACTGGCCCATATGGCATTTGCCAAAAATTCCAGATGTCCAGTCTCATACACATCACACAAATGTTTAGTAAATGTTTGTGTGTATGGAAAAAGCAGAAGAGATATCTCTCTATTGAACTAAAGTTTAGCACAGAGATATGGAGTTTTTGACCGAGATGGCATTTGGGAGATCAAGAGAGATATCTTTAAACTGAACTAAAGTTTGGGTAACAGCTATAAAAGCTTGTAAATCTTCACAACCATGTTTTATATGGTCTTCCTGAACTGCAGAACAAATGCATTGTTATGATTTCCAATGATTTGGGTCCTGGGGGTCCTTAGTTCAGTTAAAGGGGGGCTCAATTTTAAATGATTCAGTATACTGAGAAAATAATTTTAAAACTCCTCCTTCTGTATCAGTATGCTGAGCTTCTAATGTTGGTCAATAAAGAAAATCTCATTGCCATTAAGCAGGGCGGTCAGCATGATGCAGCTATTATTTTTCAGTTCTGCAGTTTTCCTGCTCCAAATATAAACCAGATCACATGACATGACAGTAATTTTATAGTCTCAGATGCTTTTGTGCACCTTTTAAGAAAAGACCAGAATTAGCTTGTATTCATCGGTATTGGTTACTACAGCTATTTTATCATGTATAAGAAAGAAAGAAAGCAGAAATTTGTTACCATTTTACATATTATTGAACCTTATTAGATAATAAGTTAAGAGTTTCCCATTTAGAACTATCTTCTATTCATCAGCACAGCTACAATTTAACTTGACACCATGTAAGTCCCTGTTTCTTTTCCCTATGGCAGCACTGCTAAACACTAGTACGAACCCCAACCATCGGCATTTGACTCCCGCTGCCGTCCTGTTCTGTGGGGAAGGTGGAAACAGCCCGAGTACCGCCTGGAAAACAGGTCTGTTTTCCAGGTGGTACTCGGGCTGTCTCCACCTTCCCCATGGAACGGAAAGGTAGCGGGAGTCAAATGCCAATGGTTCAGGTTGGTACAAACATGAACCTCAGCCCTGTTCGATCATCACTACTAAACACCCTAAAAGATCATAACTGTAGTCTAGTGGTTCCAACAGTGACAACCTATAGTCAGCAGACAACTCCTTTTCTATGTTATGTACATATGTCCAACCTGAAGGTATTTCTTAAATGGTTTGTATAGCTCTGACAACTTCCTTTATTCTTGTGGCAGCTACCATAGTACACAGTAAAAGTCCCCCCCATATACTTTATCCTAATATAGGCTGAAACCAATGGAAAGGACAGGAGAGAAACTGTCAACCACCAGTTGTACAAGGTGTAAAGGCACCTTAAGCCCATTTGTAGTAGAAGATTCAATGGAACAGATTTCTAATGGCAAATGTGCTGGAATACTGGTACAATTCGCACCAAAAACTTCCCCACTTTTTCCGTACATATGAAAATTCAGCATGGACAAATATTTGTGTGCTGTCTATGAGGAGAGGAGAGCAGAGTCAGGCTGGACATCTGGCATTTCTAGCAAATGCCAGACGGCTGGTCCAAATGGGGAAGTTTTTTGTACTCTAGCATAGTGTCAGTGGCGTAGCTATAGGGGTCGCAACGGACGACATGGCGACCGGGCCCCTACGCTAGGGGGGCCCACCGGCCCCCCTCGCCACTTCCTCCTGTGGGCCCCCAGCCCACGCACATAACTGATTTCACTTGCTGTCATCTGACTGGATTTCTTACCTAGTCAGATGACAGCAAGTACCAGCGTCCTCTCCTCCTGCCTCCTCCGTGCAGGCGGCGCTTCAACTGAGAGGATCGCGCTGCTGCAATCCTCCTCTCATCTCCTCATAACTGTAAGCTCCTGCAGGGTGGAGGCCCCTCCCCCAGACCAGGTCACAGCGCTGTGCAGCAGGACAGGAAAGCATCAGTGAGTATGGGGTCGTGACCTGGTCTGGGGGAGGGGCCTCCACCTTGCAGGAGCTTACAGTTATGAGGAGATGAGAGGAGGATTGCAGAAGCACGGATCCACTCAAGTTCCTCAGAGGTGAGGTGCTGACTGTAGGGACGCTGTGATCCTCCTCTCCTCAGTGGTGTAAACAGGATCCTGCAGAGCTGAGGGGTATGGGGATCCGAGCAGGGGGAGGAGCCTCAGCCCTGCAGGACCCAGCATACACCATGGAGGAGAGGAGTGCAGCATTACTGGAGTAAGTGGGGAGATATGGAAAGATACCACTACATATATATGTATACACACACATACACACACACACACACACACACACACACACACACACACACAGAGGGGGCACATGGAGGGATACTGGTCTGCTATACACAGGGGGACATGGAGGGATACTGGTCTGCTATACACAGGGGGACATGGAGGGATACTGGTCTGCTATACACAGGGGGACACAGGGAGGAATACTGGTCTGCTATATACAGGGGGACATGGAGGAGTACTGGTCTGCTATACACAGGGGGACATGGAGGGATACTGGTCTGCTATACACAGGGGGACATGGAGGGATACTGGTCTGCTATACACAGGGGGACATGGAGGGATACTGGTCTGCTATATACAGGGGGACACAGGGAGGAATACTGGTCTGCTATATACAGGGGGACATGGAGGGATACTGGTCTGCTATATACAGGGGGACACAGGGAGGAATACTGGTCTGCTCTATACAGGGGGACATGGAGGAGTACTGGTCTGCTATACACAGGGGGACATGGAGGGATACTGGTCTGCTATATACAGGGGGACACAGGGAGGAATACTGGTCTGCTATATACAGGGGGACACAGGGAGGAGTGCTGGTCTGCTATATACAGGGGGACATGGAGGAGTACTGGTCTGCTATACACAGGGGGACATGGAGGGATACTGGTCTGCTATATACACAGGGAGGGATACTGGTCTGCTATATACAGGGGGACACAGGGAGGAGTACTGGTCTGCTATATACACAGGGAGGGATACTGGTCTGCTATATACTGGGGCACATAGAGGAGTACTGGTCTGCTATATATAGGGGGACACAGGGAGGAGTACTGGTCTGCTATATACAGGGGGACATGGAGGAGTACTGGTCTGCTATACACAGGGGGACATGGAGGGATACTGGTCTGCTATACACAGGGGGACATGGAGGAATACTGGTCTGCTATATACAGGGGGCACAGGGAGGAATACTGGTCTGCTATATACTGGGGGCACAGGGAGGGATACTGGTCTGCTATATACGGGGGGCACAGGGAGGAGTACTGGTCTGCTATATACAGGGGGACATGGAGGAGTACTGGTCTGCTATATATAGGGGGACACAGGGAGGAGTACTGGTCTGCTATATACAGGGGGACATGGAGGAATACTGGTCTGCTATATACAGGGGGCACAGGGAGGAATACTGGTCTGCTATATACTGGGGGCACAGGGAGGAATACTGGTCTGCTATATACTGGGGGCACATGGAGGATTACTGGTCTGCTATATACAGGGGGACACAGGGAGGGATATTGGTCTGCTATATACAGGGGGCACATTGAGGAGTACTGGTCTGCTATATACAGGGGGACATGGAGGGATACTGGTTTGCTATATACAGGGGGACATGGAGGGATACTGGTCTGCTATATACAGGGGGCACATGGAGGAGTACTGGTCTGCTGTATACAGGGGGACATGGAGGGATACTGGTCTGCTATATACAGGGGGGCACATGGAGGGATACTGGTCTGCTATATACAGGGGCACAGGGAGGGAATACTGATCTGCTATATACAGGGGGCACATGGAGGAGTACTGGTCTGCTATATACAGGGGGCACAGGGAGGAGTACTGGTCTGCTATATACAGGGGGACATGGAGGAGTACTGGTCTGCTATATACTGGGGGCACATGGAGGAGTACTGGTCTGCTATATGCAGGGGGACATGGAGGGATACTGGTCTGCTATATACAGGGGGACATGGAGGGATACTGGTCTGCTATATACAGGGGAACCTGGAGGGATACTGGTCTGCTATATACGGGGCACATGGAGGGATACTGGTCTGCTATATACAGGGGGCACAGGGAGGAGTACTGGTCTGCTATATACAGGGGGACATAGAGGGATACTGGTCTGCTATAAACAGGGGGACATGGAGGGATACTGGTCTGCTATATAAAGGGGGACATGGAGGGATACTGGTCTGCTATATACAGGGGACATGGAGGGATACTGGTCTGCTATATACTGGGGGCACAGGGAGGAGTACTGGTCTGCTATATACAGGGGGACATAGAGGGATACTGGTCTGCTATATACAGGGGGCACAGGGAGGAGTACTGGTCTGCTATATACAGGGGGACATAGAGGGATACTGGTCTGCTATATACAGGGGGACATGGAGGGATACTGGTCTGCTATATACAGGGGGACATGGAGGGATACTGGTCTGCTATATACAGGGGGACATGGAGGAGTACTGGTCTGCTATATACAGGGGGACATGGAGGGATACAGCTGTTGAGTCAAAGGTTAAAAAACAATTAGAGAACGACACAGTACAGTCCATTAATAATAGGGGGCAGTAGTACAGTACATGAGGGGACACAGTGCCACATTAGGGGGCGGCACCTTAGAGTGACTATAAGGGGGGGGTCCAAACAAAAATTTTGCACCAGGGCCCATCAGCCCTTAGCTACGCCCCTGTATAGTGTATATATGACATTTATGTATCATGCTGAAATGATTATAGATGAGGGAAAATCTGTAAATAGGAGCAATGAAATCTATTTAGAATATTATGGATAATCCAGTGTATCCAAGTTGTCCCAGCTGTGGGCATGCACCAGTTGCTTCAGAAATCAGTAAAACTGCTCATCTTGACCTGTAAATGACTGACCTAGTTTTCACATGAGTCTATGACGCACTAAGTATACAGGTAACTACAGTGTCATTCTCATCATCCTCTGGTATAGGTTGATGTTTGTGTTATAAGCCTACAGGCAGCAGCTACCTGTCAGATTTTAACCTTGGTATATGGTATGTGCCACAGGCAAGGTGAAGTTAAAAGGCTACAGTAAAAGCTTTAAAGTTACCAAACAGGTATGTTGCCTCAAGATATCCAACATGTAAATACAGTGTACGTATAACATAGCTCTAGAAGCAAACTGATGAGAAGATTATGTGATGTGTGTCACATTATACCGAGAGGTATAGAGAGAAACAAGCATGTATAACAGGCATGCCTAGCACTGCACTAATAGGAGATTTATTATTGAGTGATTAAATTAGCACAGAATTAATTAAAAGGAAATGATCGTATAAAACAAAGCCAAACCGAGGATTACTGTGTGGTGGCAATATTGTTTCACATATCTTGGTATTATGTGGGCACTGTTTGGTGGCATTATATGAGACTTTTATTTGGACTTTGTCCTATGTATAGATAGTATTTTAGGGGGTACCTTGTCCCTTTGTTTACAGTAGAGATGAGCAGACTTTTCGGATTTCTGGTTTGTGAGAACCAGAGCGATCAGCATTGGATTCCCGCTGTCTGCTCACTCCGTGGAGCGGGTGGATACCTCCTAAGGAACGCCTGGGAAACTGGGATACAGCCATTGGCATTGGCTGTATCCCAGTTTTCCAGGCGTTCCTTAGGAGGTATCCACCCGCTCCACGGAGTGAGCAGACAGCGGGAATCCGACGCCGATCGCTTTGGTTCTCACGAACCAGGAATCCGAAAAGTCTGCTCATCTCTAGTTTACAGAAGGTGTAAATGCATAAAGTTCCAATGCAACCTAATTTATTGGACACAAAGTTTAACATCACATAATGCATCCAATTCAAACAAATGTAAGAATTTAGTATACAGTGGTACCTTGGTTTAATTGAACTTGGATTAAGAGCGTTTTTCAAAATTGTAACTTGGTTTAAGAGCATTGCTTTGGTTTAAGAGTTCCTGTTTTGGGTGGGAGGGGGAGTGGGGGAGCGGCATGGTCTGCATTGCGAGGTATACAGCCCTGTACTCTGACCCAGGAAGTCTACCTCTCCTTTCAAATCATAGGAGATCCACTTCAGGCTGGTGCTTGCATCAGGGGACAGGACTGTGGAGGTGATCTCTTCAGAGCTGTAACCCCTCTTTCCCCGGACAGAGATTGTTGCATTTATGTTCCCACATCTGCCCTGCTCATTCCTTCATGCTCCCTGCAGTCTCTGTCAGCCTTTTTGTTTCCCATACTATCATTCCTGCTATAATCTGCCTGCACATCACACCTATGGCTGACACTAATGCCACTCGGCTATACTTAAAAACCAACGCCAGGATGTTGGTATATAATTTGATCAAACCATATTGCCCCATGTATCATGTGCCGGTCTCCTGCTTCACATGGGTCCCTACACTAACTCCACACTGTGTCGGTCAGCGAATGCCAACACCACAAAGCGTGCACAAACAGGGAAGGAGGGCCATGGAAGGGCCCTGCAACCCCAATGTCACAGGACCAAACCCAAAGTGCCCCCTCAAACCCAGCAGGCACCACCGGCGGAAAAAGCTGCCGCCAAACAACACACGGTGGTGCCTGCTGGTTTTGGGAGGACACTTTGGGTTTGGTCCTGTGACATTGGGGTTGCAGGGCCATTCCATGGCCTCCTTTTCCTGTTTCTGCAGCTTTGTGGGGTTGGCGGTCACTGACCGACACAGTGTGGAGTTAGTGTAGGGACCCATGTGAACCAGGAGACCGGCACGTGTTACATGGGGCAATATGGTTTGATTAAATTATATACCAACATCCTGGTGTTGGTTTTTAAATATAGCCGAGTGGCATTGGTGTCAGCCAACAATAATGTAACATTAGGTAGTGATCAGTGGAGCCCTGCTTTCACCCACTCCACTGTCCTTACCTATTTAGACAATCCACCCTAATCAGTGTCCCCTAACTGGATGACGGTCCCCACACTGGGATCAATGTACAGGAGGGAGAGAGAGGTCAGACTGGCCGGGTCACCACCATGGGGCATATATGAGCAAAAACACTTAGGAGAAAAAAACAGATAATACGCCAAAAGGTCAGAAAAAAAAGTGAAGTAAAACAGATCTGGCAGGCTAGGTCAATACTGGGAGGTCACATCAAGTCCAAAGTGTCAAGTAAAAGGGTCAAACACAACCTGCAGATCAGGCTACTGGGAAAGCTGAGTACAAGGCAAATGGAACAAAACATGGCCATATTTATATACAACTGCTATGAAGCATGGGGCACCGACTCCAGCTGTGGATGACCCAACATTCCAGCCTCCCCTGTCTATTACAGGGATGGGCCACACTCCTGACAACCAGGGATAGCATAGAGGAGGATGGGTGTGGAGCAGGACATGGACCAGGGAAGTTCCTCACAGATAGACTGGCGTTCTTTAGAAATAAAAGGAAATGTATAGTTATGTTTCCACAACATTCTTTGGATGCCTTTTTTGAACAACCGTCATTTTGGTGACAAGGCTGTATTATACAAATTACATCATGTGAACACAGCTGTATGTATCTTAGAGGGATACTCCAGTGAAAAAACTTTCAGATCAATTGGTGTCAGAAAGTTATACAGATTTTTAATTTACTTTCATTTTAAAAAGTTTTCCAGTACTTAGGAAGTATAGGAAGCGGTATATTCTTTCCAGTCTGACTCCACAGTGCCCACAACAAAAGAGGGTTTCTATTGGGATTTTCTACCACCCTGGGCAGTTCTTGTAACTGACAGAGGTGGCAGCAGAGAGCACTGTGTCATACTGGAAAGACTATACTACTTCCTGCAGGACATACAGCAGCTGATAAGTACTGGAAGGCTTTAGATTTTTAAATAGAAACAGAAAAAAAATATTTTTTTGGGAGATCCCCTTTAAAGGGGTTGTCTGAGGAACAGAAACAGTCTTAGGGCCCTATTCCACAGTAACAATAATCGGCCGGATCGGACCTATTTGGCCCGATTCGGCCAAATATTGTTCGGTGAAATAGAGAGAACGATCAGCCGATGATCGTGTCATTGGCTGATCGTTCATTTAGGGCTAGACCTAAAATCATCGTTCCCCCACCGTGCATCGCTATGGTTGAAAAGCGGTGCGCGACGGGCGACCGACGATTTGAGAAGAAGCAGCAGCATCATACATTACCTGGCTGCAGGTCTTCATCCCCAGGTCCCGCGCGCTCTATCTTCTGAATGACCGGTCAGCTGACAGAGCGTTTAGCCAATCACAGGCCGGGACCGCGGCGGCCTGTGATTGGCTGAGTGTGGCCTGTCCCCGGGGACCCGGGGAGGAGACGGAGCGGAGGACAAGCCCTGCAGCCAGGTAATGTATTGCTGCAGGGGCTGCAAGGACATCGGTAAACGATGTCCTTGCAGCCCTCGCTCAACGACCATCGGGCCGTGGAATAGGCCCAGTAAACGAGCGGCGATCTAGCAGATCGCCGCTCGTTTACATCGTTGATCGGGCCCTCCTCGGCCCGTGAAATAGGACCCTAAGGCTAGGTTTACACATACACTTTAATGAGGCATATTATTAGATTCAAAATACAGCTAAGTTTTATGCCTATTTTACTGTTCAATGCCTGCATAGATCTTACCTCCGGATGGTAAAGAGGTGAGCCAAGCAGTGAGGGATACAGTGTATTCTCCGCCACTTACTGTAAAGGAGCAGGGACTCCTGTCTTTAACAGCAGTCTCTGTTCCTGTATGTACATGCTATTGGCATAGGGTGCCACAGTTTACACAAATAACAAATTACTAATATTTTGACTTATCTGAATTTTTAGGAAACTCTAAACAAGTTATATATCAGAATCGCTTATCTCTATACATTATAATATATACCATAAGTCATGATGCTTAGCTGGAAGGATATCAGAAGTATGGTGCAGGCGCCTAGTTCTAACATGTTTTATACTACATTAGAACATTCAACCATATAAACTTTTATTAAACAGTACAGCTTAGTTTAAAAAAACATGACTTAAAAAACTGCACACACCTCCAGACTGGGGTAACTGCGCAATTTGTGGCAAAAGATGAAAATACTAATGTAGATTTAATTTTACTTTTGCCTAGTTATGGAGACAAGAGTAGATTTTGACCTTGCAGAACCATTATCAGAAGTAACAGTGCAGTGTTTTCCCCTTGTCAGAACAGGTCTAGACATGTTCTTAGGGTTAAATAACATAAATGTATATTAGAACTGAGCGCAACTCGAGCATGCTAGAATCCAATTATTCAGCATTTGAATAACAGTGGCTGAAGAGCTTTGATGCACTAAGGGCTGCATCCAACTTCTATAGTCACCGGTATTCAAATGCCGAACGATCGGACTCGAGCATACTCGAGTTGCGCTCATCTCTAATGCATATGCATAGAATATAGAATTTATCCATCCCCCTTTTCTTCACCCATCGCCTCCCTTGGTTGAATTTGATCAATATTAAGCTGTTCAGGACAGTGGACGTAACTCTATGTCCCTTTTTGTGGTTCATTCCCACTCTGGGATGTGCAGTTACGCCCTGGGCTGAAACACACGCAGAAGCTGTGCCGTGCCATCCCGTAGCTGGTCCCGGATGTCAGTGATAGCCAGATACCCACCGCAACTTAACCATATAGATGCTACGATTAGTGCAATCATAGTAACCACAATGCAGAATAGAGGGAGAATTCTCCCTCTGTTCACTAACGGGAGGCCTCCCTGATCACCATTGCATTGCAATGTAGTCTGTCTGTCATCAGGCAATCAGAAAGTGAAATGTCCATGGTGGGACAGTAAAATAAAATGAAAATGTAAATTAAAAAAAAAAACACACACACTAATAAAAATATAAATAAATAAAATGCAATATACACATAATCCCTATAGCCCCCAATGCAATAATAAATGTACAAAAAAAAAGTACATATTTGGTAGCGCAACATGCATAATGATGCTGGCAATAAAATCAACACATGACTAAACCCTCACGATGACTGCAGAAAATTCTAAATGAGAAAAATGCAAATTTTGCTTTTTTTCATGAAAAATGGGCATTTTACACAGTCATATGGATATCAGCCAAAATTTACCATTATCTTAAAGTACAATATGTCACAAGAAAACAATCTCAGAATTGCAAGTTATAGCATCACGGAGCTATAGCCACATAAATTGAGACCGGTCAGATTAAAAAAAATGGGCTCTTGTCCTTAAAGGGGAACTCCAGGTAGAGGTTAAATAAAAAAATAAACTTCTGCAGAAGCATATAGCATTACTTACCTGTCTATCCCAGCTTTGAAACTACCAAAAATCCATTTGTTTGGGAGGGGGGTGTTCTGTTTTGTGTTTCTGTCCTTCCTGGTTTAGCATTTCCCAAAATGCAATGCTTTCAATGTGAGACAGAGGCATGGAAGATTTGTCTCCTAAGGTGGTAGAGCAGCAGGAGCTGGAGACAATGTGAATTGGCAAAGGGGCCATTTCTTTTCACTTCCTGGATTTCTATCAGCTACCAGTGTGGCAGAACCGTACAGATACAGTAATACATTGTATAGACACATCTATATAACTTTTAATGTACTTTTAATAGAAAACATGTTTTTCTTATCCGGAGTTCCCCTTTAAGACACTATCTGGACCAGTCCTTAAAATTAGCAAAGAGAACGCTAAAGCAGCAATAGTATGAGAACCCCAGCAAACAGCACCCTATAACTTAGCATCCTGGACCCTGAGTCACCTAGGTGTTTTGAGTATTTATGTAGTGCAGTCACAGTTGGCACGTTTTGTGATTACAACACACAGTAAATTGTATGCTGCGCTCCTGGTCCATTAGTCTCTGCTATGGAAGGTGAAATATATTTATGTATAAGTAATCTGCAATGATCACTTAATATTGCTTTAAGTGCACTGCATTGCATTGTATATATTTCTAAATCATTTTGCTGGGATACTGCAGTGCCTGACTTCCTGAAAGGGAAGCGTTACTCCCCGCCCATCTCCTGGCTACAAGCCAATGGCTGAACGCCGCCAAGAATCTGTTTTGAAAAACATAAAATGACTGCCAAAGCAACCAATCATATCTCCCCAAGGAACCTTGGATGGTTTAGTCAGCTACATTAAGGCTTTTAAAAGAAGATAATGCAGATAGTGCATGACAGACGAAAATCAGCAAACAGAATTAGATGATGATATCAGGAGAAAAATTGTGAAAGGGCCCAGCAGTACATAAAGACAGCAACTTAGAGAGTTCAGTGGGGCAACACCATGACAGTTCATTGATCTTATTGTGATGGTCGGTCTATGGAGAGATGCTGTTATAGCAAATGCATTTCTGCTTGTGTATTAACCATTAGGTCTGTTGAATACACCGAGGATTGAAACAAAATGCTTTGGTTGGTGGTTTAACTAGAACTTTAATGACTATAGCCCTCCTGTCAATGGTATGATGTCTATTTACCACCACTTTAGCAAGATCTAGTAATACTGTTTTTTTTTACAACTACAGGATGCCACAGCTTAAAGGGGGTTTTCCATGTTTTTAGTTTTTAACAAGAATTAGATTGCAGGGGCTCTTACCTGTGGGTCCCCAGGGGTCTCTACCACAGCGCCCAGACTCCTTTGTTTTGAATAGAGTTGTGGGTCAGCATTTAACCCGCTGCTCCATTCAATCTTTATGGAGCTGTCGGAGATACAGCACTCATCTATCTCCGACGACTCCATAGAGAATGTATGGAGCTGTGGGCCAGGTCATGCAGGTCCAAATTTGGACCCCATCCCTCTGCCCCACAATTTTATCATCTGTTTCCTATCCTGAGGAAAAAAATAACTTGGCCTTGACCTTAAAAACCATGATGACCACTCATCCCATAGTTTTTAATCTTTACCCATGCTGCCAACTAGGCCATACTTGCAGAAGGGAAGGAATATAGGGATCAGGTCACAAAAGTCTCAAACATTGTCATTGTAGTGACAGTAATTGACCAGAACTTAAGCCAATTTTAGATTTGGTGTGGTGCTTGGCAAAAGGGCCAAATGCTGAAACATGGAACCAGTGGTCTCACAGTTACAGTAAATACTATATCAGTATAAAAGACAGGTATTACCAATAATACCACTACTACCCTAATAATACTGCCAAAACAGGAACACTACCACTAAATAGTTACTGCCATACAGTGACTCCAAAAAACACTATATACAGCCCATTATTTCCCCATAGAGAGTAGACTATGTAAGTTAGGTACATCCAGTTCTCTGTTTGCAGTAATTCACTTTCCCTTTTCTTCTCTATCCAACCTAGACTGCCATAAATATTACTTCAAGCTATGCCTTAGAATACTATTTTTCCAGCATTTTCTCTACCTACACCAACTTCCTATCCATAGTGGTATTACTGTCTCACTGTCAGGGACGGGGTGGTAGGGACAAGACACAACAGTGAGCCCTATTACTGAACCCACCAACTGTCCCTATCTACTTGCCTAAACGGCCCTAGGCAGCCGCGGACAACCACGAAGATGTTTCCTGTACTAGATTCGTGCACACAGAACAAGACAGACAAACAAACACAGTATAGGATAGTCAAACAAGCAAGGTCAGAACCAAATGGGCAGCGTAGTACAAAATCAGGTAACAATCGGGATAGTCAAAAAGTCAAGCAAGAAGTCAGGTAACAAAGTCAAGCAAACAGAGGGAGTTAGGACGGGGATCGCAGGAATAGGCAGGGAGAGCTGGGACCAGGGTATGAAACCTAATAGCCAGCGCTGGGAGACTGGCTTAGCTTTCTTGTTTGATTACTAAGAGCCTGGTCCAGATCCCCATTTGACCGACACTCGGATCTTCCAGGTTCCAGACAGGTAGAGAAACCAGTCAGTCAAAAGACTTACTTAGCTGTATAATCAAGTCTAGCAGTGATCAGCTTAACTCCTGCATAGCCAGGAAGCTGAGAAGCAAGCGGGTGTGTCACACAAAAGTAAAAACAGGCCCAGTTCACACCAGGCTACTGCACATTCCTGAAACTCACACTTTAACAGTGCCTCTTTTTTTGTGCTCCAAATTAGGTGGTGTATAGGTAGATCCCCCCCATTGAGAAGGGCTCCCCCATAGGTAAGTAGGTCTTCTGGTAGGTAGGTAGTCCTTCTTAATAAACACATTGTACATCTCATTAGATAGGTAGGTCCCCTGGTAGGTAGACCCTCCTAATAAGTAGTCAGGTCCCCATACACATTAATAATGCTCCACTTTCCACTAAAAATGCCCCTTATTTGTGCAAAAACAATGATACTTACCTTTTCCTTGCTCCCAATCAGATCACTCCTTAGCCTCCTTCTGCAACCATTAGTAAGCAGGCACATGCAACGTCATCACTCCACAGATCCTGAGCTGCACATGTCATCTTGTATGCCACACAAAGGTGCCTACAGCCTACAAGACTGACAGGTCCAGGAGCTAATGTCACCTTGCTCTGTCACATCTTTCAGCTGCCGGTGCATCTGGTGCAATGATGGACGTACAACTGAAAGCTCCTTCTCCCACATTGGCCCTGACCAGAAGTATACAAGCCCTTGCAGACCCTGAGCTTGAGTTGGCCAGACATGCTTTCTACTTCTCAGATGAATGTTTCTAGTTGGTCACTGCATTTGGGCCTCTACTTTTCGGTAGACACCTTAGGGTTGTCCATTCTTTCCTAACTGGGTAACACTTCTAGAATATTTATGTGCCCATGAATAGTCTTAGGGCCCTGAGATGCTCTCGCGACTACAGATGAACAAATCAATGCAGCAGGAATCTAAAACGAAAATTTTCCAAACATTTGGTGATTCTGCAAATCCAAAACTTTTAGGATTAATTTCACACGCTTCTTAAAATTGTAGCAGCTACTACTAGCCCAACACGGCTGCACATCTCCTGCGCTGTCCATCATGTTCCATACTATCGCTGCTTGGTACCCTATTTTTCAGAGCTACCTAAGCATATTTTTTGCTGGACACTACTAGTCTGATACAATTTTTTTGTGGTAAAAGGGCCAAATGCAAATAAATTTAGGTTTCCCTCTGTGCGCCTCTACATAAATGTGTGACCCGTCAGCACTGCTGCAACATTTTTAAGCCTGGTACAAAGAACACCTGACTTAATAAATGAGGGACAGGTGATTCCTTTATTGTTGGGGGTCTCCTTCCTATGTCTTGAGAGAAAATGGACATACTTCAAGGTGGACAAGGCTCCCTAGATGTGTGCCTAAATCTATAGAACCCAATGTCCAGTGACTCTCCAAGAAAAGTCTTGCTGTTTCCTTAGGACTTTCTTTGGCCGATAGGTCATTCTGTCTCAACCCACTTGTCTCTCTTTAGAATGTCTCTTCTCTTTGTATTCTACCCATTTTTTTCCCTTTTCTCTTTTTTCTTAGAACATTTATGTACAATGTACAATGATCAAGCTATAAAGGGGTTATCCAGGATTAGAAAAAACTACTTTCTTGCAAAAACCACCCCACCAGAGTGGAAGAAAGCAGTCATGTTTTCTAACCCCTTTTATCCAGGACGTGGAAGCCCATTTAATCTGAGCTACAATGATTGTACAGTAAGATACGTATTAGATCAGAATAAATTAAAAGAGTTGATTTCTGTATGGGTTCCACCTTTATGACATAATGATAAACTTCTATTCACTGCATACTAAGAAAAATCAACTTTCAAGTTAGACAGGCTTCTGACAAAACAATTATGCGTCATACAAAGAAAAGTATTTAGCTATGGGCAACTTCATGTGGCTTTTGCAGTTCGAAGGGCAGTGCAGGTTGCGGTCAGATATGCAAGAGAGTAAACTAAAGGTTGACCTGTCAATAAGTGATCGATGGCGAAGTTTCCATATTTCTGTAATATTACTATTAAACATTCTTTCTTCTTTAATTACAAGAAAAAAGCGGAATGATCAGAAGCTCAAGGTGCAGGGTGTGTCACCCAAGTTCTGGGAAAAGAGTCAAAAGAGAAAAGTGAGTTCAGAGGAAGGATGGATGAAAATGTTAGGGTTGTTCACACTGTTAGGCCAGGTTCAGACTATGTAAGTGTGCGGCTGTATTTGCGGCTGTAATTGTGCGGCGGTATTTTTGGTGGTTCATGCGTACGCTGGAAAGTATAGGATATACGGCTGCACAGTGCACACTATGTATGAATCTACGGCCCGATCGTAAACGGACACGTAAAAATGAACAAGACCATTGTTTGCGACTGGAAACGCGGCCGTGGATTGACAGGCGGTCCGTACGGAGTACTTCAAAAATAGCCGGCAATGATGCCGAATGCCGATGCCTCTAATAGTTAATATATTAAATTAATAAAACACATTTTCTTTGTAATAAAGTCCCTTTCGTTGGTCAATAATTTAATTCTAACGAATCCATCATTTTGCAATTAAATATACTGTTAAAATAAATATATATATAAATAAATGTATATTTATATATATATTTATTTTTTGACAGTATATTTAATTGCACAATGATGGATTCGTTAGAATTAAATTATTGAACAACGAAACTGAATTTATTTAATCGAAAATGTGTTTTATTAATTAAATATTAATTAGTACAGGAAGCTCCATAAGCCGTTAATTCATATTGCCGTCAAAAGAGCATTCTGTACTAATCATCACTTTACTTTAATGAAAACATCAAATGTTTCTTCTAATTATGCTATGACAATAGCATTATTAGAAGAAACATTTAGAATTATATGTGCGCTCAGCTGATTGGCTGATCGGCTCAGCGCACATATAATTAGCGGGTCCGCAGCACAGTGACTTCATTGTGCTGCGGACCAGCGAAGAGGACACATCGGGGTGAGTATAGAGCTCTCCCCACCCCCTCCCCAGCACTGCACCCCTCCCAGCAAGGAAGTGGGGGGTCAGTTAACCCCTTTCTTGCTGGGATGGGTGCAGTCTGACATCAGTCTGGCCCCCAAGGGGTTAAGGGGGATGCAATACATCCTCCCTTAACCCCTTGGGGGCGAGACTGTAAGCAGCGATCTGTAAAGATGCTGCATACTGTAAGGAGCACAACACCGCTCACAATGATGGGTGTTGTGCTCCTGTTTGTGTGTTTTTTGTGTGTTTCTCCCTTTTTGTTTTTCAGATATCGGTATCCTGTGGATTACGTCGGATTCCGTGGACTACGTCGATGACCAGCGTTTTTTTTTTTTTTTAAATAAAATGGTCAATGAGGGGTGTGGGGGTGTTTTTATTTGAATAAAATATTTTTTTAACTTGTGTCTTCTCTTTATTTCTTTACTTTATAGACTTAGTAGTGGAAGCCGTCTAATAGACGGAATCCATTCCTAAGTCGGGGCCTAGTGTTAGCCGGTATAAAATGGCTAACACTAACCCCCTATTATTACCCCAGTACCCAATGCCACCAGGGGTACTGGGAAGAGCCGGGTGCCAGTGGTCCCGGAGCGTCAAAATTGGCGCTCCTGGACTGGGTGGCAGCAGGCTGGTAAGATTTAGGCTGGGGAGGGCCTAAACCAATGGCTCTTCCCACCCTGGTGTTACCAGGCTGCTGTCGTTTGGTTTTTAACCTGGCTGGTTATAAAAATAGGGGAGACCCTATGCGTTTTTATTTATTTATTTATTTAAAAAAAAACGCATAGGGTCCCCCCTATTTTTATAACCAGCCGGGTTAAAAACCAAACGACAGCAGCCTGGTAACACCAGGGTGGGAAGAGCCATTGGTTTAGGCCCTCCCCAGCCTAAATCTTACCAGCCTGCTGCCGCCCAGTCCAGGAGCGCCAATTTTGACGCTCCGGGACCACTGGCACCCGGCTCTTCCCAGTACCCCTGGTGGCATTGGGTACTCGGGTAATAGTAGGGGGTTAGTGTTAGCCATTTTATACCGGCTAACACTAGGCCCCAACTTAGTAATGGATTCCGTCTATTAGACGGCTTCCACTACTAAGTCTATAAAGTAAAGAAATAAAGACAAGACACAAGTTAAAAAAAATTTTTATTCAAATAAAAACACCCCCACACCCCTCAGTGACCATTTTATTAAAAAAAAACAAAAAACAAAAAAAAACGCTGGTCATCGACGTAGTCCACGGAATCCAACGTAATCCCCAGGATACCGATATCTGAAAAACAAAAAGGGAGAAACACACAAAAAACACACAAACAGGAGCACAACACCCATCATTGTGAGCGGTGTTGTGCTCCTTACAGCATGCAGCATCTTTACAGATCGCTGCTTACAGTCTGGCCCCCAAGGGGTTAAGGGAGGATGTATTGCATCCCCCTTAACCCCTTGGGGACCAGACTGATGTCAGACTGCACCCATCCCAGCAAGAAAGGGGTTAACTGACCCCCCCTTCCTTGCTTGGAGGGGTGCAGTGCTGGGGAGGGGGTGGGGAGAGCTCTATACTCACCCCGATGTGTCCTCTTCGCTGGTCCGCAGCACAATGAAGTCACTGTACTGCGGACCGGCTCTTTATATGTGCGCTCAGCCGATCAGCCAATCAGCTGAGCGCACATATAATTCTAAATGTTTCTTCTAATAATGCTATTGTGATAACATAATTAGAAGAAACATTTGATGTTTTCATTAAAGTAAAGTGATGATTAGTACAGAATGCTCTTTTGCCGGCAATATGAATTAACGGCTTATGGAGCTTCCTGTACTAATTAATATTTAATTAATAAAACACATTTTCGATTAAATAAATTCAGTTTCGTTGTTCAATAATTTAATTCTAACGAATCCATCATTTTGCAATTAAATATACTGTCAAAAAATAAATATATATATATATATAAATATACATTTATTTATATATATATTTATTTTAACAGTATATTTAATTGCAAAATGATGGATTAGTTTAAATTTAATTATTGAACAACGAAAGGCACTTTATTACAACGAAAATGTGTTTTATTATTTTAATATATTAACCATGAGAGACATCGGCATTAGTGCAGAGGATCGCAAACCCCGGTAATAGCGATTCCTGTAAACTGTTTCCCTGCTTTCCCAGATGCATCCAGAGGTGTTTGCATCACTTTCTTAAGATTTTATTTGTTATTTTTAGTTGAACCAGATTTCCAAGTAAATGACCGTATGTTTTGAGCCGCATGTCTATTTTTTCCCACGGCCGTAGTTTCGTCCGCACATTTACAGCCGCATAAAAAATACAGCCGCACAGTTACATAGTGTGAACCTAGCCTTAGGGTGTTAGGCTATGTTCACACTACGTCTCTGCAAAGATCATCCCGGCCGGTGCAGCGCGCCCGCATCAGAACTTCCCACAGCACACAATAAAGCAAGCGGCCGGAGCCGCTCGCTTTATTGTGTGAACTGACAGGTCTTTCTGCGGCTGCAATTCACTGAATTACGCCCACAGAAAACTGACATGTCAGTTCTTTGCTGCGCTGTATGGAATCCCGGTCGGAGCGTATACGATGTGTATACGCTCTATCCGGGATCCCATAACAGATAAGGCAGTGTTCCACACCGCACAAAGTATGGCCGTTTTTGCCGATGGCAACAACGGACGCACTTTTATGTAGTGTGAACATAGCCTAAGGGTGTTCAGACTACCAAAGCAAACTGTACAAAGGGCAGTCTAAGAATCTGGATTCCATTTTACCTACATGGAGATGGGATTGGGATTTTGATAAGCTGCGGTGGCAACATCAAAAATGTCCTGTATAATTTTTTTCTTCTGGAGGGCGGTTTAAGGGGTCTACTAACATTGCTTGAAAAAATGTTTCCAAAAATGATATGTCTTATGCAATATTTACAAAAACAAAATCCCATCCCAGTGAAAGCAGTCCACCCTCTAAGACCATTCTCATTGGATATGCGTTATGACAGCTTCACTCCATGCAGGTTACTTTTGGACATACTTCAATGAATATTGTCATGATGCTCCTTTAATCATGGTACTTTATTCTGCAAACAGGACAGCTTAGGATAAGATGAAAACAAACTCTTCTTGTGCTTCCAAATGGTATCCCCTCCACCCAGTACACTTGAAGGCTGGCATGTGCTTCTTTGTGTGGTCAGCTTGGCACTGTACAGTTTTCATCCTTGTGACTACTTAGTACTGAGATCAAGTGACTGGAGTCATCTGATTCCTCATCACTAGAGCTGAGAGGGAGATGAAACAACACTTGATTAGATCATGTTCTCTATATCTTTTTAGAAAAATATACAAGCTATATTTGGATCCCAAGCAAAGCTGAAATGAGGGGGAAGGACAGACAGTTACCTAATGTGCCATTGGGGGTGGGGATGCAATTCATGGATTAAAGCGACTCTGTACCCATAATCTGACCCCCCAAACCACTTGGACCTTCGGATAGCTGCTTTTAATCCAAGATCTGTCCTGGGGTCCGTTCGGCAAGTGATGCAGTAATCGTCATAAAAGCAACTTTTAATCCGGCAGCGCTGTGTCTAACGGCTGGGGCTTACATTTTATATGCATTAGGCTGGCACACCCTCTCTGTCCTTCCTCCCCACCCACCCTCCTCATCATTAGGAATGCTCCAGGCAGATTGCTTCCTATTCCCCACCTGTGTGTATAATGAACATGGGCTGGATTGTTAATACACCTGTGCAAAGCCCAAACAGCAGTAAATGTTCCTGGATCATTCCTAATGATGAGGAGGGTAGGGAGGAAGGATGGAGAGGTGGTGCCAGCCTAATGCATATACAAATTTAAGCCCCGGCCATTAGACACACAGCTGTAGGATTAATAGTTGTTTTTAGGACAATAACTGCATCCCCTGCACAGCGGACCCCAGGACAGATCTTGGATTAAAAGCAGCTATCCGAAGGTACAAGTGGTTTGGGGGGGACAGATTGTGGGTACAGAGTCGCTTTAATAAAAAGCAAAATAAATAAATGTTCTAACTACAAAAACTGTAACCCATTGGATACTGGGACCAAAGTTTCTTAAAAATATAGAGAGCAAATGCTCCTTTTTAGTTAATTGGTGAGGGAACAACTTCTGTCTTACAGGAATACTTTCACTGATTGATATATACTGTGGCCAATTCTAGATTTGTAGAAAACGAGGAAAACAGCAAAAAGTAAGCAACAGATTAGTATATATATGGGAGATGATGGTTGGAATAGGAAGAAGAGCTGCAGTAATTGGCAGGAGAAGAATCACTTACTTAACCCCTTCATGAACAAGGTAATTGGTGCCCAGATGTCCGAGTCAAATTGAAGCAATGTTCCTCTTCGTCTTCTAAGAGCCATAGCGCTTTTATTTTTCCACCTACAGGGCTAGGTGGTGTGTCATTTTTTGCACCATGATCTCTAGTTTTTTTTTGCATCATATTAGTGTGCGAGAAAATCAACTTTGTAATTGGGTTTATTAGCCGAATGCATTTTTATAATGAAAAAGCAGTTTGAAGCTCTTCCCTTTATCTTCATAATTGTCTATGGAGAGGGGAGGGGTTGAGGGAGATGAGGCACCAAAACAGGACAACAAAGAGTTAATTTACAGCTACATCACAGGGCTATCTCCCCTGACGTCAGCACCGACCACTCTGACCTCTGAATACCGCTTTCATGCAGTTCCCCGCTGTGTAATCCTTTGTTCTCTGCTCTCTGCTGCTGGCTAATCTCCCTCCTCCCCCATCCCCTATTCATAGAACAGACAGGATCCAACTCATGTAAACTAGTCGAGATTTTCTGATAATGAGCAGCGGATGAGAGAGAGGAGGGAGGGGGGGGGGGACATGGGAAAAGGCTTTTTGAATGCAGATAATGGCATATTTGCCAAATAAAGCCAATTACAAAGTTTCTTAAAATTGCCTGGACTATTGATTTCTGCAAACAAAAAAAAATTAACTAACGACCGTGCCACTTTAAGGATTTAAAAAAAAATATGTTTTAAAACTTTTTTTTTTAGTTTGCTTTCACACATTTTATATTGCATATATAAGTCCCTAAGGGGACCTATATATGCAATGCTCTGATTGCATTAAGGGCAGTATTTACCACTAGGCACTCATGGTCTAGTGCCTAGGGCAGCACCTTGAAGGGGGGCAGCACCAGGGAGCAGGGGGAAGGAAACAACTTTTTTTTTTTAGTCTCCCACCTCCTGTTCAGACTTGCCAGTAAATCTGGTGTCTTTTAAATGGGGGGGGGGGGGGGGGGTAAAGTAGAACCCAGTAGCCATGTGCTGTTACCAGGATTATTGGCCATACGCCTATTGGTTAGCGCATGAGAGTCTGTCATCTGCTGCATGTGGTCCGTACAGTAAATGTGGGATTGCTGCCTAAGATTGATCAGATATCAATATGATGTTCAGAAACTAAAAAATCCTGATGTTAATTGATGAGTGAAGATGGGGCATCTTCAGGTCTAGTGCCTAGGGCAGCAGCAACTGGTAATACAGCCCTGATTGCATATACATAGATCGAAGATCTGACAGGATGAAGGTAAGTGGCTTACCCCCACCTGTCGGTACATGTGAACCATGCTGCGGGGGTCCCAATCAGTCAGTGACAGGTCCTTGTCCTGTCACTGACTACCTTAAACGCTGTGTAATGTAATGCAATGTAATGCGGCTGCCTTTCATTAGCTTTAAAGCGGGTCACACTGATGTGTGCGGTACCGCCCGCATAGGAGCAGTCCTGCGCACATTTGAAGCCCCTTCAGTCCACGAGCGTATATATACATTCCTACTGCACGGGGCATGTGCAGTAGGAACATATATAGCCGTGTTATGGACGTGAAGGGGTTAAAGAAGGAAAGCTTAACTAAAGATTGTCCAAATAGAGACTTTTATAGTATAAGCAATCAAAAGATGAGAAAACCGCAGGCACAATCCGACTTTACTGAAACTGAGCATGTGGCATTTGATTACTGGTGGCTGAAGAAGGTGGCTGCATCCAACTTCTTCAGACACCGGTAATCAAATTCCGAGCATGCTTTAGGTTCGCTCTTCTCTAGTGGCCACAATTAATCCCGCAGATGCCATCCTGGTTGCAGCACACTGGTCCAAAAATTAAATGGATCATATCAGCTGATCAATGTACTGCATATTAGAAAAGTCCTGCAAAAGTAAAAAGTATAGATCAAAGTTTGAACAAAACCTATGATTAATTCAAAGAATTCTAGCCAGAAGCTACATAGAGATATTTGATTCTCTGACATCTTTCATCTTGCTGCAAGTTCTGTCTTGTTCTTGGCTGTATTCAAGGAAGACAACAAAAAAAACTTTTCCTGATTATTCAATGTAGTCATTTAAATTCACAACCTTCTGGAATGTAGTATTTGGCCAAATTCATTTGCATACATTAGATTTGTTCAAGTATTTAAATATAAATTATGTTATTTGGCATTAAGAAGAACGGCAAGATGATGAATTAGTTTACTTATACATTAGCAGTAGAAAAGTAAAAAAAGAAAATCCTTATATAATCTTGGTGAATCCAAAGTGGGAATAAAAAATGAAGGAGCCTTATATCCATGTTTATATAGAAGGCAGAGCTTGGTCAGTGCCAAAGCTTATTGCCAATGCATTAGCCAACTTTTTGGGGGATTTTTCTTCATATGGTTCTAGCAATAGCAACTGCAACATCGAAATAATCTTGGAGAATACAACTTTTTTTTATTCCAATATGATCAGCATACAGAACACCAGCGTGCAGTGACCCCACTAATAATCAGACATGTTTCAGACGCATGCACGTCCTTGCTCACTGAGCAAGGACGTGCTTGCATCTGAAACAAATCTGATTATTAGTGGGGTCACTGCACGCTGGTGTTTTGTATGCTGATCATATTGGAATAAAAAAAGCTGTGTTCTCCAAGATTGCTGGATCAAGTCTATTTTTTCTGTGTTACAAAAAATCAGCCAGGTGTGGATCCAAGCATATGAGAACTGCTATTTCTGGTGAGCTGATACAACATTGACCATTTTTAAACATTGAAATGTACAGTCCCAACAAGTGGATTGCCTATGCCAGTATGCAGCCCTATGGAGCATCTATATAAGCTGTTTGTTTTCATCTAGATTTTCCAATCTGGGAAATGACTTGGGTTTCTCATATGCTTTTATTTTAGTATATATGTGTAAGGAACTTACCTTGTCCGGCTCCAGCGGCGTCTCCTTCCAGCTCGGCTCCGGCTGTCGGCTCGGGAGCGCGCCGCTGCTCCGCCCGCCGGAGCCGAGTGACGTCACGGAGACCCGACGGCGTCCCTAGCAACCGGGGACGCCGTGGGGTCACGTGACCGTCAGCTGGCCGGCCGGCACGCAGCTGATGTGTTTTACACTCAGGCTGAGTGACAGGTCGCCCGGCCGCTCAGCCTGCAGTGCACCAGCTGCAGTGAGGCTGGACTCAGGAGGCCGGACCAATCAGCCTTTGGTCCGGGCTCCTGGTCCAGTATAAAGTTTCAGTGTAGCCAGCAGGTTATCGCTGGCTATTAGTTGTTTCTGATCCCAGCTCCCCAGTCCCTTGTATTCTGTCCTATCCTTTCTCATTTCGTCTTGCCCGGATTCTGACCTTTTTGCCTGTCCCCTGACTCCGTTTGGTTCCGATTTTGTACTGCGTTGCTCGTTTGGTTACTGACTCGGCTAGTTGACTTCCCGCATTGTGTTTGTCTGTCTGTCTGCGTTTTATGTTCTGCACGTATACAGCATAGGGATTGTCTTCGTGGTTGTCCGCGACCGCCTAGGGTCGACCGAGGCAAGTAGGCAGGTGACAGTGGGTGGGGTCAGAGTTAGGGCCCACTGTCTTGTGTCTATCTTCCCCAGCCACTCGTGACAGAATAGCCAGCCCTAAAAATTTTGTGTGACGTGTGCCAACGATTTGTTATCATGGATCCTATGAAGGCGCTAGTGGAACAGATGCAGAATCTGAACACATTGGTTCAGAATCTCGCTGAACGGGTTCAGGAGCAGGAGGCTGCTCCTCGACAGGTTACGATGACCACGCCCTCTCCCCCTGAACCGCCTGTACAACTCCCGGAAAAATTTAAGGGGGATAGAAAGAGTTTTCGAACCTTCAGAGAAGGGTGTCGGTTGTTTTTTCGACTTCGTCCCCGTTCGTCAGGAGATGAGGCCCAAAGAGTGGGAATAATCATGTCCCTCCTGCAGGGTCCCCCACAAGAGTGGGCATTCTCTCTCCCTCCTAACGCCATAGAACTAACTTCTGTGGACTTTTTCTTTTCGGCCTTGGGACTATTGTACGATGACCCTGACAGGACTGCAGTGGCCGAGCGACAATTGACGTCCCTAAAACAGGGGAAAAGACCAGTTGAAGATTATTGCGCAGAGTTCCGCCAGTGGTGTATCCCATCTGGTTGGAACGACTCCGCTCTGCGCTACCAGTTCCGGGTGGGTCTCTCTGACCAGTTGAAGGACCTGTTAATAGCTTATCCTCCCCCTGAAACGTTAGAGGAGACCATGACGTTAGCCATTAGGGTAGACCGCCGGATGCGAGACAGACGAAGGGAGAAGTGCACCTCTGAACCCTGCAGTACCTCTTCCTCTCTTGTGTCTTTTCCTAAAAACCCCTCTTCCCTGCTGCCACCACCGGAGGAACCTATGCAAATTGGCGCCACCGATGCAAGAACTAGACGAGCCCATCGGATGCAGCATAATCTTTGCTTATACTGCGGCAAAGCTGGACACCGGGTTCGGGAATGTACCTCCAGGCCTGGAACATCGTCGGAAAACTCCAGCGCCTGAGTGACTATCGAGGGGGTCACTCAGGCGCACAGGTACCACTCGATAAGAATAAACTGATGGTTCCCATCTCGCTATGCTTGGGCGAGAGATGTATCTCGGGGTTTGCCCATGTTGACTCAGGGGCATCCGCTAATTTTGTTAATTCCGGGTTTTGGTCCGGTCTGGGGGTATGTCCGCTTCAGCTTAAATGCCCGCTGAGTATCACGGGGGCGGATTTTACCCCATTGGCCCAAGGAAGAGTGAAATATATTACTCCTCCTCTCGAAGTGAAAGTGGGGTCGATCCATTCTGAGTGTCTAGATTTTTTGGTGATGGACAATTTGTCCTCTGATGTTATTTTAGGTTTACCATGGTTGACCCAACATAACCCTGTGTTTGATTGGGTAAGCAGAGAACTTGTCCAATGGGGACCAGGTTGTGCCGCCCATTGTATTTCTTTGAATCTAACTGAATGTTCTTCGTTAGAAGGAGAGCTCCCTGAATTTCTATCTGATTTTCTTGATGTCTTTGATGAAAAATCGGTGGACGAGCTACCCCCTCATCGTCCATACGATTGTGCTATTGATTTAGTTCCTGAATCCAAGTACCCGAAAGGACGCATTTTTAACTTGTCCAAACCAGAGAGAGAGGCTATGCGTGATTATGTTAAAGAGAGTTTACATAAGGGTCACATCCGTCCTTCCTGTTCTCCCCTTGGTGCTGGGTTTTTCTTTGTGGGTAAAAAGGATGGTGGCTTACGCCCTTGCATTGACTATCGGGAATTAAATAAAATCACGATTAAAAATCAACATCCTCTCCCTCTGATTCCTAATTTGTTTGATCAGATTGTGGGGGCCCGGTGGTTCTCCAAAATTGACCTCCGGGGGGCCTATAATTTGATTCGTATAAAGGAGGGCGATGAATGGAAAACTGCCTTCAATACCCCCGAAGGACACTTCGAATACCTTGTCATGCCCTTCGGGTTGTGTAATGCACCTGCAGTTTTTCAACGTTTTGTTAACGATGTTTTTCGCGACTACCTGGGACGTTTCTTAGTGGTATACCTGGATGATATCCTGATTTTCTCTCCAGATTGGTCTTCGCATGTTGGTCATGTTCGTAAGGTTATGGAACTCCTAAGACTTAACCATTTATTTGCTAAATTGTCAAAGTGCCAGTTTGGTGTTCAGGAGGTCTCTTTTTTGGGATATAAAATCAGCCCTAGTTCTTTTGGGATGGATACCCTTAAGGTGACGGCCATTGCCAAGTGGGAGCGCCCAAGGAATCTTAAAGCTTTACAGAGATTTTTGGGATTTGCTAACTATTACAGAAAATTTATTAAGGGGTTCTCAGTGATTGCTAAGCCCTTAACAGATCTTACCAGAAAGGGAGCTGATGTGGATAACTGGACTCCTGAAGCCATTCTGGCATTTGACAAACTTAAAAGATGTTTTTCTGTAGCTCCGGTGTTGATTCAACCTGACTTTGAACAACCTTTTATTGTCGAGGTGGATGCCTCAGAGGTAGGGGTGGGGGCTGTTCTTTCACAGGGTCCTGAAACTCTCACCAATCTCCGACCCATTGCCTATTTCTCTAGGAAGTTCTCCAAAGCAGAATGCAACTATGATATAGGCAATAGGGAACTCCTTGCCATTAAGTGGGCGTTCGATGAATGGAGGCACTTTCTAGAGGGGGCTAAACACAAAGTTAAGGTTTTAACCGACCACAAAAACCTTGTTTATTTAGATAAAGCTAAGCGTCTTACTCCACGACAGGCCAGATGGGCACTCTTTTTCACACGGTTTAACTTTGAAATCACCTTCAGACCGGGTTCCAAAAATGTAAGGGCAGATGCTTTATCTCGTAGTTTCAACGTCAATGAAGTCCCCATAAAGGAGTCTGAAACCATCTTATCTCCGGGGGTGGTGGTGGCTATACTGCAGCCCGATCTGGCTGCCCAAGTCATCCAGTCTCAATCTATGGCGCCTAGAAATACCCCGGAGAACAAACTGTTTGTTCCCCCAAATCTTCGTTTGAGAGTTCTGGAAGAAACACATTGTTCAGTTTTGGCAGGTCATCCAGGTATTGCTGGTACTAAGTATTTGTTATCTCGTCATTATTGGTGGCCATCTTGGGTCAGAGATACTAAGCTGTTTGTGGAGGCTTGTGAGATTTGCGCCAGGTCCAAGGTTCCTCGCAGATTACCCGAGGGACTTCTCCAACCCCTACCGGTACCTGCTAGACCGTGGACCCACATCTCTATGGACTTCATAACTGATTTACCACCCTCTAAGGGTAAAACTGTGATTTGGGTGGTGGTTGATAGGTTCTCTAAGATGTGCCATTTAATTCCTCTCAGCAAGCTTCCTAATGCTCGTACCTTGGCTTCTCTTTTTATTAATCATATCTTACGTTTACATGGTGTGCCAGAGAATATTGTTTCTGACAGGGGAGTACAATTTGTGTCTAAATTCTGGAGGGAGTTTTGTGGTCGCCTGGGCATATCCTTGTCCTTTTCTTCAGCTTTCCATCCGCAGTCCAATGGTCAGACGGAAAGGGTTAACCAGTCACTGGAGCAGTTCTTGAGATGTTTTGTTGCAGGGTCACAGGAGAAATGGAGAGAATACTTATCTTTGGCAGAGTTTGCCCTAAATAATCGTGAAAGTCAGTCTCTCAAAATGTCACCATTTTTTTGTAATTTTGGGTTTAATCCTCGTTGTTCTTCTGTACATGCAGCCGAGTCCATTAATCCATCCGCTGAAAAAATCTACAGAAAACTGTGCACAGTTTGGGCCCAGGCTCTTCAGAACCTGGTTAAAGCCCAAGAAAATTGTAAGAAACAATCAGACAAAAGACGTATATCTGGCCCTGAGTACAGGGTAGGTGACAAGGTATGGCTCTCTACTAAAAACTTGAGATTGAAAACACCATCTGGTAAACTTTCTCCTAAATATATTGGTCCTTATGCCATAGTAAAAGTCGTCAACTCAGTTTCGTTTAAGTTACTGTTGCCTAAGAGTCTAAAAATTCACGATGTCTTCCATAAGTCTCTGTTAAAGAAATATATTAATCCCGTGTTACCGTCTGCTCCCCCTGCTCCTTTGATTATTCAGGGTGAACTTGAATATGAGGTAGAGAGGATTCTGGATTCTCGCCGAGTTCAGAGTTCTTTACAGTATCTGGTTCATTGGAGAGGATTTGGTCCAGAGGAGCGCACTTGGGTAGCAAGTAGGGATATGCATGCACCACGTCTCATTCGGCAATATCATTTGCACAACCCGTCTAAACCAGGTCCTGTTACTAAGGGTCCTGAGGCCCCTCATAAGGGAGGGGGTAATGTAAGGAACTTACCTTGTCCGGCTCCAGCGGCGTCTCCTTCCAGCTCGGCTCCGGCTGTCGGCTCGGGAGCGCGCCGCTGCTCCGCCCGCCGGAGCCGAGTGACGTCACGGAGACCCGACGGCGTCCCTAGCAACCGGGGACGCCGTGGGGTCACGTGACCGTCAGCTGGCCGGCCGGCACGCAGCTGATGTGTTTTACACTCAGGCTGAGTGACAGGTCGCCCGGCCGCTCAGCCTGCAGTGCACCAGCTGCAGTGAGGCTGGACTCAGGAGGCCGGACAAATCAGCCTTTGGTCCGGGCTCCTGGTCCAGTATAAAGTTTCAGTGTAGCCAGCAGGTTATCGCTGGCTATTAGTTGTTTCTGATCCCAGCTCCCCAGTCCCTTGTATTCTGTCCTATCCTTTCTCATTTCGTCTTGCCCGGATTCTGACCTTTTTGCCTGTCCCCTGACTCTCCGTTTGGTTCCGATTTTGTACTGCGTTGCTCGTTTGGTTACTGACTCGGCTAGTTGACTTCCCGCATTGTGTTTGTCTGTCTGTCTGCGTTTTATGTTCTGCACGTATACAGCATAGGGATTGTCTTCGTGGTTGTCCGCGACCGCCTAGGGTCGACCGAGGCAAGTAGGCAGGTGACAGTGGGTGGGGTCAGAGTTAGGGCCCACTGTCTTGTGTCTATCTTCCCCAGCCACTCGTGACAATATGTTTGACCAAGTTGGGCTTGTTTGGGCTCCAGACCAGTGTCCGGGTATCATTGTGTCTGAAAAAAAGCAGGACTCATTACTAAAGATGATAGACCTCTATTCCAGTATCCATTGCTGCCTTGCTTTTCATTGTGAGAGTGGTGTCTTTGAGAGTAGTGGCATAAGGTCAATGAAACACCTGTAGCTGGATATCTAGTTTGTGAACCTTTCTGAATTTTGAATATTCTTTTCAAAAGTTCAAAAATTTTAAAAAATCTAATTTTCCCAAAGTAAATCCCAAAAGTAAATAGAGGGGGAAAAAAAACACATGAATGAGTGAAACATATTAGAGTGGTCATTTAGTGAACCTTCAGTTTCAGTATCCAGTATAAGCTCCTTGTGCATCTTAATGCTACGTTCACAGAACGTAAATTTTCTCCGCTAAGGATCCCATAGACTGCAGCACAATGTACATTTTCTATTAATCACGGCCATTGTTGAAAATCTGCAACAACGTCTGTGATTAATAGAAAATGTCCATTGTGCTGCAGTCTATGGAATCCTTAGCCGAGTGTATACAAATAGTATACGCTTCGGCCGGGATCACTAGTGGCTGCAACAAAAACTGACATGTCAGTTTTGTGCGGCCGCTATTCATTGAATAGTGGCCACACAACCATGTCAGTGCACACATTGGAGAATGTGGCTCCAGCCGCACTTTCCATTGTGTGTAATGGTGAATTGGGATGCGGGCGCACACACGATGCGCCTGCATCCCAATTCAATAGAAATGTTTACTGCAGTACCGGCCAGGATAAACTTCAGTGACACTGGCCATTCTGTGACACTGCCAGGTCACAGAACAGCCGGTGTCTCACGTAGTGTGAATGTGGCCTAAAACTGCATGTAAACATTTGCAGTCCTTGGTTGGTCCTGCATATCAGCTTGAAGGAACTTTAGGCCAGTCTTCTATACAAAAGCTTGGTGGACTTCAGTTGGCAAGCTTGTTTAAAGATTGTTTGGCCATCTGTCGGTGGACGGTCAGGACAGTCCCATACACCTTATACCGTGTCCTGAACCTACCCCAAGTGGCCGATACAGCCAACAAAATAAGATTCTCAGGCCCTTGCAGTAGAGTGTAGTTGATATTGGACTGCGGTGAATACATAGAAGTAGGATATAGTGAAAATCATTCTCATTACCATGTCTGAAACTCTTCCTAGATAATACTTGGCATATTCTTTGTGGTAGGGTTCATAACCTACTGCGCATGCTACATTAATATACAGCCTTGTGTGCTTATTGGTGTCTTGGGAGATTATGGTGGATTATGGTCCACATAACTACAACTGCTGAGGCCAAACCGATGATGTGGAGTTTTCTACATTTTACCCACAACTAAGTCTTGAATCTGTCGGGGCCACAGTAGTGAGGTATTGAGTTTCTGGTGCTAAGTCACTGTAAAGGGTGAAATAAGGAGCTCCCTCTCAAAAAAAAAGTTGATCCCTTTACGTAGCGGCACTGCCTGTATACCAATGTTCACTTAAACAATGTGCTTGATAAAAAAGATGCTTTTTTGAAGATATAAAATCATAGAGGCAGTAAAACATGGATGACGCATTTCAGGAACCCTGTCCCTTCATTAGATCCAATCAGTATCATTCAAAAACCTGACCAATGGAATACATTTTTACTATTGAGTTTATAAAAGTCTAAACTATTAACACCTTTCCCCAGTATACATCCTACATTATTTTATTGTTAAGGTTGATACAGATGTGGCAATACTAAATATGTGTAAAGGTAAAATGTATTGTTTCTTTTTGGGAGATTGTGGTGTTTTTTATTGCATTTTATTTTATATATATATTTCTGGTCCCAGAAGGGGACTTTTACAGTAATCAGGCATCCATGGCAGGCCTGGGGACCTTCACAAGGCCCCAGCTGTCATCAAGACCCATCAGCACCAGCTATAGTGTCACTGAGACGTGCAACATATACTCCTCACATGTGGCAGTCATGATCTGACTACAGCACATAAAGGGTTAAACATGTGGGGCCCACTGTCATACTGAGCTCCTGTGATCCCTACACGGGAGACCTTCACCACATTTTGCTAGGCCTGCTGTAAAAAGGTGGTGGGCAAGCATAAGTACCCCAATGACCTCCACAAAGAGGTGGATCAGTGGTCTTTGAGAGGTTAAATTATCACATCGGAAAATAACAACTCATCCCACAATAAACAAGTTTTCGTAAGGTTATGTCAATGGGTTATGGGTTTTACAAGGTACGAATTAAACAAAATAAACCTAAAATGCTGTCACCAAAAAAATAAACCATAAGTCCTCTTTATGTGCCACGCATTATATAATGTGGTAACACTAGACTGTATATTTAGGACTGTTTTTTTTTTTTCTGAAGGCAAATATTCTCTTCTAACAGGAACATGCAGTTCTTCAAGATCATGCCAAAATGTGGCTCTGCTCCCAGTCTTTAGATAAAAGATAATCGTAACCATCACATATACAATTGTGTCAAAGTGAGCTCATTCCACTGTGCAGCCTCCAGATACCCTGGCGAGCCTTCAATCCTCCTAACCTCAAACTACACATACATACACAGATGTGGGACATAGATGGCGTTCCATGGGTTATGAGGGCTTTGTCATCTTTTTCTCCTTGAAGGCCGTGTTGCCTGACTTGTAGCTCTGTAGCTATTGCAAAACAACAACTCCTATCATGCCGTGACTGCTGTGAAAGGTATTGGGACATGCGAGGAGTTGTAGTTTTGCAAGAGCTGGAGAGCAACAGTTTGGGAAACTCTGGTTTAAGGAGGTCCTTATTTCTTACTGTCTAAGGAGTACTTTTATTTTTTTATTATCATTTAAATTCCTTTCATTCAAGCCAAAATAAACACATGGCTGAACAGCTTTGTGGTAACTACACTTCGGACAATTCGGAAACAGGAAAAAATTTTCTGCCACCCGGTCACCCAAAAGGTCCTCTCTCCCCTCTCAACTTTTAGAAACAGTCACGTGTGCAGTACATATGGACATGTCATAAAAGTTTGACATATAGGACGCCATTGTGTGTCAAGAATGAGTACAAGCACTAATGTTTACGACTTGACATTAGTATACCTATGGTTTTCACAAAAATATTTGATATGTCATAGAAACATACCAAACATTTTCTTCTTAGGTGTCTAGAAGGTGCCAATAAACTTAGAGATCACTGCTGCAATACTCTTAAGTCTATAGTCCTGCATTCTGGCAGTAGATTTTAATTCTGCTGGGAGAATGTAGTGGCAGCTTTATTTAAAGTGTCACTGTCGTGAAATTTTTTTTTGCAGAAATCAATAGTCCAGGCGATTTTAAGAAACTTTGTAATTGGGTTTATTATCCGAAAAATGCATTTTTATCATGAAAAAGCAGTTTGAAGCTCTCCCCTCTGTCTTCATTGTTCTCCTATGGAGAGAGCTAAAGAAAAGACCAAAACAGGACAACAAAGAGTTAATCTACAAATCCCTCACGGGATATCTCCTGTGACAGTCACCAGTGACCTGTCTGAGCTCAGATTACAGCTGTCACCCAGCTCCGTGCCTGTAATCCTCTGTTATCTGCTTTCTGCTGCCGGCTAACTCCCTCCTTCCTCCTCCCCCCTCCCCTCTCCCTAGAGCAGACAGGGTACGACTACTGCAACAAGTCACCTGGGAAAAGGCTTTTTACATGCAGATAATGGCAGATTTGGCTAATAAACCCAATTACAAAGTTTCTTAAAATCGCCTGGACTATTGATTTCTGCAAAAAAAAAAAAAAAAAATACGACAGTGACTCTTTAACTACTTCTGTGGATTCCCACTATATACACCCTTCGCAAAAGTCTGAATTAATTGGGGGAGATTTATTAAAGTGTGTAAAATTTAGACTGGTGCAAACTGCCCACAGCAACCAATCACAGATCCTCTTTCCTTTCAGCACTGCCTAAAGGCCCTATTCCACCAACAGACCTGACGACAGATTATCTGCCAAAGATTTGAAGCCAAACCCAGGAACAGACTATAAACAGGGAACAGGTCATAAAGGAAAACTGGATTTCTCCTCTTTTGGAATCCACTCCTGGGTTTGGCTTCAAATCTTTGGCAGATAATCTGTCGTCAGATCTGTTGGTGGAATAGGGCCTTAAAGCTGAGCTGTGATTGGTTGCTGTAGGTAGTTTGCACCAGTCTAAATTTTACACTCTTTGATAAATCTCCCTCATTGTCTTATTATTGTGATGAAAATAGTACTAAAAGTTAGCCACTAGATGTTGCTGTATTATGTATGCGTATATGGAAGCTGTACAGCTTAAGGCTAGGTTCAGACTATGTAATTGTGCGGCTGTATTTGCGGCTGTAATTGTGCGGCGGTATTTTTGGTGGTTCATGCGTACGCTGGAAAGTATACGATATACGGCTGCACAGTGCACACTATGTATGAATCTACGGCTCGATCGTAAACGGACCCGTAAAAAATTAACAAGACCATTGTTTGCGGCTGGAAATGCGTCCGTGGATTGACAGGCGGTCCGTACAGAGTACTTCAAAAATAGTCGGCAATGATGCCGAATGCTGATGCCTCTAATAGTTAATATATTAAATTAATAAAACACATTTTCTTTGTAATAAAGTCCCTTTCGTTGTTCAATAATTTAATTCTAACAAATCTATCATTTTGCATATAAATATACTGTTAAAATAAATATATATATATATATATAAATAAATGTATATTTATATATATATTTATTTTTTGACAGTATATTTAGTTGCACAATGATGGATTCGTTAGAATTAAATTATTGAACAACGAAACTGATTTTATTTCAACGAAAATGTGTTTTATTAATTAAATATTAATTAGTACAGGAAGCTCCATTAAGCCGTTAATTCATATTGCCGGCAAAAGAGCATTCTGTACTAACCATCACTTTATTTTAATTAAAACATCAAATGTTTCTTCTAATTATGTTATCACAATAGCATTATTAGAAGAAACATTTAGAATTACATGTGCGCTCAGCTGATTGGCTGATCGGCTGAGCGCACATATAATTAGCGGGTCCGCAGCACAGTGACTTCATTGTGCTGCGGACCAGCGAAGAGGACACATCGGGGTGAGTATAGAGCCCCGACTTAGTAATGGATTCCGTCTATTAGACGGCGTGTTGTGCTCCTTACAGTATGCAGCATCTTTACAGATCGCTGCTTACAGTCTGGCCCCCAAGGGGTTAAGGTAGGAAGTATTGCATCCCCCTTAACCCCTTGGGGGCCAGACTGATGTCAGACTGCACCCATCCCAGCAAGGAAGGGGTTAAGTGACCCCCCTTCCTTGCTGGGAGGGGTGCAGTGCTGGGGAGGGGGTGGGGAGAGCTCTATACTCACCCCGATGTGTCCTCTTCGCTGGTCCGCAGCACAATGAAGTCACTGTGCTGCGGACCCGCTAATTATATGTGTGCTCAGCCAATCAGCTGAGCGCACATATAATTCTAAATGTTTCTTCTAATAATGCTATTGTGATAACATAATTAGAAGAAACATTTGATGTTTTCATTAAAGTAAAGTGATGATTAGTACAGAAAGCTCTATTGCCGGCATATGAATTAACGGCTTACTGGAGCTTCCTGTACTAATTAATATTTAATTAATAAAACACATTTTCGTTGAAATAAAATCAGTTTCGTTGTTCAATAATTTAATTTAAACGAATCCATCATTGTGCAATTAAATATACTGTCAAAAAATATATATATAAATATACATTTATTTATATATATATTTATTTTAACAGTATATTTAATTGCACAATAATGGATTCGTTAGAATTAAATTATTGAACAACGAAAGGGACTTTATTACAAAGCAAATGTGTTTTATTAATTTAATATATTAACTATTAGAGGCATCGGCATTCGGCATCATTGCCGGCTATTTTTGAAGTACTCCGTACGGACCGCCTGTCAATCCACGACCGCATTTCCAGCCGCAAACAATGGTCTTGTTCATTTTTTACGGGTCCGTTTACGATAGGGCCGTAGATTCATACATAGTGTGCACTGTGCAGCCGTATATCCTATACTTTCCAGCGTACGCATGAACCGGAAAAATCTGGCCGATGATTTACCGCCCGCAATACAGCCGCACAGATACAGAGTGTGAACCTAGCCTTAGGCTATGTTCACACTACGTAAAAGTACTTTGTACGGGTGAACAATACCTATTGTTCTATGGGATCCCAGCCGGAGCATATACACATCGTATGCGTTCCGGCCAGGATCCCATGCAGGGCCGCAAAGAACTGACATGTCAGTTTTCTGCGGCCGCAATTCAATAAATTGCGGCCGAAGGAAACCCTGTCAGTTCACAGAGTGAAGCGAGCTGTGTGCTATGGGAAGCGGTGATGCGCCCGCATCAGAGCTCTGCGGCCGGAAAGATTATCTGGGCAGAGACCGGACGTTCCATGACCCGGCCGGGTCACGGAACGGCCGGTCTCTATACGTAGTGTGAACATAGCCTAACAATGTGCTACATTATAAGTCTATAGAAAAATGTCAATTAATGACCTCATTGTAAAAGAAAATTATTTTTTTAACAATGTGTGCACAGAGCATTTTTCTTGGTCCTTGCAGCTTATCGTCTGTATACAATTAAGTAGCATCTATAATAGGTATGCAACTAAAGATCCCAATATACCTTATACTGTTGTCATCGATGTAAGGTGTGTGGGGCTCTCTTGACCTTCCACCAGCAGATGATGTCGGTGGTGACAGGGGTCAGGCGTGATGGAAAATCACCTCCTGACCCTTTTGTTCTGGGAGAGATAAGAGATCTCTGGCTGCAGCCTAACCCTCCCAATAGAAAACACAGGAACACTCGGCCACGACGAACGTTTTTATGTATGGGGTGGATGGGGGCAGGATGGGAGAGATAACTATTTTAGGTACATGGCCACCTTAAGGTCCATTGTAATACAGCCATAATTGTAATGTTATGTAGGCAACATTGTGGACCAATTTGGAAAAAATTACTTAGGTAACAGTGTTACAGTTTGGTTTATTTTCTCTATAAGCAGAATTATCCCAAAATGAAAAAGTTATGCCGTTTCACAGGACAGGAAATAGCTAATTGGAGGTCTTACTATTGAAACTTCCACCCATCCCTGATATTCCGAATAAAAGTGAGTGCTGATCTAGTTGGTGAGCCTATTACACAGCTTATCATAAGTGATGTCCGTGCAGCCCTTTAAAGAGGAAGTCCCACCAAAATGAAAAATGGCAGGCGGGGGGTGTGAGAAAATAATAAACAATTAAACTCACCCTTCCTCGTTCCCCTGTTTTGCCGCTCCCGGGTCCCTTTTACAGACGACGGCTGACAGCTTCTGCTGGAAACCAGGTACCATCACGTCTTTTCCAGCTGCAATGTCACAGCCTTGCTAAGCGATTGCCTGCTCAGTAAGTGACTGCATCCGTGTATCAGCTCGAGACGCAAGATTGCAACTAGGAGAGCTGCAGGACACCGGCTGCTGTGAACGGGACCCAGGAGTGGCACTACAGAGGCATGAGGAGGGGTGAGTTTAGTTTATTGTTATTCCCCCCATCCCTCAAGCTGTCTGCATTTTTTAACTTTCAGGATACTTTAAGTGTAATATAATAAAGTTTATGGATACCTCCTAGCTTCTGCCTGCTCCCGCAGCCACTGCTGTAACTTCAGAGCTGGTCTATGAAGTGATAGGCCGCTCAGCCAATCACTGGCCGAGACGGGATAGCACTGTGGCCAGTGATTGGATGAGCGGCCTGTCACTTCAAAGTATGGTATAGACGCTTCAGTGGCGACGGGGAGCGGTAGAATAGAGAACAACACCGGGAGCGTGAACAGTGTATGTATTAAATTTTTTATTTTTTTACACAGTCCTTCGATGTATGTGTAACAGCAATGCACAGTTGGCATCAAAGATTTTTAGGTAGGACCAAAAAACAAGATCAGCCGATCGTTTTCATTGACTGATTGTTGTCTTTAATACATGGTGCGATAATCTGCCGAATCGGCCTGATTCAGCAGATTATCGCCCTGGCTAATAGGGCCCTACGGGCACTGTATTATATAGAATATAGGCAGTGGCGTAGCTACCGCGGTCGCGGCGGTCACCGCCGCGACCGGGCCCGCCACAAAGGGGGGCCCCTAGGGCCCCGCAAGGCCCTCCCGATCAATCACTCTTGTGACCGCAAGCATTGTTTTGCTTGCGGTCACAAGAGTCCGGCTCCATCTTCCCCTGGCTACTGCGCGGCTGCCGGGGGTGTCGAGTCTTATCCCCGGCAGCGCGCGCATCCCAGAGCTCCCTGCACGCCTTGGGCCCTGACTTCCGGTTCCGCAGGGAGCTCTGGGATGCACGCGCTGTCGGGGATAAGACGTGACACCCCCAGCAGCCACGCAGCAGCCGGGGACAGACCGAAGGAGTGAGGATCAACGTGGGAGCACGTTGTCAGGTGAGTTAAGTTTTTTTTTTTTTTATTAGCCTGCAGGGTGGGGGGAAAGAGGGGGGCATCTATGAGGGTGGGGGGAAAGAGGGGGGAATCTATGAGGGGGGGAAAGAGGGGGGCCATCTATGAGGGTGGGGGGAAAGAGGGGGGGCATCTATGAGGGTGGGGGGAAAGAGGGGGGCATCTATGAGGGTGGGGGGAAAGAGGGGGGGCATCTATGAGGGTGGGGGAAAAGAGGGGGGCATCTATGAGGGTGGGGGGAAAGAGGGGGGGCATCTATGAGGGTGGGGGGAAAGAGGGGGCATCTATGAGGGTGGGGGGGGGAGAGGGGGGCATCTATGAGGGTGGGGGGGGAGAGGGGGGCATCTATGAGGGTGGGGGGAAAGAGGGGGGGCATCTATGAGGGTGGGGGGGAGGAGGGGGGCATTTATGAGGGTGGGGGGGAAGAGGGGGCATCTATGAGGGTGGGGGGAAAGAGGGGGGCATTTATGAGGGTGGGGGGAAGGGGGGGGGCATCTATGAGGGTGGAGGGGAAGAGGGGGGCATCTATGAGGGTGGGGGGAAGAGGGGGGCATCTATGATGGTGGGGGGAAAGAGGGGGGGCATCTATGAGGGTGGGGGGAAAGAGGGGGGGCATCTATGAGGGTGGGGGGAAAGAGGGGGGGCATCTATGAGGGTGGGGGGAAGAGGGGGGCATCTATGAGGGTGGGGGAAAGGAGGGCGGCATCTATGAGGGTGGGGGGAAGGAGGGCGGCATTTATGAGGGTGGGGGGAAGGAGGGCGGCATTTATGAGGGTGGGGGGAAAGGGGGGCATCTATGAGGGTGGGGGTAAGGGAACCATCTATGAGGGTGGGGGGGGGAAGAGGGGCCATCTATGAGGGTGGGGGGAAAGAGGGACCATCTATAAGGGAGGGGGAAAGGGGACCATCTATAAGATAGGGGGGGGAAAGGGGACCATCTATAAGGGAGGGTAGGGGGGAGAGGGGGCCATCTATAAGGGAGGGTGGGGGGAGAGGGGACCATCCATAAGGGAGGGTGAGGAGAGAGGGGGCCATCTATAAGGGAGGGGGAGAGGAGGCCATCTATAAGGGAGGGGGTAGAGGAGGCCATCTATAAGGAGGGGGGAGAGGAGGCCATCTATAAGTTGGGGGGAGAGGAGGCCATCTATAAGGAGGGGGGAGAGGAGGCCATCTATAAGGGAGGGGGTAGAGGAGGCAATCTATAAGGAGGGGGAGGGGAGGCCATCTATAAGGGAGGGGGTAGAGGAGGCCATCTATAAGGAGGGGGAGAGGAGGCCATCTATAAGGGAGGGGGTAAAGGGGGCCATCTATATGGAGGGGGTACAGGGGGCAATCTATAAGGAGGGGGAGAGGAGGCCATCTATAAGGGAGGGGGTAGAGGGGGCCATCTATATGGAGGGGGGAGAGGAGGCCATCTATAAGGGAGGGTGGGGGGAGAGGGGGCCATCTATAAGGAGGGCAACATGGGGGGAGAGGGGCCATCTATTTGGGGGGGCAACATAGGGGGAGAGGGAATACACAGGGGGGGCATATATTATTAGGGGGTCACATAGAGTCAGGGCTACCCACTAAATGAGGGTGTAAAGGGGCCAATACAGAAGTGCAGTTTGTAGAGAGATGAGGATGGTGCCTGTCTGTCTGGCAGATTCCGTGGATTCAGGGCTATAAAGTTCTCATAATTGGCCCAGGACGGATGGAGAAGATAAAAAGGGAAGAACTCCGATCAGAGAAGACGTCTCCTGTGAGTCACCTGATATAACTGCACTGTAATGTATATGGTGTACAGAACCTGGGTAGAGCTGGGGCCACCTCTATATGACTGGATGAGGTGATTTAGTATACTGGATTTGGTCAGTAACAATATGGTGGTGATGGTAGTGGTTGTGGTGTGGCGGTAACATTTCCTTCCTATATACTGGTATTACTGGTAATATTGGTCTCAGTATACAGGATTTGGTCGGTAACAGTATGGCGGTAATATGTACGGTGATAATACTTTCTCTTCCAATATGCTGGTGTTATTGTCTTGGTGTGTGTATATATATATATATATATATATATATATATATATATATATACACACACCAATAGCATCACTTGGTCGTGAAAGGAGAGGGGGGGCCCAAGTTGGCCTCTCGCACCAGGGCCCAGGAGACATTAGCTACGCCCCTTAATATATCCTGAAATAACTTCTTTTTGGCTCACAGGAAAGCTTACTACGTTGGAATACCTCATACTCCCCAGCTTTACTCTCACAATGATCCAGCTTTTAAGGGCACATCTTAAACTCAATAAACTGGGAAGATGAAATTATTGAAGAACTAATTTAGTGTTTTTTATGTTTTTGAGTTCGACAAAAAGCCATTTATCTATTGATCTATACACAGATCCAGATGTAAGGCAAAACAATTAGCACAGACCAAGAACAGCTCATCTGCAGCATAAGTCTATTGTTGAAATGATTACAACTTGACGTCGATGATATCCAAATCTCCATTTTCTCTGCCAGCAGCTGTTAAATTTGGGACCGCTAAATGGGGCGATCAACTTTTCTACAAAGATGTTATAATACTTTCATTATCTCTTTAACTTAATTATACTCCAAAGGGTCTGGATCAGCCAATACATGAAATATCCAGAAAGTTTTTATAGCTATCTAATCCAAAGCAAATTATGGGTTAGTCTTCCTGTCCCCAACCTGCCAAAATGACTTATAAGCATAAAGCCCCTATTATCAGTATAAACGTTCTGCTAGTCGTCGGGCACGCAGCACAGCCCATTTCTGAGTTTCTGTCACTCTGTGCATTTGTAGCAAATTATACATTGAAAGTAACACAGTCATTTGCTGATATAAATAATACCTGTCCAGCCGCATTGTTCCTAGGAGTTGGAAACGCGAATAATTCTGCATTTAATGCCAAGTTATGGGTGTTGCCACCCAGATGATAATTGTGCTGGAGTTAGAGAAATTTGCTTAGACATGCCTGAGGATAAGTTCAGAACCTACCAATAGAAATGTCTGCAGAGACATATGTGACCTGTAACATGAGGAGTCACTGGTGAACTGTTTCCTTATAATCAGTATGTACCGTCCTGTTAAAGGGAAGGTGTCATCCGACAATAACATATTATTAAAACCAGGTTATTATATAGAATTGTAAAAAGTTTTTTTTCTGCTTTTGTCCACATGAAAAATATTGGCCTCTAGTGCAGACACAATAAGATAATAGTATTTTATGATTTTCATGAGGATTTAAAGTGTTGCTTTCTTTTGACACGTGACACAATTTTTTTTTGATCAGACCCCACCCCTTCTGATCCCTAGATATAGCCGGGAGAAGATTGCACTGTGTGCTTCAATCCCTAACTTACCGCTTAAGCCCTATTACACAAAGCGATTTTATAGTCCGTATTATACCAATACCGACCGTTACGGCCGATAACCGCTTTGTGTAATTGAAAGTAACGATCAGCCGACATGCACAATGTCGGCTGATCGTTTTCTTTCAACGCGTTGAAAAATCATTCTTGATAGCGCCGATTCGCTGCCACCACCCCGCGGAATAGGAGCAGCGGCAGCAGACAGCCACTATCTCTTATGGGCTGCCAGACAATCTAGTGATCACACGGGCAGCCCCACGGCTCTTACCAGCTCGCTGTCAGTGTGTGTAATAGCACCAGTAGCGAGCGGGAAACAAGGAGCAAGCAACCTGACAGGTCAGCGCTCGCTTTCTCTCTCTTGTCGCCCCGTGTAATGAGGCTTTAATCCTACTCATTGTAGGAGATGGCTCCATAGACTTACAATGGAGCCTATTTCCTGCAAAGAGTCAGACACTTTTGGCTATATGTAGAGAATTAACAATATGGGGGACATTTATTAAGTCCGGAGTTTTCTGCGCCGGACTTAAAAATGTCCCCACAGCTCCGAATGTACGGAGATTTATGTAGAGGTGTACTGCCTCTACATAAATCCTATGCGCACACAGTGTGTGCGCCGAGGAAACCTACGCCAGCTCAGAGCTGGCGTAGGTTTCCTGATCATTTTTCTGCAAGAAAAATGGTGAATTAAATGGACCCTGAGTCAGTGCCCTCCATTCCGCCCCCTCCTCACCCCTTCCCAGCCCCTCTGGCGTACCAGGCGGAAAATGGCCAGATGCGATTATTTATTTGCAAAACGACCATTTGCGAATAAATTTATTCCCATCGGGCCATTTTCCGCCAAAAATATGCCATTTTAGCTTGATAAATGTCCCCCTATGTGTATCTCTAGATCAAGATGATCTTGTTAAGTGCAGCTATATATTCCTAATGGACCAGAATTATATTCACTAGCAGAATGCATATTATAATATAAGTTTTGAGGATAAAGAGAAGTGCAAGGCTTCAACTTGAGCCCTGCTTTGTAGCTTACGGTATTCTATTTGAGGAGGGTCCCAACACTGCGACCAGGTCATCATAGAGAAAAGTGTCTCTTGGTCATGCGCTGTGCCTTGGTTCCCTTTTATTATTTCAAACAAGAAGCTCTCATCTTATTATATTAACGTCCTATCAAAGCAGATTTCCCAGGTTAGAGAGATTCCTGCAAGAATTATTTATAGAGCCAGAGGCGTTTGTCGTGTAAGGGCCATGAGAACAGTGTGAGTAGAAGGATCTTGTGCAGTCCAGTTAAATAGCTTCAAGCCTTGTTATTCTGAACATCAGAAGGATTAAATGTGTGAACACCTCATGATTTTTAACCACAAGCTTCTTGTGGCTCCATGTACTTGTGTCACTTATGACGCTGCTGGATTTCCATTTGCCGATGGAATTTATTTTTGTGTTGTAGAAGAAAGGTATTGTTTAACCCCTTAAGGACAGAGCCTGAAATGGCCTTAATGACAGAGACAAATTTTATGAATATGACCAGTGTCACTTTAGTCATTAATAACTTCGGGATGCTTTTACCTATCCGGCTGATTCTGAGATTGTTTTCTCGTGACATATTGTACTTTACATTTCTGGTAAATTGGAGTCGATACTCATAACAAATCTTTATGAAAAAAACCCAAATAAGGTGAAAAAATGTGAAAAAATGCATTTTTCCAACTTTGAAACTTCTTTGCGTATACAGAAAGTGGTTATACCACATAAATTATATATTAAATAGCATTAGCAACATGTCTACTTTATGTTGGCGGCATTTATTAAACTATCTTTCATTTTTTTTAGACGATAGGAAGCTTAAAACATTAGCAGCAAATTTCCAAATTTTCAGTAAAATTTCAAAATCAGATATTTTTAGAGACCTGTTCAGGTTTAAAGTGTATTTGAGGGGCCTGTATGTTAGAAAGCCCCACAAAGCACCCCATTTCAGAAACTGCACCCCCCAAACTCTGCAAAAGCATATCCAGAAAGTGTTTAAACCCTTTAGGGGAGTCACAGAAATAAAAGCCAAGTGTGTAAGGAATTTGAAAATTTTAATTTTCTGTGCAGAGATTTTATTGTAATCCAATATTTTTCATAATTATAAACCTATTACCAGAGAAATGCACCCCAATAATTATTGCCCCGTTTCTGTAGTTTATAGAAATACCCCATATGTGGCCCTATTGCGCTATTTGACGCAACCACAAGCCTCAGATATAAGGGAGCGCCTAGTGAATTTCAACGCCTCCGTTATATTTGGTCATTTTTGACTGTACCACTTCAGGTTGGCAGAGGCTCTGGGGTGTCAAAACCTAAAAAACACCCCTAAAGGGACACCATTTAGAAAACTACACCCCTCAAGGAATGTAACAAGGGGTGCGGTGAGCATCTGGACCCCACAGGTGCTTCACAGATTTTCCGAACAATATGGCGTGAAAAAAGAAAAATTTATTTTTTACACTAAAACGTTGTTCTAGCCTTCAATTTTTCATTTTCTTAAAGGGATAAGAGGCAAAAAAAGACAAAAAATGTGTAGCGCAGTTTCTCCCGAGTACAGAAATACCCCACATGTGGCGATAGAGTGCCAAGGGGGCGCAGGACGAGCCTCCAAAGGGAAGGAGCGCCAATTGGCTTTTGGAAGCTGAATTTCACTGAAAAGGATTTCAAGGGCCATGTCGCATTTACAGAGCCCTCGTGCTGCCAAGACACTGGAAACCCCCCACAAGTGATTCCATTCTGGAAACTACACCCCTCAAGGAATCTAACAAGGGGTGCAGTGAGCATATGGACCCCACTGGTGACGGGCACAAATGTGGAACAATGTGACGTGAAAGGGAAAAATTTCATTTTTTCACTTTCATGGCACAAATGTGCCCGTCATCAAGGGGTCCATATCCTCACTGCACCCCTTGTTAGATTCCTTGAGGGGTGCAGTTTCCAGAATGGGGTCACTTGTGGGGGGTTTCCAGTGTTTTGGCAGCAGGAGGGCTCTGTAAATGTGACATGGCGTTCATCATCCATTCTAGCCAAATCCAACCTCCAAAATCCAAATGGCGCTCCTTCCCTTCGGAGGCTTGCTCTGCGCCCACATGGCGCTTTATGTCCACATGTGGGGTATTTACGGACTCGGGGGAAATTGCTCTACACATATTGTGTGTTTTTTTCTCTTTTAACCCCTTGTGAAAATGATAAATTCAAGGCTAAACCAACATTATAGTGTAAAAAATGTAATATTTCATTTTCACGCCACATTGTTCCACATTTGTGCCCGTCACCAGTGGGGTCAATATGCTCACTACACCCCTTGTTACATTCCCTGAGGGGTGTAGTTTCCATAATGGGGTCACTTGTGGAGGGTTTCAACTGTCTTGGCAACACAGAGGCCTTTTGAATGCAACATGGCCCCTCAAAATCCATTCCATCCAAATCCAGCCTTCAAAAACGAAATGGTGCTCGTTCCCTTCGGAGGCTTGCCCTGCACCCGCATGGCGCTTTATGTCCACATGTGGGGTATTTACGGACTCGGGGGAAATTGCGCTACACATTTAGTTTTTTTTCTCCTCTTTTAACCCCTTGTGAAAATGATATATTCAAGGCTAAACCAACATTATAGTGTAAAAAATGTAATACTTCATTTTCACGCCACATTGTTCCACATTTGTGTCCGTCACCCGTGGGGTCCATATGCTCACTACACCCCTTGTTACATTCCTTGAGGGGTGCAGTTTCCATAATGGGGTCACTTGTGGGGGGTTTCAACTGTCTTGGCAACACAGAGGCCTTTTGAATGCAACATGGCCCCTCGAAATCCATTCCATCCAAATCCAGCCTTCAAAAACCAAATGGCGCTTCTTCCCTTCGGAGGCTTACCCTGCACCCGCATGGCGCTTTATGTCCACATGTGGGGTATTTCCAAACTCAGGGGAAATTGCTCTACACATTAAATGTTTTTTTTATCTTTTAACCCCTTGTGAAAATGAAAAAACATGACAAGATTAATGATTTAGAGTAAAAATTTTACAAAAATTACACTAAATGTTGGTCTAGCCTTGATTTTTTTCCATTTCCACAAGGGGTTAAAAAAGAAAATGAACACAAAACGTGTAGGGTAATTTCCCCTGAGTACGAAAATACCCCACATGTGGACATAATGTGCCATATGGGCACAGGGCAAGTCACCAAAGGGACAGAGCGCCATTTAGAGGCTGGAATGGAGGATGGAGGCCATGTCGCAATTACAAAGCTCCTGTGCTGCCAGGACAGTAGAAACCCCCGACAAGTGACCCCATTCTGGAAACTACACCCCATAAGGAATCCAACAAGGGGTGCAGTGAGCATATGGACCCCACTGGTGACGGGCACTTACGTAGAACATGTGCCGAGAAAATAAAAAATACAATTTTTTTCATTTTCACGTCCCAAATGTGGCCGTCACCAGGGGGCCATATCCCCGCTGCCCCCCTTCTTAGATTCCTTATGGGGTGTAGTTTCCAGAATGGGGTCACTTGTGGGGGGTTTCTACTGTCCTGGCCGCACAGAGGCTTTGTAATTGCGACATGGCATCCTCTAATGGGAATGGCGGCCATACCTATTTAGCTGGGGAAAAGGGACAATTCTAATTTATTTTGGGGTATTAGGCCAATTATTAGTTTATAAGGTTGGAAATGAAAGGTGTCCATCAAATTCAACCTGTGTTGATCCAGAGGAAGGCAAAAAAAAACCCTCGTAAGGCAGACGACAGTAGCCTCATCACAGGGGAAAAATTCCTTCCCGACTCCATAATGGCGATCAGAATAATCCCTGGATCAACGTGACCCCTGAAATAGGAATAAGGGACAGAATTTAGATAATGTAGAACCCCAGTGACGTGTGGTGCGCCTTGGAGCGATCCAGTATGCAGAGGCCGGGGGGATCAGGACAGGTGGCACACTGGAAAATGTTGTCCTTCCTGATCCCCCTGTTACACCACACTCTGCACTTCTTCTGGGGTCTCCCTTTCTCCAGTGTGGGGGACGTCACCTGGAAAATGTTGCCCTGGTGCGATACGGGGTCCTTCATATCCAGAAGCGCTGGGTCCGCTCCATGGCTGCTAAATATTAGGGCGCTATTACTACTTCTGATATGTTCGGATCGTGCCGCAAGCTACAGGGCAGCGAGAGACCAGAGGAGGGGGCGCTGGTATAAAAGTTATCCCCGTACAGATGGTGACCTTTATCCAGCAGTGGGAAGATCAGTTCCCGGACGATCTTCCCACTAACTCCGAGGATGGGGGGGCATCTGGGGGCTGGATTCGGGTGTCCCTTCCTACATACACTCTAAGGGTACGTGCACACTGCGGAATCGCGACAGATAACCCTTCGTGCATTCCACAGCTGGCACCCACCGGCGGACTGATGCAGGCGCGCATCTCCACACGTGTCATAGACTCCATTCTATGCACGGGCGGATTCCGCTCTCCGTCCAACGTGTTCATTCTTTGGATGGACGATGGAATCCGCCCGTGCATAGAATGGATTCTATGACACGGGTGGAGACACATGCCTGCATCAGTCCGCCGGCGGGTGCCAGCTGTGGAATGCACGAAGGGTTATCCTTCGCCATTCCGCAGTGTGCACGTACCCGAAATCTGTAAGTGTACCCTAAGGTACGCTCACAGAGTTTGTAGAATTTCACTCCATACCGTCATCTCTTATTGGGACGGTACTGGCGGAAAAGATGTGTCTGGGGGGCAGCGTACGCTACACTACCCCCAGACACGTCACTGGAGGATGAGGATGATGAGGATGAATGGAGGAACGAAGGACCCCCCATTCATCCTCACTGGCTGTTTCGGTGTCGGAGGTAATAATAACGTATCCCTCTGACGCCGAAAACACCCAGGGGGCCATCTTTATACGGGGATTAGTATATGGGGTATGTAGTGGTGTAGTGTCAAACTTTATTCAATGTAGTGTGGTGTAATGTAGTGTTTTTTACGTGTTTTTTTACAGTAAGTATGAAAAAAAAACCTACGCCAACAAAGGAGTTGCTGATAAATGCCGCAGTTATGTGCGGCACTTATAAGCAGACCGTGGCAGTAGAATATAGAAAAAAAACACCCTACGCCAAAAAGGAGGAGTTGCTGATTAGCAGCGCACTTTCGTGCGATGCTGATCAACACTCAGCGGCGATAGGGTGCGGAAAATAGAAAAAAAAAAATTTGAAAAAAAAAAAAAAAAAATTCTGAACATCCCTGTAGCTGCTGATAAGTGTATTACACATATCAGCCGCTAGAGGGCAGCAGAGCGCAAAATACGGAAAGAGCCGACGCTGGAGCCGAAAATAGCCGAGAGAAGCCGAACGTGACGTCACGGAAGAAGCCGAAGACCCGAACGAAGACGAGGATGCCGCGAACCCGGAAGACGCCGATCAGGAGCCCGGGACAGGTGAGTAATGTACAAATACCTGCTCTGGACCCCTCGGCTGCCTAGCTGAGGGGTCCAGGGCAGGTATTTACTATATTGTGGGACTCTGATCGCCGTGCCACCGGCCCGATCGCCGTGAATGGCCGGCCGGTACCGGCCGGCCGTTCACGGCGATCGGGCCGGTGGCACGGCGATCACCATTACTTTTTACAGTAATGGCGGTCGGTGCCGTCCTCGGACAGCACCGACCGCCATTTTTTTCCGGGTCATCGGGTCGCCGATGACCCGGAAAGGTTCCGATCGCCGCTATTGGCTGATCTGAATTGATCAGCCTATAGCGGCGATCGTAAGCACGGGGGGTGTTAACCACCCCCCGTGCCGTGAAGCTAAGATGGCCTGCTATGATTTATAGCAGGCCATCTTCCCCGACCGCTGTGTGTGAACACGCAGCGATCGGGGAAACATCGGGCGTAAATTTACGCCCTGATGCGCCAAGTACCAGGGCGCGAGGGCGTAAGTTTACGCCCGATGTCGTTAAGGGGTTAATATTGTCTAGAGATGAGCGAACCAGGTTCGGAGTCCATCCGAACCCGAACGATCGTCATTTGATTAGCTGGGGCTGCTGAACTTGGATAAAGCTCTAAGGTTGTCTGGAAAACATGGATACAGCCAATGACTATATCCATGTTTTCCACATAACCTTAGGGCTTTATCCAACTTCAGCAGCCACCGCTAATCAAATGCCGAAAGTTCGGGTTCGGATGGACTCGAGCATGCTCCAGGTTCACTCATCTCTAATATTGTCCCATCCAATCTCATCCCACAATGCCCTCCTATTCTCTGCAGACATAGCTTATGTAATGTGTATCAGTAAATAATCACTGGCAGCAGACACCCAGACACTGAATATATAACGTTCGGCTAAGATGAGCCAAGAGATTCAGAATAACTCGAATTGATTTTCTTTTTCCCAAAAAATGGAATTTCAGATACCAATTGAGCAATCAAAAAAAGGACTTGAAGAGAAGTCCTGGAAAACTTAAAGAACAGGGACAAGCAGGGGGATGTGGGAACATAATAAATAAAGTATACTTACCCATCCTCATGCCCCCATGCAGTGGCATTCTGCCCTAGTCATTGAGTGGCTGAGTGGGCGGTCCATCAGCCAGTTGTGTTACGTTGCAGCAGCAGGAGCTTCTGGAGGCCAGCGACTTAAAGATATCAGGATGGTATCGCTGCTAGGGCACAGATATGGGTAAGTATACTTTATTATGTTCCCGCACACCCCTGGCTGTCTCTGATTTAAATTGCCATGTAGGGGTTCTTTTGTATGCCTTGTGCTTACCTATCTGATATGGCAGGCATGGTGTTTTTGGTCATACTGATTCCTTACTCACTCACCGAAATGGTTTTCTAATGCTGCCACTTTCCCATGATGCCTCCGGGGTCTTATCACTGTGGTGCAATTAATGTTAAAACACACGATGAGGATGCATTGCAGTTTGTAAATGCATTATGTTGGTTTCCAAAAGGAAATGATGTCAGTAATAAAGCAATTTCCTTACAGTACTGGTAATTGCAATGCAACCGCAACACAACCTGATTGTATGTTTTCATTGTTAGGCGGACGCAAATAATGTTTATAGTCACATATCCTTAAATGGAATCTGTCAGCTGCAATTTACGTTCCAAACTGCTGACACTGTTAAATAGCAGTTGGATCAGGGAGACACATGGTACCTTTCATATATCTATCTGTGCTTCCAGAACGTACAAAAATTATTTTATTATATAATAAGAAGAGTCAAAAAAGCTTTACCAAGTGCAGAAAGCTCCAACCCCTCCCCACCCTTCCAGGTGTTAATCAAGCAGTTAGTGGGGAGAGAGGAGACATTCAAGCCTACAGCTATTTAGAAAGCCTCTTTGACTATTTGTACTATAAAATAAAACCATATTTCTACATTTTGGAGGAACAGATAGATATATGAAAGGTATCATGTGTTTCCTTGACATAACAGCTATGTAACAGTGTCAGCAGTTTGGAACGTGGAATTACAGCTGACCGATTCCCTTTAAGCTGCTGAATTTCATCCAGGTGAATTGATTAGACCCATAAGTGCATTGGTGCCATTATATGTAGTTTTGATGCATTTTTTAAAGAAACATTGCCATGAGGAGAATGTGTTTTTTCATATAATACAAACAAAGGAGGTATATATAGAGCAATATAATATAAAATATTAAGCTTGTATAATTTCACACACTGCTTTTCAGCAAATTGTTTAAGCATTGTTACTGTGCTAAAATATTGCTTATTTGCAGAGAATTCAGGAAAATCATGGATAAACGTGTTACTGTTAATATATATTTCCTATGGGTGGAGTACTGCTGGCTGATTTACAAGGTGATGGAGTATATACATATATAAATGATCAAATGTGATGGTGGCTTGTATAGGATGATGTTGCAAGAGCACAATGGTGACCGCCCTGCCTATGCTATGTGATTCTGCAGAGACAATGTTTTACTGGTAACTTCTGGAATGCTTCACTCAAATGAGGTACTTCAAGCTTGATGGTTACTATGCTTGGCAGGTTTCACTTAGGGGCATACACTCTGCTAACAGTTGCATCTAGTGGTTCTGAGCATGTACTCCCTAAGGCTGCGTTCACACTACGTATATTTCAGTCAGTATTGCAACCAAAACCAGGAGTGGATTAAAAACACAGAAAGGATCTGTTCACACAATGATGAAATTGAGTGGATGGCCGCCAAACAGTAAATAACGGCCATTATTTCAATATAACAGCCGTTGTTCTAAAATAACAGCAAATATTTGCCATTAAATGGCGGCCATCCACTCAATTTCACCATTGTGTGAACAGATCCTTTCTGTGTTCCACTCCTGGTTTTGGTTGCAATACTGACTGAAATATACATATACTGACTGAAATATACGTAGTACACATACGTATACATATGAAATATACGTAGTACATATACGTATACATAGCCTAAAACTATAAGGGTCCATTTACACAAAAAGATTATCTGACATATTATCTGCCAAAGCCATTTGAAGCCAAAGCCAGAAATAGATTTAAAGAGAGGAAAAATCTCAGGCTTTCCTTTATGACCTGATCTCTGTTTATAGTCTGTTTCTGGCTTTGGCTTCAAATCTTTGGCAGATAATCTTTCTGTGTAGATAGTCTCTGCTCTTACTAATGAGCCAAGGCTTCTCAGTCTCAGCACTAAGCCCTAGCACACTATTATAGAGTCTCTCACGCTCTCTGTAGACCCTGCTTCAGGGTAGCTCTACACTGTGTGACACTGCAGATGCTTTTGACGTCACAATGGTTACACCTGCTCCAGGAGTCCTCTGGTTTCAGCTCTCCCTCCGGCTGCCCTCACAGTCTCACTCGATATGCATCGTCCTCTCAGTTACTGATGGGAAACTTACAGCACGCTTCTTTCCACGGCTGAAAAAGCAATTAATTATAACATATTTATACAGTACAAAGAATACAGAGGACATAACCGCGACGCCCCCGGAAAATAAGGGCAGAAATGGTTAAAATTAACATACAAAATATCAGAAAACTTTACATTTAACTTTTCATAAGGAGGGTGCCTGAAGGTCCTGAGGGGTTCTTGCACAGTTTCTTATAACATGTTTCACCCTCAGTACATCAGCAGTACATTATTAAAGGGATAGAAAGTGCTAGAAGATCCAGTGTTCCAGTACTTATCAGCTGCTGTGTGTCTGACACAGTGCTCTCTGCTGCCACCTCTGTCAATGTCTGGAACTGTCCAGAGCAGGAGCAAATCCTCTGGACAGAGATGGCAGCAGAGGGCATTGTGTCAGACTGGAAAGAATACACCATTTTCTGTAGGGCATACCGCAGCTGGAACACTTGAGATTTTTTTTAATAGACGTAAACTACAAATCTCTGGCACTTTCTGGCACCAGTCGATCTGAAAGACTTATTTTTGGAATGTATGTTGGATTACCTACTGCTATTTTATTATTTATATATATATAACCTGGGTGTTTTCACATCATAGTTAAAGGGACAGGTATGATTTATTTATTTTGATGTGGATTCCATGTCAAAATCAGCATGAGAACTACATAAAATGATATCCTATTATTTCAGTGGTAAGTCCTCTTTACAGAAAGCAAAATAATAAAACACATCAAACATGTGAAAACCCCTCTTGATAGAAGATTACAAAGCTACCAAATTCAAACAATTATGATCCCATATGATACATTCTATCCATTCATCACAGTGATGAGATAACAGGGTGGTAACCATATTCACTTGTATGAGTTGCCAATCAGATAAGAGGCAATAAAGTAAATAACTTAGAGCAGTGCTTCATAGAGGGCAATGACTGATCACACTCCTCAATCTCAAAATGCAGCAAAAAGCTGTAAAATATTGCCTTGTTTATGTCAGGCAATACACAGTAATCACAAAACACAACTATCTTAGCGGCACACATGTAAAGATGGAATATTGACCCAACAATATGAATTTTGGAGACCTAAATGTGACAATCCACCTTACCCTCCGATGTTTTATATATATAAGAGAACCAGGAGTCAGATGATCAAACACATAAAAAGGGCGACTATACTTACTGGGTTTTTAGTCACAACCAAGTGTGGACCCACTGTTTACCTTTGTGCCACTACTGAGGGCATTATCTAAGCGGCCCTCTGGTTTTCACCATTTATACACTGATCTGGCCTATTCTGTAGAAAACTCAAGGTCACAACCTGTAGGAGAGACATTAGTGTGAAGTAGGGATGGGTTATATGATCAAAAAAAAAAAAAAAACATCTCTTATCAGGAGTTCCTTAATTTTATGTAGATTTTCCCATTTTTGCCATTAATTATGTCCATTAAAAAGACATAATTAAAACAATATTTTTTTTTAATCTAGAAAAGCTTCTTCTAATTTGGGGGGAAGCTGCTATCGGCGACCAGTGGCGGATTAAATGTTTATGTTTTATTTTGAGTACTCAAAAGTGTGGTGTCCCACTAGAACTGTTACTATTATTCACACCCTTCGCAAAAGTCTGTACTTTTTGTAGTCCTAAGTTTAGTAAAAATAGTCTTAAGAGCTGACCACTAGCTTTATTATATATTGATGTATTGAAGCTGCACAGCTGAAGGATCGCAAAGGGTTATTGTATTTGTGTGTACCAGAATCTATGAACCAGTAAGATTTCTGCTTTCTTCTCTCCTATCACCCCTTCTCACTATTCTTCTGCTGCACTCTTTTAACCCAATAACAGCACACTATACACGCTGTAAAGGAAGTCAGTCCCTTGGATGCGGGAGGAGCAGGAGCTTTTCCTTTCGGGACAATGTGGAGAGAGGATGCAAACCGGATAGCTCTCCACAGCAGTCTTGTCCGGGCCCTGGCCCTCTGCCAGGTCCCCGTAGTTCAGTCTTAGCCAGTGCCCCGCATGGGTAGGATGCAGGAAAGCACGCAAAGTTGCAGTAAGCCTATGAACTCCATCTCACAGCGCGGGTGTCAGCAGGGAACCCTCAGCATTCCGCTCAGCCCAGGTAACAAGGTCTGGGGGCTGTGTCACCCATTAGTACGGTTCCACCAACGCTAGTGGGCATAAGGTGGTGTGAAGACTACAGTAAAGGTCAATACACGGGCACAGATATTCTTCTTCTTCTACAAGTATATCCTCCAACATCCCGGCAGAGCACATTTACACATGGGTTGAGACTCTCACGGCATCCTCCTCTCTGCTACTCTACCTCAGCACAACTCTACCAACACAACTATTTCCTACTCAGCACTTATCTCATAGATCTGGTTGTCTTATGTGTAAGTGTTTATTGGAATTATTGTCAAGTGTATATCAAAGTCCTTCTGTATTAACTGCTGCACAATTGCAAGTAGTAAACTAACTCAACGTTATCTCAAGAGTCTGTGATCATTCTTCACCACCTACACAGCATATACACCGCAACCATGGGACACTTCCCCTTTCTGTGGGTGGCGAGTCCTACTATCCGGGAGCGTCATTATACCGCTCTGGCCATCTGTGACTTCAACATCTGTGACATTGTCCCAAGGGACCCGATAGCAGCCCGGCAGGACACTGACCACAGGGGAAAAGGGTACAACCAACCAGCCTTACACAGTAAAGGCAGGCGTGCCATCACACCTTTGTGCCCACCTGGCACTGGCTTCACATGAAAACACAAGAAGGTCCGGCTGTATCTCAGCATCCACCACAGGAGTGCCGTCACACCACGACCGGCTGTCCCTCCGATATAACATCTCCGGGGGTACACCACAAAAGGATAAAAAAGGTATAAATGTACCATTATTTGAATATTTGTATTGCTCAGTATAAGAATTTTTTTTTAAATTTACATTTCAATAATAAATAGACTGTGCCTCCACGATCAGGGACAGATAAGGAAGAAAGGAAAAAGTTAATGTGTGAAATCAGAGAAGACACAAATCATGTCAATGACCTTCATTTTACTGTTGTCAGGGACAGCATTTTATTGTTTACTAGACTTTGCATTTAACTGTTTTGAAACAACAGACATTATTTGCACACGAAATGACGGACGTCCAATAAAAATTAATGTCAAATGGCCAAAAAAAAAAAAAAAAAAAGATATATGGTCGTGGCCTTATGGTGGTATTAGTTGGTGACTGTACAGTGGTATTATTCAGTCATGGTATAGTAGTATTATTTGGTCATTGTAGGCAGTATTATTCCGTCATGGTATAGTAATCTTTGGTCATTGTATGGCAGTATTATTCAGTCATAGTATAGTAGTATTATTTATCATTGTATGGCAGTATTATTTAGTCACGGTATAGTAGTATTATTTATCATTGTATGGCAGTATAAGTCATGGAAAAGTAATATTATTTGGTCATTGTAAAGCATCCATATGATGGTCCATCCGAAAGTGAGCGTGCAGCATTTGATTGCCAGTGGTTGCAGAAGTTGGTTGCAAATTCTTCAGCCACTGGTACGTAAATAGCGAATGATCAGACTTGCTCGAGCTGTGCTCATCTCTAGTGTGCATGCTTGACCGATGCTTTATTCTTATTCTTTAACCACAGGATAGGGGGGTACCTTTTAATATTCGGATATCTCCATAAAGGGTTTAAGGGTGCTTTCACACGTAACACATCCGCAGCTGATTTCTCGCTGCGAATTCACAGCGAGATCCGCTGTGGACCCCTGCCCTGTACAGTCTATGAGCAGACAAACTCGCAGCAGGATGCACATCCCGCTGTATGTCAGCAGCCCAACCTGTTAACCCTCCGCCACCGGACATCTTCACGTACCGCTGAGCCGGAGCAAGGTGATGTATACGCTCCAGCGGCGGGGGGGTTAACGGGGCGGGCTGCTGACATACTCACAGCGAGATGTGCATGGAGTGTACAGGGCAGGGATCCGCAGTGGGTCTCGATGTAAATTCGCAGCGAGAAATCAGCTGCGGATCCGTTACGTGTGAACGCACCCTAAAGGTGTTTTCTGACACCATGAGAAATCGGAAGGAATTGGAAAACAGAAGAAAAGGTGATAACAAAATCATCAATACTCATCTTAAAAATCCCCTGCTTCCTCTCTTCTTGCTGATATCCACCTGTATTTGATTACTTGGCAGCAGCAATGACATGTCCGAATACTAAAGTGACCACTGCAGCAAATCACAGGCCTCGTCCAACACTGAGGCTACTGATTGGCTGCAGCGGTGACGTGGGTATTCAGGCATGTCACTGCTGCAGCCATCAGGGAACTGGAACTATGTGGGTCTGTCAAGTTAGTTCTTTTATTATTTCATCTCTTTTCTATCCTTTGGTCAAGTTTTAGATCTTTAAAAACCCCTTCAGGGCCAACAAAGGTTTGGTTTTCAGGGGGTTGATGGAGAGTGAATCCTATAATGTTTTAGTTAATCCTGGTCGCAGAAATGTGAAAAGTAAAGTAGTTGTAAAGTAGCTACGACCCAGTGAAGACGATGGGATAAGTCAGCTAAACTTTACATGTCAGAGCAGGAGAAGCGTGTAATAAATTCCTGGACATTTTTTTTTTCTTATGGAGAAAAATTAACTCACTAAACTAATATGTTGTGGATGCCCTCTAGTGTTCTTACAAGGAAGTGATAGGATACATGAAGAAAATACAAAGTTCAGTAGCTTTCCCAGAATACCCTGACAGCTATGCTTTGCAATGATGTGGGGTTATAGTTTTGTAAAAGCTGGAAGGCACATGGGTGAAGACCACTACTTTTACCCTTCTTGACGCAGTCTATTTCGTTCTAGTTTTCTCCCTCTAGCCTTCTAAGGCCCTTAATGGTTTTATTTTTCCATCAACAGTGTTCTTTAAAAAAAAAATATATATATATATATATATATATATAATAATAATAATAATAATAATAATAAGGCATACAAATACATCAACAATTTATAAAAAAATTACCTAAATCAGAGGTAATGATAAAGATATACATTGTACAAGTCCGCTAGATGGAATTTCACCATTTCTCTTCCTTTTACTGGATTACCTGTCCCAAATACAACTACACATCCAACTCTTTACACTTCAAAGATTCTCAGGATGCAGATTGGGTTTCTCCAGAGCATGGTAACCTTCTTTAGACCATATATTTTATTATAACACTAAAAAATGTTTGTGGGGTGAAATTAGATAAGAAAAAAAACTATAAATTAACAAAGAAAAAAAAATCCCAACACAATAAAAAATCCCAAAGCACAATTCAACATATACAAACAAAAGGGAAGCGTTTATAAGGAAAATAGGAATATTCTTTATTTATTGTATTTCAAAAATAAAAATAAAAAACTGAAAAAATGGGGAGCGAACTCATATCTTAGTCCAATATTACTCATAAATCAGTGTGGCTCACTTGGAAATCACTGCCTTTTCTTTTCTTGAAACGTCAGTAAGACTATACATATATATATTATTTTAACATATAACAATATATTTGTGTCCAACGCATATCGGAACCTTTGCTTTCATCAGGGACATGAACAAACACAGTACAAGTGAACTTTTTAAAGGAATCCCCCTCCCTCACTACATTACTTCCGGGTTGAAAGTTAATTGCTGAACTAGTGCTAACATTAAAAGACAATTGCCAAACTAGTACTTACATAAAAGACAATTGCCAAACTGGTACTTACATAATCATTGTTTCCTATTGCAGTAAAAAACACCCCATGCCACCTTCTTAGCCATCAATACCTCCGTTACTTATAAATTGGCAATTACTTGCTGGGCTGGTATTAACATTAAAAGACAATTGCCTAACTAGTAATCACATAATTGTTATTTCCTTATTGCAATAAAAATCACTCCATGCTACCCTCTTATCCATCATTCCCTTCATTGCTTTTCAAGTTGGAAGTTAGTTGCTGTACTAGTGCTAAAATTAAAAGACAATTGCCTAACTAGTACTTTCAAAATCATTACTTCTTATTGTAATAAAAATCACTCCATGTCACCCTCTTCACCATCATCACTTTCATTGCTTTCGAGTTGGCAGTTAGTTGCTGAACTTATACTAACATTAAAAGACAATTGCCAAACTAGTACTCGCATAATTTGTAAATGATTAATAAATAAAAAAAAAAAAAAAATTATATATATATATATATATATATATATATATATATATATATAAAACTACTACTACTCTATACCAAATAAATAAATAAACCAGGTCCCTAAGGGATACCGTACACAGAGAATGATAATACTAAATGAATTTTTCTCTACACTCTTTCAATCATTTTGTTTAGACTATTCGGTACTAATGTATTCAACTTAAAAATCCAGAAGCTTTCTCGATTACAGAGTTTGGCAACCCGATGCAACTGGAAGTTTATTTTTTCTATGGGGTATACATTTAGACAGCTTTCGTCTCCTCCGTGAAACTGTGCAAAGTGTCTAGATACACTGTGTTTTGTGAATTTATGTCTAATATTAAACCTATGTGAATTTATTCTTTTCCTTAGTGTTTGGCTCGTTCTTCCTACGTACTGGAGGCCACATGGGCACTCCAGTACATATATTAAGTATTCTGACCCGCAGTCCAGATGATCAGAAATGGTTATTTCTTCTCTTGAGTGAGTACATTTTATGGAAGTCTTACCATTCGTCACATATAGACATGTTTTGCACATTTTATTTCTGCACTTGAAAATGCACTTGTTTAAATCTTGGAAATGAGGGGGCTATTTGTTGCCCTAGGGTTCTAGTCCTCCTAAACATCATGTTTGGATTCGAGGCAATAATGTCACTCAAGAAAGGATCTCTCTTCAGAATTCCCCAGTTTTTCTCCAGGATACTCCTTATATCCTTATGGTTACTGGAGTCATTTGTGTTGAAATTAATCCCATTCGTTACTCTTTCTTTTTCCTCGTTAGAACTTCCTTTTTCCTTCTTTAGTAGATGCTCTTTTCTGTCCACTCCTCTTACTTTTATCCTCGCTCCAAAGCAAGAGGAGTGGACAGAAAAGAGCCTGATGGATAAGAGGGTAGCATGGAGTGATTTTTATTGCAATAAGGAAATAACAATTATGCGATTACTAGTTAGGCAATTGTCTTTTAATGTTAATACTAGCCCAGCAAGTAATTGCCAATTTATAAGTAACAGAGGTATTGATGGCTAAGAAGGTGTTTTTAACTGCAATAGGAAACAATGATTATGTAAGTACTAGTTTGGCAATTGTCTTTTAATGTTAGCACTAGTTCAGCAATTAACTTTCAACCCGGAAGTAATGTAGTGAGGGAGGGGGAATCCTTTACAAAGTACTGTGTTTGTTCATGTCCCTGACAAAGGAAAAGGTTCCGATACGCGTTGGACACAAATAAATTGTTATATGTTAACTCTCCCCTCTGCTAAGTGAGTACAAATTATGATACATTGCCACACTGATTTATAAGTAAGGTTGGACTAAGATATGAGTTCGCTCCCCATTTTTTCAGTTTTTTATTTTTATTTTTGACGTACAATACCAGAGAAGTGGATTTCCGGAGGGTGAAGCGAGCCTAAGTCTCTTTTTTATGATTACAGGCGGTGTGCAAAAAATGGGACCCCGGGCACCCCAAATGATTATATCTAGTATAGTCATGTTGCCATCATGCAATGTTCCCCCCTACACATGGAATATAAAGCAATAAGTATACAGTACATATACAGTTAAAGTGCAAGTGCTCAAACCATGTAACAGGGCTCAAATGGTTAAAACAACCAATAAGCAGTAAAATAAGAGAAAATACACATAAAGTATGCAGCATCAGAAGGACAGGGGGGGACTAACAGTAAGGCACCAGTACGCCTATCACACATCCCCTGCCAAAAACCTGGGAACCAGCAATGGAGGGTCTTGGGTCCACAACCCTAGATGGTAGCAAAGCTTCAAATTCATAGTCAAAGCGACATTGATGGAAACTTTGCTACCACCTCGATCTATTGAGATTAATCATACATATTTAGACTGCACATAGACGCAAAGCAAAGAGCAACCATAATTAATAAACATAGCTGCCAGGAATAAAGACACAGACACCGATATAACTTTTGCTGGGTGGTGATCGGCCACAGCTTTTAATTATTTCTCAAACCAAACCAATAACCGGGCATGTAGTGCCAAACTCTTAGACCGAGGGGTGTAAAGGGGTATGCCGGACAACAGACTCCTGCCGCTCAAGTCCGCCTTACTAACCTAACACGCCTGCTTAGCAGGTAATTTCCGCCAGCTGTGACTTCAGTATAATAACAAAAAGAAAGCACAAAAAGAAACAAAACACCATGACAAACCAAGATCAAAAGGGAGGGCGGGTGGGCAAACCGGCTGCAGGTCAGTCCTGTAGAGAATGAGGGCAGGAAGAGGAAGTTCAGGTTCCTAAAGGCAGAGGGAGGGGTTAGAGCAAGGAGGGAATCCAGCCTATTGGCCAGAGAGCTCATAGGAAACACCCAGGAGCTGTGTCTGAGAGGGGTGCGGGGAGGAGTTACAGCCTCACAGTAACTGTTAACCCTTTCCTGGTAGCTGCTAATGATCAGGTTTTAGGAGGAAATAGAGAAGAGTGCATGTGTAGTCAGTATGCACCCTCCATATCCAGTCAGATGCCTTCCAGAACAAGTAGTTGTTGTTCTAACCCGGAAGTGTTTGGAGGCCACTACGTAGAGTTGTGTGTATATATACATGGAGATGCACAGAGATGTTTTGTATGGCTTAAGAAAGGCTTGTCCGTTGTTAAACGAGCCGAAATGCTTTGCCTTGAATTAAAATTTATCTTTTTGCTGCTACCTGTGGATTTGAATCGGAGAAAAACGCACAAAATATGTAGCGGCATTTCTCACAGACTGACATACATATCTGCACTATACAAGCCTAAGGGTTTTTTTTTTTGAGGATCTGCTGGTCCTGAGACAGATCTGATGCTGTATGTTGGACTTACCCGCTAACGTCGGTTGGCTGGGATACCTTCTTAGGAAAAGCTGCAGTGTTGTTGACAAGCGAACAGTAGAGTTGTGCCTATTTGTAGCACAACTTGGCAAGGTGAGTGTATACTACACCTGCACTATTGCGCTTTACTATTATTTCACCATCATAGTGATATTGCCCTCCACTTTTTTCTTTTCCAGTATCTGGATGCTTTGAGCTGCAGACATGAGCTCACAGCTAATGGGGCACTAACATAAATTCAGATTTTTCTCAAGATGATGGCATTTTCATAAGTTTTTAAATCAAGTCCTTGTCAAAGAGGTGGGGCCAAGATGCTGAAGTGCCGCAACATTGCCTGCCTCCTAACCCTTGATTTCCTCCCTCTATGATTGACAGAGCAAAGTTGTTGCAGTACTTCTGCAGCTTGGCTCTGCCTCTTTTACACTTAAAGGGGTTATCCAGCGCTACAAAAACATGGCCACGTTTCTCCCTCTCTTGTCTCCAGTTTGGGTGGGATTTCAAACTCAGTTCCATTGAAGTAAATGGAGCTTAATTGCAAACCACACCTGAACTGGAGACAAGAGAGGGGGAAAAGTGGCCATGTTTTTGTATCGCTGGATAACCCCTTTAAGTCACTTGATTTAAAGACATCACTGCCTTCAGAAAAGTTTTAGTGCCAAATTAGCTGCAAACCTGAATCTGCAGCTCATACTGTACAGACAGATTTGGACAGATTATTTTTATATGGTTTGGATGTTTCTGCACCTGACTATATCAATTATGTGTTTGTTTGTTTTTAGTTTTCATTTTTTATTTGAGACTTGGGAAAAAAGGTGATTAGAATTTTCATTTTATAATTTTTTGGATGCTCCATTACTTGGTCAATTGGAGAAAATGTCCTACCTACTGGGGGCATCTACTCAGTGGAGGGGGTAGATTACCTACCTACTGGGTGGATATGCCTAATGATGTAATAACCTACCCAATGGAGACCTACCAGGCCCCACCCAGTTCCTCTACCCCTCCCCACTGACCCACTTACCTACTTTCTCTTACTATGCAGGACACAAAGTAAGTTATTATTTGGAGCAATTACCTACTGTGAAATTCTACCTAATTGGGGTAAAATGTCCTACGTGCTGGGAGCAACTAAGTGATAGGAGGATTATCTACCTACTGGGGCATCTTCTAAATGAGGGTATTATCTACCTACTAGGGGGATCTACCTAATAGGGAGTGGGATTACCTAGCTATTGGGGGCTTCTACTACATACTGGGGGCTTCTGCCTAATAGGGGGGATTACCTCCCTCCTGGGAGCTTCTACCTAATTGGGGGGAATTTTGCACCTACTGGAAGCATTTAGCTAATGGAGAGGAAATTATCTACCTGCTCAAAGCATCTACCTAATGTGGGGATTAATGACACACCGGGGCATCTACCTAAGGCTTCATTTACACAGAAAGATTATCTGACAGATTATCTTCCAAAGATTCAAAGCAAAAGCCAGTAACAGATTATAAACAGAGATCAGGTCATAAAGGAAAGACTGAGATTTCTCCTCTTTTCTAATCCATTCCTGGCTTTGGCTTCAAATCTTTGGCAGATAATCTTTCAGTGTAAATGGACCCTGAGATGGGGTAATTCTCTACCTATTGGGGGCTTGAACAAAGAAAAAGAGCAGCGCTTCATAGCACAGGTCAAATGGTAGAATAGGTGTGAGCACAATCTTAGAAGCTCTCACCTGAGTAGGTTGTGCAAAGGGAGGCACAACACTCAAAATGGCTTGTATTAGAACCGCAGCCTCTCACCAAGTAGATCCGACTAGGATCCTAAACGATACAACGAATCACCTCCTCTCCATGCAGGGGAGTTATCGGGGCGCAGGTCCAAGGAGCATGCAGTATCAGGAGAAAAATTATTTATTAAAAATTCCCATATAAAAACTTAAAAGCGACACAACGCGTTTCCAAACCGGACTGGTTTCTTTTTCAAGTTTTCAAGTGACACTTGAAAAAGAAACCAGTCCGGTTTGAAAACGCGTTGTGTCGCTTTTAAGTTTTTATATGGGAATTTTTAATAAATAATTTTTTTCCTGATACTGCATGCTCCTTGGACCTGCGCCCCGATAACTCCCCTGCATGGAGAGGAGGTGATTCGTTGTATTGGGGGCTTGGACCTGTAAGGGGAATCTGCCTAATTGGAGGAAATGTTTGACCCTTTGAGGGCATCTACTTAACTGGGGGTTGGGGGATTAACTACCTATTGGGTTATCTACCTAATGGGGGCAAATTCTATCTACTGGTGGAATCTACATAATTGGGGGATTACCAACCCACTGGGGACCTACCTACCAATTTACTGTCTGCAGAGCCCGTGTAGAGTGACTATATGGTCAATGTATTGGGGGATACTGGTCTGTATCATTATGTTGGTCATAATGGTAGTGGTGTCTCTTGTAGGTCGGGGGAGGCAATACTTTGTCCTGCTCTGGGTGCTGCCAGCCCACACTATGTCACTGGTGATTATTCTAATGTGACTGAATCCTAGGGGTGCAGTAGGTACATTCTCAGGTGGAACCACATGTGTTGTATTCTGTCATATTTGGCAGTTCATAGAGTGCAATGTAATAAATCCACAGGATAGGCTATCAATAGTAGATCATCAGGAAGCTGACACCTAGAGACAAAGCAGTTGGCAACTGTATACTGCAGCCTAGGAGGTCATGCTGCAGGACACCAGCACTAACGCTACACAGGGAACAAAGCTAACTGCTTTCAGCTCCATTCTCACTGTAGTGCTCAATTGTTTTATGCCAGATAACCACCTTACAGCCACTCCGTACCCATTTGCCCCCCCAAATCGCTTGTACTGTCAGACAGCTGCATTTAATCCAAGATCTGTCGTGGGGCCAATTCAGCAGGCGATGCAGTTATTGTCCTAAAAAACAACTTTAAACTTGCAGCCCTGTGTCAAATTGGCGTGACCTGGAGTGTCTGTGCCCTAGGTCTGCACCGCCTTTCCGTCCCTCCTCCCCGCCCTCCTCATCATAACAAATGCCCCTGAGCAGGATTTATCCTAATCATCACAGGTGCCTTTTCGATCCAGCACATGTGCAGTGTTTGGGCAATAGATGATTAGGAGAGGTGAAGAGGGCGGGGAGGAAGGACGGATGCAGGCCTAGGGCACAGACACTCTAGGCCACACCAATTTGACACAGGGCTGCAAATATTAAAAGTGGTTTTTAGGACAATAACTGCATCACCCACCGAACGGACCCAAGGACACATCTTGGATTAAAAGCAGCTATGTGATGGTACAAGCGGTTGTGGGGGGGTTAAGATTGTTGGTACAGAGTCCTTGTGTAAGGTCAGCTCTTGTGATGTTAGGTCCAACATGTTCGTCTGTGGCATAGTCGCCCATTCTTTTGAATAAATTTTGATATGTTAATTCCCCATAATTCCAGCAGGTGGCACTGGATCTGCAGCAATCAACGGTGCAGCTTTGGTTTGAGAAGACTTTGTCAGAATCTAAAAAATGGACTACATCTTTCTCCTAGAATGGTGGTGGCACTTGTCCATGAGTTATGTTTGGGTTTGCTGCTCAACTCCATTCAAGTAAATACAGCCCATAGACAAGAATGATGCTGTTTTTAAAAAAGCAGACCCTCCTTAGTGATGTGTATATTCCCAGTAGGGTATCTGGAAAGGTATTATTTTATAAATGGGCACATAACCTAAGTAAGGGTCAGTTTCTATATGCTATTAAGGAGAGAGACTATTCTATACTAACATGTAAAAAAGGCTTGCAGAAGTTTGACGTTTTGGCTATTGTTATTTGTTGATGATGATGAAATTCTAAAATTCACCACTAGTTGGCTCTTACATCCAACTATTCACTGGTATAAGAATTCTCTGCATTTTGTCCTTGCAGTTATTTCAAACCTATCATTCTCCCTATGTACTTCTTAGCTGCTCGATTACAACATTTAAGGGGTTCGGATATGTCTGATGGGAGATTTAAACAAGGCCCTGAGTCATTATCTCAGAGCTGTCTCTTTGCTTGAGACCCTAAAAGCTAAGAAGGTACCATTTTGCAATCCTAGGTTACCATTGGTATTACTCATTCATAAATTGTGGTGGAAATTGGTGGTTCATAAAAAAAAAAATACTTGCTTTAAAAAAAACAAAAAAAAAAAAAACTATGACTGTCTAGCTGTTTTGAAACTGCATCTTCCAGCCTAAAAGTTATAGTTCCCAGGTTGGAGATAGTTTTCTTTTGATCTTTGGGCAAGTTTCTGATGCCATAAATTTACGACATTCTAGTGCCTGTGATATGGAGGCAACACCCTGACCCCCCATTGTGATCATAATACGGATCCTAAAATGTCCTCATATTATGCTTCTCTGCCATAATTTCAATCCCAGTTGCTCCCGCAAATTGCTTTACAGGTCGTACCTCACCCGTTACCGTTTATCCAAAATGTTTCCCACTTCCCCCCCCTTTGTTTTTTTGCAGATGTGTTTTTGTACTGTTTGTCGTGTTGCCTTTTTGTTTGTCTTCTTGTAATAATTTTAATGAACTTTAAATCATAAAAATTCCTTAGATGTGGATGGATGGACGGACAGGGGGTAGGGGTGTATTGAGTTGAGAGCAGGGTCGGCTGTACGATTGTAGGGTTTATGCTATTCGATCCTCACGCTGTCAATCACTCTTAGGATTGCAGGCAGCGTTATGTCTGCAGTCACAAGAGGCAGCTCTGTACCCCTGCTCCAGCACTCTGCGACAGAGCAGAAAGATACAGCGGGGAAGAAGAGGGGACACCAGAAGAGCCAGGAACTGTCTGAACTGCCCACATTATGATCCGCCCCTGGTAAAATGGCACAATTTATTTGGGGGTACAGTGGCAGTTTTTTGGCGGGACACAGTGGAATAGTTAGTGGTGACAGTGGCAGTTTATTAAAGGCCACTTTATGTGAGGACAGTGGCACACTGTATTGGTGAGGACAGTGATAGTCAGTGTCAGACTGGGGTCCATTAGGGAATTTGATTATTTTCCCGCACATGACGGTCATTTTTTAGTTTCAAAACACTTCTCCTTTAAAGGGAATATGTCAGCTTTAAATCATGTTCCAAACTGCTGACACTGTTAGATAATGTTAGGTCAAGAGGCAGGGGCGGGCTGGGCCGGGGGGCAGGGGGGCATATGCCCCCTGGGCTGGTCTTCCCCCAGTTGTCAGGGCCGCATGGCTGCTGACAGCTGGCTGGAGTCCTCAGTGCCTCCCCTGCTTACAGCCCCGGCCCTCTTCAGTCATATTTACCTGTGGCTGTGGTGGATCCGGACTGTGATGGAAGCGGCCGCCGAAGCCCCGCCCCCATGCCGGTAAGCCCCGCCCCCTGTATGGCCACTATGCTTTCTATAAGCCTTAGAGGCTTATGGTAAAAAGCAAACTGCTGTAGGCAGTACCTTCCTCCGGCCACCAGAGGGCGCTCTCTCCTCCCAGCTGGTTCTTCTGCAACTGGGCTAGAAGAGCCTGAAGACAGAGAAGATGGTGTCTGCACCAAGCAAGGTACCTACACAGGAGGAGATCTACACAGCAGGACATAAGGCAGGGGGAGGGAACCAAGGCCCTCCAGCTGCTGCAAAACTACAACTCCCATCATACCTGGAGAGCCATAGGCTGTCCATGGATGATGGGAGTTGTAGTTTTGCAACAGCTGAAGAGCCAAGGTTCCCCCTCCCTGACATAGAGGATACATATACACAGGAGACCTACACAGGAGGATACATATATACAGGAGACCTACACAGGAGGATACATATATACAGGAGGAGACATACAGAGGAGTATATAGAGCATACATATATACAGGAGGAAGCATATATACAGGGGTACATAGAGGATACATATATACAGGAGGAGGCATATATACAGGGGTACATAGAGGATACATATATACAAGAGGAGACATACTGAGGAGTATATAGAGGATACATATATACAGGAGGAGACATACAGAGGGGTACATAGAGGATACATATATACAGGAGGATACATCTATACAGGGGTACATATAGGATACATATATACAGGAGGAGACATATACAGGGGTACATAGAGAAAAAGAAATGGTGTGGAGACAGCATCCATCCAGTGAAAAAATATTTTTACTTTATTTTAAGCCATTGCATATAAAAAGATTACCGACGTTTCGGCTCTAACACTTAAGAAAGGCTCAGGAGTGTTAGAGCCGAAACGTCGGTAATCTTTTTATATGCAATGGCTTAAAATAAAGTAAAAATATTTTTTCACTGGATGGATGCTGTCTCCACACCATTTCTTTTTCGCTATTGAGTATCAGGTGTGGGCCCACCTGACGGAGACTGTGCATCCCCGGGAGGTTCCGCTGTTCCAACCTTGGACTTTACCAGGGGTACATAGAGGATACATATATACAGGAGGAGACATATATACAGGAGGAGACATACAGAGGATACATATATACAGGAGGAGACATATATACAGGGGTACATATAGGATATGTATATACAGGAGGAGACATACAGAGGGGTACATAGAGGATACATATATACAGGAGGAGACATATATACAGGAGGAGACATACAGAGGATACATATATACAGGAGGAGACATATATACAGGGGTACATAGAGGATACATATATACAGGAGGAGACATACAGAGGATACATATATACAGGAGGAGACATATATACAGGGGTACATAGAGGATACATATATACAGGAGGAGACTTATATACAGGAGGAGACATACAGAGGATACATATATACAGGAGGAGACATATATACAGGGGTACATAGAGGATACATACATACAGGAGGAGACATATATACAGGAGGAGACATACAGAGGATACATATATACAGGAGGAGACATATATACAGGGGTACATAGAGGATACATACATACAGGAGGAGACATACAGAGGATACATATATACAGGAGGAGACATATATACAGGGGTACATAGAGGATACATACATACAGGAGGAGACATATATACAGGAGGAGACATACAGAGGATACATATATACAGGAGGAGACATACATACAGGAGGAGACATATATACAGGAGGAGACATACAGAGGATACATATATACAGGAGGAGACATATATACAGAGGAGTTAGGGCTGGGCGATTAATCAAATTAATTTGCCCAGAAGGTTAGAATCAATTTTGATTAAGGGTGCGTTCACACCTACAGGATCTGCAGCAGATCTGCAGCAGATTTGATGCTGTGTTCAGTTATTTAAATGAAATCTGCTGCAGAAAATCAGCTGCAGATCCTGTAGGTGTGAACGCACCATAAAACCGTAAATTCAATTTTCACAAAAAAATCATTGCAGGTGGAGCAGCGTAGAGTGACGGGTTGGCGGCCGGGCAAGAGGTGCAGGTCAAGCAGGCGGCGCGGAGGTGAGGTGCATGGCGGGCGGCGGTGCGTGGAGTGTCGGGCCGGAGGTGAGGTGCAGGGCGGTCGGCAGTCCGCCTAACAGAGCCGCGACTGACCTACCCCAGCTATACATATCACGTCCTGCTCCCCTCCCGGCCACACGTGCAGGTCCCCGGTCTCTGGAGAAGGCTGCAGGGACTGTAGTGGTGATAACGTTGCTTCGGGTCCTGGAGCTGAACAGCGGGATCTGCATCCCCGATCCCGCTGTACAGCTCCAGTAATGGCAGTGACGCTATCACCTCTACAGTCCCTGTGGCCTGCTTCAGAGACCGGGGACCTGCACGTGTGGCCGGGAGGGGAACCTGTGTGCCGGGGTGAGAGGAGGAGGGATATGTGCACTCCTGCCCCAATCACCCCCAGCTGCCCAATCCCTCTAGAGTCACCCCCAGTCTGCCTCAGTCCCCCTCTGTCACCCCCAGCTGCCCCAGTCCCCCTAGAGTCACCCCCAGTCCCCCTCAGTCATCCACAGTCTGCCCAGTCCCCCTCAGTCACCCCAGTCTGCCCCAGTCCCTCTCAGTCATCCACAGTCTGCCCAGTCCCCCCTCAGTCGCCCAAGTCTGCCCCAGTCCCCCTTCAGTCACCCCCAGTCTGCCCTAGTCCTCATTCAGTCAACTCCAACTGCCCCAGTCCCGATTAAGTCAACCCCAGTTTGCCCCAGTCCCCCTCAGTCACCCCCAGCTGCCCCACTCACCCCCCAGTTTGCCCCGTACACCCCCAGCTCTCCCAGTCATCCCCAGCTGCCCCAGTTTCCCCCAGTATGCCCCTGTCATCTCTCATCTATACCTTTATTCCTACTACACCCCTCATCTTTACCTGTACTACTACAGCCCACATCTATACCTGTACTACTAATCCCCCTCATCAGTATTACTAATACCCCCCATATCTATACCTGTACTACCTCACCCCTCATCTTTACCTGTACTACTACACCCATTATCCACTATACCTCCACTACTACACTCTACCTAGATGGAGGCACCATGTGTCCCGCTACCCCCCCCCCCCCCCCTCGCTTATCCCGGAAATGCCCCTGCCTGCATGTGTCCCTGCTACATAGAGGATACATATATACAGGAGGGCATAGAGGATACATATATACAGGAGTACATAGTGGATACATATATACAGCAGTAAATAGAGGATACATGTATACAGCAGTACATAGAGGATACATATATACAGGGGGAGGCATATATACAGCAGTACATAGAGGATACATATATACAGGGGGAGGCATATATACAGTAGTACATAGAGGATACATATATATATACAAGAGTACATAGAGTATACATATATATACAGGAGTACATAGAGGAGGCATATATACAGGAGGACATAGAGGATACATATATACAGCAGTACATAGAGGAGACGTATATACAGAAGTATATAGATGATACATATATACAAGTGGAGACCTACACAGGAGTACATAGAGGAGACATATATACAGAAGTACATCGAGTGATATAAACTATTGAAAAAATACAGTAACCCCAGCTTTCCCAGCATCTTGCGTAGTAGTCAGTATAATGAGGGTCAGGCAGTTTTCCCAGCATCTTGTATTTGTAGTCAGTATAATGGAGGTCACCCAGCTTTCCCACCATCTTATCCTCAGTATAATGGAGGTCACCCAGCTTTCCCACCATCTTATACTCAGTATGATGGAGGTCACCCAGCTTTCCCACCATCTTATACTCAGAATGATGGAGGTCACCCAGCTTTCCCACCATCTTATCCTCAGTATAATGGAGGTCACCCAGCTTTCCCACCATCTTATACTCAGTATGATGGAGGTCACCCAGCCTTCCAGCATCTTGTACACAGTTTTATAGGGGTTACCAGCTTTTCCACCATCTTATACTTAGTATGATGGAGGTCACCCAGCTTTCCAGCATCTTGTACACAGTATTATGGGGGTCACCAGCTTTTCCAACATCTTATACTCAGTAGGATGGAGGTCACCCAGCTTTCCCAGCATCTTATACTAAATATGATGGAGGTCACACAGCTTTCCCAGTATCTTGTAGTCAGTATGATGGAGGTTACCCAGCTTTCCCACCATCTTGTACTCAGTATGACGGGGGTCACCCAGCTTTCCCACCATCCTATACTCAGTATAATGGAGGTCACCCAGCTTTCACAGCATCTTATACTTAGTATCATGGAGGTCACCCAGCTTTCCCAGCATCTTATAATCAGTATGATGGAGGTCACCCAGCTTTCCAGCATCTTATACTCAGTATGATAGAGGTCACCCAGCTTTCCCACCATCCTATACTCAGTATAATGGAGGTCACCCAGCTTTCACAGCATCTTATACTTAGTATCATGGAGGTCACCCAGCTTTCCCACCATCTTATACTCAGTATGATAGAGGTCACCCAGCTTTCCCACCATCCTGTACTCAGTATAATGGAGGTCACCCAGCTTTCACAGCATCTTATACTCAGTATCATGGAGGTCACCCAGCTTTCCCAGCATCTTATACTCAGTATAATGGAGGTCACCCAGCTTTCCAGCATCTTGTACTCAGTATGATAGAGGTCACCCAGCTTTCCTAGCATCTGTCTATGGGACCGTTCTGTGTCATCACTGAGCCGCCCCATAGACTTATACAGGAAAGTGAGTTCTGACCCTTTCACAGGGCACAGTAGGATATTTGGTCACAAATGACTGAAAGGACCGAAGATGTTATAGGTAAGAGGCCAGAGTGGTCCTTTAAGGATGGGCTGCCAGCCTGCTACTCATGGGCCAGTGCTGTGTACTTGCCCCCCGGGCTAAAATTTGCCAGCCAGCCCCTGTCAAGAGGACACATGATACCTTAAAGGGGTGCTCCAGCGTGGGGGCACTTTTTTTTGGGGACCGGGGAGGAGATGGCTGAAATAAAAGACGTCCACTTACCTCCCCCGGTTCCAGCAGCGGGTCACTTATCGCGGCGCTCTGGTCCTTGGTTCCCGGTTGTTTCCGGGTGTCTGACGCCGCCCAAGACGCTACGTCTCAGGGCCGCTCAGCCACTCAGTGAAGGAGGCGGGATCCATTTGAAGTCCGCTCGGATCCCACCTCCTTCACTGAGTGGCTGAGCGGCCCTGAGACGTAGCGTCTCGGGCGGCGTCAGACATACGGAAGCGGCCGGGAACCGGGGACCAGAGCGCCACGATGAGTGACCCGCCGCTGGAAACGGGGAGGTAAGTGGACGTCTTTTATTTCAGCCACCTCCTCCCCGGTCCCCCCAAAAAAGTGCCCCCACGCTGGAGCACCCCTTTAAATATATTTGTCTCTGCACACATGCATGATACATACATACATACAGCTATACATACATTCATATACAGCTATAAACAAATGCACATTACATATATGCATATATATAGTACACGCACGCACGATACATACATACAGTGTCGGACTGGAGTGCCTTGGGCCCACCAGGGGAAATCATTCTTAGGGCCCACCCTTCAGCCACCATACTTATCTATGGTAACATTAATAAGGGTCCAGTTACACTGCGTGATTTGGGGCAGTATGGGGCTGCAAACGATTGCTAATCAGCAGGGCAGGAATACACAGAGATGTGCAGCCGACAGCAATGATTTTTACAGCCGCACAAAAGATCAAATCAGCCGACTATGGGGCATTTGCTTGTCAGCTGATCTCTGACACTTTTACATGGGGCTTCCTAGGAGCGCTTGTTACCGATAATTGGCCGGTGTAATTGGGCTATAAGACAATTTCCTTTGTATGATAACACTGTATACTTAGATACAAAAGTCATACAGCTACCAATGACACCAGTATATAAAGAGCAAATATCCCCACACATATTACCGCCATACTATTACTGACCAGATCCTGTATACTGAGACTGATTTTACCAATAATACCATTATATAGGCGGGAAATATTATCACCATACATATTACCGCCACAATTACCGCCATACTGTTACTGACCAGATCCTGTATACTGAGAGTGATATTACTAATAATACCAGTATATCAGAGGGAAATATTATCACCATACATATTACCGCCATACTGTTACTGAACAAATCCTGTATACCAATAATACCAGTATACAAGGGGAAAATATTACCGCCACACCACAACCAATACCATCACTATATTGTTACTGACCAAATCTAGTATACTAAGAACAATAAAAAACAGTACAGGATTACAAGCAACAAATACCATCACATACTGACAAATACCACCACATACTGACTAATACCACCACATACTGACTAACGCCACCACTGCTACTGACTAATACCACCACATACTGACTAACACCACCACTGCTACTGAATAAGATTCACTGTACACAGATCACCATCACCTCATCCAGTCATATAGAGGTAGACACAGCTCTACACAGGTTCTATACACCATATACATTACAGTGCAAATATATCAGGTGACTCACAGTGGACGTCTTCTCTGATCGGAGTTCTTCCCTTTTCATCTTCTCCATCCGTCCTGGGCCATAATGAGAACTTCTATGAGCCACGAATCCACAGAATCTGCCAGAGAAACATATTAGGCTCCTCACTATGTCACCATCCTCATCTCTCTACAAACTGCACATCTGTATTGGCCCCTGTACGCCCTCACTCTATATATATATATATATATATATATATATATATATATATATATATATATTCCTTACAGTATATGGTCCCCCCTCTGTTGTCCCCCTTATAAATGGCACCCCATATTGTCCATCCCCCATATAGGTACCCCCCTTATGCTGTCCATCCCCATATATATAGCCCCCTCAAGTTGTCCTTCTTCAATATAGATATCCTCATGTCCATTCACCCCATATGGCCCCCTCATGTTGTCGATTCCTCAGTAATAGCCCCCTCATGTTGTCCATTGCCCCCTATAGCCCCCTCATGTTGTCCAACCCCCATAGCCCCCTCATGTTTTCCATCTCCCCATAGCCCCCTCATGTTGTCCATCCCCCCCATAGCCCCCTCATGTTTTCCATTCCCACTATAGCCCGCTCATGTTGTCCATCCCCCCCTATAGCCCGCTCATGTTGTCCATCCCCCCCTATAGCCCGCTCATGTTGTCCACCCCCCCTATAGCCCCCTCATGTTTTCCATCTCCCCCCTATAGCCCCCTCATGTTGTCCATCTCCCCCCATAGCCCCCTCATGTTGTCCATCCCCCCCTATAGCCCCCTCATGTTGTCCATCCCCCCCTATAGCCCCCTCATGTTGTCCACCCCCCCTATAGCCCCCTCATGTTTTCCATCTCCCCCCTATAGCCCCCTCATGTTGTCCATCCCCCCCTATACCCCCCTCATGTTGTCCATCCCCCCCTATACCCCCCTCATGTTGTCCATCCCCCCTATAGCCCCCTCATGTTGGACAACATGGGGGGGGAGATGGACAACATGAGAGGGGGATGGACAACATGGGGAGGAGATGGACAACATGGGGGGGAGATGGACATCTCCTCCCCATGTTGTCCATCCCCCTCTCATGTTGTCCATCTCTCCCCCCCCTCTCATGTTGTCCATCTCTCCCCCATGTTGTCCATCTCCCCCCCCCCTCATGTTGTCCATCTCTCCCCCATGTTGTCCATCTCCCCCCCTCATGTTGTCCATCTCTCCCCCCCCATGTTGTCCATCTCTCCCCCCTCATGTTGTCCATCTCTCCCTCACCCACCTCATGTTGTCCATCTCTCCCCCACCCCCCTCATGTTGTCCATCTCTCCCCTCCCCTCATGTTGTCCATCTCTCCCCCACCCCCCTCATGTTGTCCATCTCTCCCCCATGTTGTCCATCTCCCCCCCCTCATGTTGTCCATCTCCCCCCTTCATGTTGTCCATCTCCCCTTCATGTTGTCCATCTCCCCCCCATGTTGTCCATCTCCCCCCATGTTGTCCATCTCTCCCCCATGTTGTCCATCTCCCCCCCCATGTTGTCCATCTCCCCCCCCCTCATGTTGTCCATCTCTCCCCCATGTTGTCCATCTCCCCCCCTCATGTTGTCCATCTCTCCCCCATGTTGTCCATCTCCCCCCCCATGTTGTCTATCTCTCCCCCATGTTGTCCATCTCCCCCCCCATGTTGTCTATCTCTCCCCCCTCATGTTGTCCATCTCTCCCCATGTTGTCCATCTCTCCCCATGTTGTCCATCTTGCCCCTCATGTTGTCCATCTCCCCCCCCCCTCATGTTGTCCATCTCTCCCCTCCCTCATGTTGTCCATCTCTCCCCTCCCTCATGTTGTCCATCTCTCCCCTCCCTCATGTTGTCCATCTCTCCCCTCCCTCATGTTGTCCATCTCTCCCCTCCCCATGTTGTCCATCTCCCCCCCCCATGTTGTCCGTCTCCCCCCCCCATGTTGTCCGTCTCCCCCCCCCATGTTGTCCGTCTCCCCCCCCCATGTTGTCCATCTCTCCCCCCTCATGTTGTCCATCTCTCCCCCCCATGTTGTCCATCTCCCCCCCCTCATGTTGTCCATCTCTCCCCCATGTTGTCCATCTCCCCCCCATGTTGTCCATCTCCCCCCCTCATGTTGTCCATCTCCCCCCCCCATGTTGTCCATCTCCCCCCCATGTTGTCCATCTCCCCCCTCATGTTGTCCATCTCCCCCCCTCATGTTGTCCATCTCCCCCCCCCCCCATGTTGTCCATCTCCCCCCCCCATGTTGTCCATCTCCCCCCCTCATGTTGTCCATCTCCCCCCCCCTCTCATGTGGTCCATCTCTCCCCCATGTTGTCCATCTCCCCCCCTCATGTTGTCCATCTCTCCCCCCCCCCATGTTGTCCATCTCTCCCCCCTCATGTTGTCCATCTCTCCTCCCCATGTTGTCCATCTCTCCCTCACCCACCTCATGTTGTCCATCTCTCCCCCACCCCCCTCATGTTGTCCATCTCTCCCCTCCCCTCATGTTGTCCATCTCCCCCCCCCCTCATGTTGTCCATCTCTCCCCTCCCCTCATGTTGTCCATCTCCCCCCCCCATGTTGTCCATCTCCCCCCCTCATGTTGTCCATCTCCCCCCCCCCTCTCATGTTGTCCATCTCTCCCCCATGTTGTCCATCTCCCCCCCCCCCATGTTGTCCATCTCTCCCCTCCCCTCATGTTGTCCATCTCCCCCCCCCCATGTTGTCCATCTCCCCCCCTCATGTTGTCCATCTCCCCCCCTCATGTTGTCCATCTCCCCCCCTCTCATGTTGTCCATCTCTCCCCCATGTTGTCCATCTCCCCCCTCATGTTGTCCATCTCTCCCCCCCCATGTTGTCCATCTCTTCCCCCTCATGTTGTCCATCTCTCCTCCCCATGTTGTCCATCTCTCCCTCACCCCCCTCATTTTGTCCATCTCTCCCCCACCCCCCTCATGTTGTCCATCTCTCCCCCACCCCCCTCATGTCGTCCATCTCTCCCCCACCCCCCTCATGTCGTCCATCTCTCCCCCACCCCCCCTCATGTCGTCCATCTCTCCCCCACCCCCCTCATGTCGTCCATCTCTCCCCCACCCCCCTCATGTCGTCCATCTCTCCCCCACCCCCCTCATGTCGTCCATCTCTCCCCCACCCCCCTCATGTCGTCCATCTCTCCCCCACCCCCCTCATGTTGTCCATCTCCCCCCCCCTCATGTTGTCCATCTCCCCCCCCTCATGTTGTCCATCTCCCCCCCCCATGTTGTCCATCTCCCCCCCCCATGTTGTCCATCTCCCCCCCTCATGTTGTCCATCTCTCCCCCACCCCCCCTCATGTTGTCCATCTCTCCCCCACCCCCCTCATGTTGTCCATCTCCCCCCCCCTCATGTTGTCCATCTCTCCCCTCCCCTCATGTTGTCCATCTCCCCCCCCCATGTTGTCCATCTCCCCCCCCCATGTTGTCCATCTCCCCCCCTCATGTTGTCCATCTCCCCCCCCCCTCATGTTGTCCATCTCTCCCCCCCTCATGTTGTCCATCTCTCCCCCCCCATGTTGTCCATCTCCCCCCCTCATGTTGTCCATCTCCCCCCCCCCCCTCATGTTGTCCATCTCTCCCCCCCCCCCTCATGTTGTCCATCTCTCCCCCCCCTCATGTTGTCCATCTCTCCCCCCCCATGTTGTCCATCTCCCCCCCTCATGTTGTCCATCTCCCCCCCCCCTCATGTTGTCCATCTCTCCCCCCCTCATGTTGTCCATCTCTCCCCCCCCATGTTGTCCATCTCTTCCCCCTCATGTTGTCCATCTCTCCTCCCCATGTTGTCCATCTCTCCCCCACCCCCCTCATGTTGTCCATCTCTCCCACCCCCCTCATGTTGTCCATCTCTCCCCCACCCCCATCATGTTGTCCATCTCTCCCCCACCCCCCTCATGTTGTCCATCTCTCCCCCACCCCCCTCATGTTGTCCATCTCTCCCCCACCCCCCTCATGTTGTCCATCTCTCCCCCACCCCCCTCATGTTGTCCATCTCCCCCCCCCTCATGTTGTCCATCTCCCCCCCCCTCATGTTGTCCATCTCCCCCCCCCTCATGTTGTCCATCTCCCCCCCCCCATGTTGTCCATCTCCCCCCCCCTCATGTTGTCCATCTCTCCCCTCCCCCATGTTGTCCATCTCTCCCCTCCCCCATGTTGTCCATCTCCCCCCCCCCTCATGTTGTCCATCTCTCCCCTCCCCTCATGTTGTCCATCTCCCCCCTATGATAAAAAAAGCAAAACCGAAACTCAACTCACCTGTCAACACGCTCCCCCGTCGTTGGTCTCTTCTCCTCTGTTCCCAGAGAGACGAGCAGCTCCTGGTCCTGGACAGCGCCATCAACACTGAGCTCCGTGCGCGCCGCAGCGGCTGGGACTTCCGGTATGCGCTACGTGAACCGGAAGTCCTAGCAGCCGCACCGCGCACAGAGCTCAGTGGTGATGACGCTGCCGGGACCAGCAGCTGCTTATCTGTCGGGGCGGCGGCGGCGGCAGCACCCTTGTGATCGCAAGCTTGCGATCACAAGGAAGGGAAGGTGCCGGCCAGCTATCGGCGGCTGAGTGGGCCCCCCAGGAGCACGGGGGCCCCCGATGCGGGGGGACCGTGCTCCCTGACTGGGGCGGGGCCTACTCCTGCTTGGGGCCCACCGGGGGTTTCCCCGGTCCCCTGGTGGCCCAGTCCGCCCCTGCCTGCATACATATACACTTTATACACAGAGGAGAAATGCACATTACCTATATGCTTACAAAGTACACACACATGCAAGATACATACACACATCACATACAGATATAAACAAATGCACATTACATATATGCATATATAATACACACACACGCACCATACACACAGACTCACATACATACTTCAAGTGCACACAGATTTACTTCTGGTACAGGAAAGCACCAGATACAGCTCACATGCTATCAAATCTGCAACTCCAGTAGCTGTTCCAAGGCCACACTGCGCAGGCTGCAGCACGTAGAGCAGATGGAGGCAGACTGAGAGGAGCAGGATGTGGGGGAGGGTCCCAGGGAGGAGAAGAGGGGCTGTGCTGATTCTGCACACTGCGTGCTGCTGCCGGTCACTCTGGTCACTCCCTGCCGCTATACAATAAGATGAAACCCCAGGTTATAATATAGAGGCAGTGAGTTACAGGGTAACAGACGTGCAGCAGTGCGGGGGGATTAGATGTTGTTCTGGAGCTGCTAAACATGGAGGCTCAACTTCTGGTTAGAGTCCAGTAGGGAGCAGGGACATGTTTTAAGAGGCACATTGGGGAATTATGAATTGTTTTAGGGGGCAAAGTGGCATAATCACTTGACAGCACATTGTGTAGCAATAGTGTATTTAGGGCAGTATTATATAAAGGGGCACAGCATGTGAAAAATCATCATTGGGAAAAATCTACAGAGTATTTCTGTAAGGATTTTCCCATTGAAATCAAAGGGAGCTAAAATATGCATAAAAATGCACAAAAGCAGTTACATCCTGTATGGATTTTGAGTTGGAATTTTTGCCACTGATTTTAGCCATGTGAACATGCCCTTAGGCAGACAGTTACTAGGTTTATCATTTACCTTATAAAGTGATGTGTAAGGTACTGTCTTATGATATGTACAGAGTTTTACTGTTATTTCAGGTGTATGCCTTGTGACTTCTGGGGCTTCTGACCAGGATATTTCTGTTCCGGGACCGGCTCCGGGAGCGGGACTCGGCAAGATGAGGTAAGTATAGGGGGATCTAGCTGGGGGTCGGGAGCCTGTCACCCCGGCACGGGGGGTGACAGGTCCTCTTTAAAGGGGTAGTGCGGCGCTAAACAATTATTCACTAAATAATGAATAGCACATATAACAAGGGCGGTGAAGACAGTGATCTGGTGACCGGTCTGGGTAGGCCTGTGTTCTGAGGTAGCCACATTGTTTGCTCTTTTTGCCCTGCTGTGATGAGAGTGCCTGGACATTTATACAGGGGCTACATCTGGGGTCCTGGAACTATAAGAGACAAGCAACAACTAATAAGAAGACATTAAGCCAACCGGTTTTTCCTGTGTGTGTAACGATTTCAGTAGACAAACAAGCCTCAGTCTGTCGTCTGCATACTATTGTGGTGCCCCCTGAAACAAGACTTACCAGCTGGTGGTCTGAATAGGTAAACTGCCCTGCCCCCACCCTGTGCCTCAGTGCAGCCCACACTGTTCAATGCAACAGCACAATATATTGGCGCTCTATTTAATGTATCAAATACGTTTACTACTAGAGAGACTGTAATATTATAATTATTCTGGCAGGGTCCTCTTTCCCTATATACCTTATTCATGTAATGTGCTTTGATCTTGTAACGTTCCTGTTTGTCACTCCCTACGGCTTGTATAGTGCTCTGGAATCAAGGAGACTTTAAAAATAAATAATAAGAATTCAAATATTTAGACATGTTTTGAATGTTTGTATTTTGTGGCATCAGGTTACAATTGCCGGTTACGTCAAGCACATGGTGTAACAATGTCAAAGCTGCTTATTATAAAATCTCATTACCCTAATGCTGTTTTTAAGGAATGCTGGAGGAAGGGAAGTTTCATTTTCCATCAGGCAGTATTCACACATGTAATGTTTTTGTAATAACAAGTCACATGGCCTTTCTATACTATAGTCTCCAGCATAAATACCCAGCTCGCTAGGCCGGTGTATCACAGCCCAGGTTTATGGTCAACATGTCACCTAGATTCTGACATGTTCACCGGATACTGAGACATAATTTTTTTCCATGTGTTTCTATTTTTAACTTACTTTCTTTTGGTACATTATTTGGGTATGTTCACACTGAGCAAAATCTGCAGAATCCCACCTGCCTCAGTTTCCAACAGTGTGTCTATGGGAGGGCTTGTTCGCCTCCGCTTTCCACTCATGTCAATTCTTTGAGCGGAGGTGCGCGAGCCCTCCCATAGACACACTGTTCGACACTGAGGCAGGTGGGATTCTGCAGATTTTGCTCAGTGTGAACGCACCCTTATGGGGGCTGCCATCTTGCTGGAGCTATTTTTAACAGCATTTGCTAATTATAACTATTCCCTGTTATCTCTGTGACCTGTGGAAAGTACAATCTACAGGGTAGATGAGACTGAGCTCCTTTTGTTTTTTCTGTCTATTTGTGTCACCTTTCGCTGTAATTCTGTACACATGACTATCTAATATAAAAATGATGCTTACAATGATGTTTCATTCCTCGGGTCGGTCAGTGACTGGCATTTCCTGCAGGAAAGACACAATATACGAAGCAGCAGAGAGGAGTTAGGACTTAAAACCATTGAAGTAGCGGTAAGGGATCAGTGCAGGTGAGTATTTTTTTTAAAAAATTTTGAATACACATCCAACTGTAACTGTACATCATGACAGTTTTAAAGGGGTTATCCAGTGCTACAAAATGGCCACTTTCTTTCAGAGACAGCCCTATTCTTGCCTCCAGCTTGGGTGGGGTTTTGCTGCTCAGTTCCATTGACGTAAATGGAGCTTAATTGCAAACCGCACCTGACCTGGAGTCGTGTTGTCTCTGAAAGAAAGTGGCCATGTTTTGTAGCGCTTGATAACCCCTTTAAGGTCTGAAAAGGGCTCAGGAATGCTCTCCGGTGCAGGACTCAACCCCCTGGATGCCACTTTCAAAGCTGACAGCATTATCTAGAGAGTTAGATGCCACGTCATTAGTGGTTCAGGGGTCAGATTGGTGATGATCCCTTTTCATGGCAGCCTGAGGCCTTTGTGGCCGCCATAACTGATCTGCTATTACAGCCTAGCAAACGGCCAGTTAAAGGGTTTATCCAAGATTAGAAAAAATATGACCACTTTCTTCACATCACTATTTTTGGTTCTAGTTTGTTGGTTCTGCAGCTCTGTTGCATTAAACTGAATGGGGCTGGGTTGTAATACCACAAATAACCTGTGGACAGGTGTGGTGCTGTTATTTCAAAGAAAGTAGCTGTGTTGTTACTATACACAAAAACTTCTGTACAAAAAGGCGGATGCAAAAAAAGTTAGTTTTAGGGTAGCTTCACATGTACCGTATCGCAGCGGATTTTCTGCTGTGGATCCGCAGCAGATTTGACTAAATGGATATACACAGCATTAAATCCGCACTGTCAAATTTGCTGTGGATCAGCAGCAGATTTGATGGTGCAGATTTTATGCTGTGTTCATTCATTAAGTCAAATCTGCTGCGGATCCACAGCAGAAAATCCGCTGCTATACGGTACGTGTGAAGCTACCCTTACAGGTTTTTTCCCCCCAGCGCTCCCCCTGTATGTCTGATGGGTGGAGTGGCCCCCTCCTGTGCCCTGTCCTGATTACTATAATGTATGCCTCCGAAGTTATAAATCTAATCTAGAAAGCCAGATGACAGCTTCATATGTTATGGATTTTTTATAGGCATACATTTCACAATAAATCTTGCAAAGGACACACCAGTCTTGATAACCCCCACCCGCTCACTTGCTGTAAACATTGGGCTGTGTAATAGGGGCTTTAGTGATACTTACTAGAGATGAGCGCAACTGGAACGCGCTTGAGTCCAGTCGTTTAAATACCAGTGGCTGAAGAAGTTGGATGAAGCCCTAGGAAGCTCGGAAAAACATGGATTATGCTTATGGCTATGAGTCAGGAGAAGCATGAGGCAGAGCACTTCTCCCCCTGGCTGGCTATAATCTCCCTCTGGGTACAGAAAATAGGCTCTGGTAATACTGCATGCCCACTGGAGAAAGCAAGGGGGTATCGTTTGAGGTGCATGCGTTTGCATACATGTGGAAACATGGATGCATTTATATCCTGGATCCACAGCTGGCTTTGGCTTAAAGCGACCCTGTACCCACAATCTGACCCCCCGAAACCACTTGTACCTTCGGATAGCTGCTTTTAATCTGTCCTGCGGTCTGTTCAGCAGGTGATGCAGTTATTGTCCTAAAAAAATACTTTTAAACTTGAAGCCCTGTGCCAAACGGGAGTATCTGTCCCTCCTCCCCACCCTCTTCATCTTTAGTAATGCTCCAGGCAGATTGCCTCCTATTCCCCACCTGTTTAGCCCGGCACATGGGCTGGATCGGTAAGGACCTGTGCAATATTCAGCATGGAGAAAATGTTTCAGTGGCATTCCTAATGATGAAGAGGGTGGGGAGGAGGGGTGGTGGAAAGTTAGGGCACAGATACTCCTGTTTGGCACGGGGCTTCAAGTTTAAAAGTATTTTTTTAGAACAATCACTTGCCGAACGGACCCCAGGACAGATCTTGGATTAAAAGCAGCTATCCGAAGGTACAAGTGGTTTGGGGGGAGGTCAGATTGTGGGTACAGAGTCGCTTTAATACATCCTCCTGGAATTCGCCATAAGTATCACACACCGCAGATTTGTTGCAGAGATGCAAACAACCTCTGCAGCTATGACATCACCGGTCCTTGAAGTTTCTTCCTTGCTGTATTTGCAGAAAGCTCATGCTTCCTTATCAGGTTACTGTGAGTTAAAAACAGAGAGAGAAGAGACAAAAGAGAAGGAAAGCCTCTCTGGGCGTGTAGTCATTAACCTACATTGCTGAAGTGCTTCTTCTGTAACCCGCCCTCAGTGTTGGGTCATAGAGAGACTCCACCTGCACAGTCACACCTCTATGACCTGCAGCTGAGGCTTCAGGCAGCTACAAGGAAGTAGCCCCAATCCAGCTCTGTTTCTTATATTATCCAGGAGCTGCCACACTCTGCTGCCCACTATGGTAAGAGATTTCAGCTTCCGCCTGTAATAGCAGAACCCATAGCTTGCTGCTGCTGCGTCTAATATTAGAGATTCTATCTAGCATCACTAAGATACAAAGTGTTAGCAACAATCTGTGTTGTCAGGAAGCGTTCGCTAATCACATACCAAATGCTCGGCTTGTAATCCCCTGCTTGCTAGAAAAGCCTTAAAGGGAAAGTCTTGGTTAAAACTGAACTCTTATAGGAGAGAATTGCATAAACAGAAATTGCTCATAGAAGAAGGAATACTGAAATCTAGAGTTACAATATTTCAGGTTTGAAACATCAGTCGTTGATTCATTTATTCTAGTCAAAGTCATTCCATTTTCCAAGTGTTTAGTTTCCCCCGGAGTAATCTGGAGTTAGACTATGGACTGTCTCATCCCAGACTTCTCCAGGGAATCGGAACACTTGGAAAGCAGAAAGGCTTTGATTCAGGTTTGATTCCTCATACTGTTCGTTATGCACAGATGTATGAGAATGAGACACTCACCCGATATATTGCACAGATTGAAAATTAAATAGTATTGTGTATCCAGTGTGTTTTTGTTTTTTTTCTTTTTCTTTTGGCATAGAAAATGTCTGTATGTGACTAAATAGGTATAAGGAAAAAACGTGCAAAAACATCAGCCAGATGCTTTTAAGATCTGTATTTGCTTCCCCTATGTGGCTGCTGTGTTCTGGGTGAGGTAACGTGTAATATGTGGTATTTATGGCATTTCTAAACTCTGAGGTTGTTACTGCCACAGACATCCTCCATAGCATTGTCAGGAACTCAAGTTCTATTGATTCACGTGATACCCTGTAAACAATCACTGATCTATGATAACACCCCTAGTTTACTGTGTGGGGTCAGGCCATGTAAAAGAGCGCCCCTAGTTTACTATGTATGGTCAGGCCATGTATGAGAGCCCCCTTGTATACAGTGTGGGGTCAGGCCATGTACAAGAGCGCCCCTAGTTTACTGTGGGGTGTCAGGCCATGTATAAGAGCCCCCTAGTATACTGTGTGGTGTCAGGCCATGTATGAGAGCGCCCCTAGTATACTGTGTGGGGTCAGGCCATGTATGAGAGCCCCCTAGTATACTGTGTGGTGGCAGGCCATGTATGAGAGCGCCCCTAAATTACTCTGTGTGTGTGTGTGGTTGGGGGGGGGGGGAGGCAGGCCATGTATGAGAGCGTCCCTAGTCTACTGTGTGGGGTCAGGCCATGTATGAGAGCGCCCCTAGATTACTCTGTGTGTGTGTGTGGGGGGGGGGGGGGGGGCAGGCCATGTATGAGAGCGCCCCTAGTCTACTGTGTGGGGTCAGGCCATGTATTAGGCCCCTAATACTGTAAATGTTTTCCTCCTGTCACCAATACATCTCTGACATTCCACAGATGTTTGATCAGATTGAGATCTATGGAATTTGAATGTGAAGTTGCCACTTTGCTCTTGTCAAGTTCCTTATTCTAAACAATTTTAGCAGTGCGGCGGGGACATTAACCTGCTGAAATAGGCCATTTCTGTACAATGTTTAGGTAGGTGGTACATGTGATGTTGATATCCACATGATGATGTTTCCCAATATTGTCTAGACCAGGGATGGGGACCTTTGGCCCTTCAGCTATTGCAAAACTACAATTGCCATCATGCCTAGACAGCCAAAGCTTTAAGGGAATGTACCATCAGGCTTGGGCTGAAGCACTGGAGGCGGGCCGACCCACTCCCAGTGGGAGGAAGCCCCTGCCTCTCTATGACACTGCTCCATTAGAATCAATAGAGCTGCATCATAGAGGGGCGGGGGTTCCTCCCACTGGGGGTGGGTCGGCCCGCCTCCAGTGCTTCAGCCCAGGCCTGATGGTAGATTCCCTTTAGCTTCCACTGCCCAGGCATTGTGTGAGTTATAGTTTTCCAACAGCTGAATGTTCCCTATCCCTGGTCTAGAGCATCACACTACATCTACAGGCTTGTTTTCTTCCCATATTGCATCTTAGGGCATGGTTTTCCAAACTGCGGCCCTCCAGCTGTTGCAAAACCACAATTCCCATGATGCCCAGACAACTAAAGCTATGGAATTGGCCGTCCAGGCATGATGGGAAATTGCAGTAGTATTGCAACAGCTAGAGGGCCGCAGTTTGGAGACCCATGTCTTAGGGCCATCTCTTCCCCTAGTAAATGATGCACATGCACTGGGCCATCTGATCAGATGAGGCCACCTTTGTCCATTGTTGTGATGCCCATGTTCCCCCTCTGGGTGCCTTTAGTGATGGACAGGGGTCAGTATAACTAACCTGAAGCTACTGGCACCTTTCTATCATTTAGGTTCATAGAATTCAGTTGACCTCATGGCTGTCGGGTACCCGTTCTTTACGGATCTGTGGTTTTGCAGAGCCAATATGGACATGTGGAGGATGCCTCATACTCATTCATGTAAAAACTATTCATAATATATATTACCTTTATTTAGGGGCCGCTATGAAGTAAAATCGAATAGCATGTTATGGAGGTATTCTCTCTTAGTTGCAAAGTAGTACCATACAGAGGCACTATCCAAGGCATGCAGAGTGTCTACAGCTATATAATATAGAACCATAGGGATCTCAAGTATTGTTATATGGGCTCCTTGCACATGGCATTGGGCACACATAAGGGTCCATTTACACAGGCAGACAATCTGTCAGATAGTCTTTCTGTGTAAATGGACCCTAACACTGATGACACTAACACCCAGGCCTGGTAAGAGTCAGGACAGCCAACACTTCTGCAACTGGGCAAGAATAACACAATTGCGTTTCCCCTGATGGGATTTGTAGGGTGCTCCTTTACTAATAGTAGATACGTAGGGGGAGATTTATCAAACATGGTGTAAAGTGAAACTGGCTCAGTTGTCCCTAGCAACCAATCAGATTCCACCTTTCATTCCTCACAGACTCTTTGGAAAATGAAAGGTGGAATCTGATTGGTTGCTAGGGGAAACTGAGCCAGTTTCACTTTACACCATGTTTGATAAATCTCCCCCGTAGTTGGCTACATTTCTCTCTCTATTCTTCATGTATTTGTATCCTGTTCATAATAATGGGGGACTCTTTTAGAAATTTCTGGTTACTCAAGTGACAAAAAGAAGCCATTATGAATTACATGATTCTCAGTTCATTAGACACAAAAGGCTTCTGTACAGAATATTGCCTGGGGCTGCTGGAACAATGTATTCAGCTACACAAAGAAAGTATCTGCTATGGAGGCCTGGTTTCAGATATAACACACATCCCCAGTGGGAGACTCTCTATTTAGCTATAGAGCAGCTCCCAGGTTGCCAAGCAATTCTTTAGTTTCTGCTATCAGTGACTAGTGTAATAGTGGGAGGACTCCAGGGAAATCTGCACAATGATATCTATATAATGTATTAGCAGTGACCAGCCCTACACATTACTGCAGTTTATGACATAGTTAATATATTTATCACATTCACGTGTACATTGTGCATCATAAGGAGTTGTCATGTAATTATATTGATGATTATGCATTTATTCTATATTTACAAGGGCACCCGCCGCCTTTAATTTGTTTTACTACGTTGTTGGTTTTATATGATGTATGCTTATATGGGAAAATAAAGGAGCAGATGCTGAAGATGAGAACTTTAGTTTGCAGAGCTACCATTTCCATGATGGACTGAGTTTAGGAACATGGGGAAGGTGGACTTCATTTATCAAAGTAGGGATTTTGGACCATTTTTTTATCCCAAGAGGCTGTATTCATTTTTCCAGGAGTCCCTCAGGCTGCATCCAACTTCTTAAGCCACCGGTATTCAAATGATAAACGATCGCACTTGAGCATGCTGAAGTTGCTCCTACTGACCTGTCCTGAAATCCCACAGCTGCTGCCCTAGTCCCTGCTTCTTCCTGTTGATGTGTTGTCTGTTGAGACAATAACTGGCTGCAACAATGGCTAAGTGACTGACTAATGCTGCATTTACACGGAGCGATAATTCGCCCGATCGTATGATTAACTATTTCGAAGTAACAATTTTTTTTTATAACGATCAGCATTTAGACGGAACAACATATCGTACGGAAAAATCATTTTGCCATCGCTTAAGCCTATCTCGCACATAGGGTAAATCGGTGAACGACTGTTTACACGGAACGATCTGCGAATTTTTTGCGAACGACCAACGACTATTTCAGAACATGTTCAAAGATCAAAATGAACAATTTCTCGCTCGTCGCTTGATCAATCGCTGCGTTTACACGTACGATTATCGTATGAATTTAATCGTTATCTTGCATATTCGCACGATAATTAATCCGTGTAAACGCAGCATTAGCGCGCATGTTTTGTGAGAACTACATGTGTTGCCAGAAACTGTCGTACTGGCAGCTGCAGGGGCTCAGAATAGGTCGCTTTCTATCAGTGGACATAAAAGATGCATTTCTAGTTTTTGCCATCATAAAAAAAAAAAGTATGCAAAAAATTGCAGCATGTGAACAAGGCCTTATACTTATATACTACTTCAGATATATGCAACAGTAGATTGCTGTCTGTAAAACGTACTATTGGCCGAGGAACGCCAAAACACTTTGGGAGAGATTTATCAAAGGGTGTAAAATTTAGACTGGTGCAAACTGGCCACAGCAACCAATCACTGCTCAGCTTCCAGCTCTGGTGAAAGGAAAGAGGAGCTGTGATTGGTTGCTGGGGGAAGTTTGCACCAGTGTAAATTTTACACCCTTTGATAAATCTCCCCCTTTGAGGATAATATATTAAAGGGCTATACAGAGTTAGAGAAAACAGAGCTACTTTTTGCAAAAACATCGCCACCCAGTCTCCAAGTTTTGTGGTATTGCAATGTAGCTCCTTTCATTTCAATAGAACTGAGCACCCCTTAAAATTAGGACAGAAGAGGTACTGTTTCTGAAAGAAGGCAGTCATGTCATGGCGCTGCTAAGGGGTTCAGAGAGGGGTAACATCACGGCCCCAGCTCCCAGTTGCTATAAGCAGCCAGGGACTATCGGTCTGTGGCTGCTAATTAAGCATTTAAATGCCGCTGTGAAAACTAGTACATACATTTATTTTTTTTTTAAAGGTTTGAATTTTCTAAAAGCCATCAAAAAAGTTGTAATTGTACTGACCTGAGGAACATCGATAACATTCAGTATTACCATAGGGTGAATGGCGTACACATGAAACCCCCGGAAATGTAAACAAATTGCCTTTTTTTTCCCCCTTTCAATTTCACTAATAATGTTATGGGAAAATCAAGTCTATTGATGAAAAGTACAATTGGCGTCACAAAAAAATAAGGGCTCATGTGGGTCTATGGGTGAAACAAATGCAAGCCTTTTAGACATGAAGAAGGAAAAAAAATGGCTCCATCCTTAAGGGGTTAATAGCTTAGCCGAGGATGGATGAATGAATGAATTGCCTTATGCTGCCTGCCTGCATGAGGCCTGTGTAGGGACAGATGTTATACAGCTACATCTTAACTACTTCTGTATTGTGGATGTTCAGAGAACTCCACCTGAGAAAAACTGCATGTAAAACACATGTGCCATTTATTACCCCAAGTACTTTCATAAAGACAAGATCCTGCTCTACCCTATTACCCCCCCCCCCCCCCCCCCCCAACAAACTCACACACACACACACACACACACACACAGGATTAACCTTATAATATTTGGGTGTCCTGCTTTAGATCATTCTAGTGAAGCGCTGTAATGACGTCTCATCAGTGTGATTTATGACATACAGGACTTCCGGTGTTACCACACTTCAGCCTTGAAGAATGATATGGCTGTAAACAAGTAACGTGGCTCGATTGCAACATTTTCTTAGCTAAATAGGCTATTGTGTGCTGTATATAATACACTGTAACCCTTGTTATTACCAAAGCCTCTAATGTAATACTTCTCTGCAACTTCTCTCTAATACACTGAATCATCATCATTGGGCCAATAATATAATACCACATGGTGGCCACATCACGATCAGCCAAGATGTTTTGATCTCTCCTCTGAACAGCAGCAGTAGGGTGGGTTCATACTGAGGAATTCCGTCGTCTGTCTGCGCGTGCGGCCGCACGCCTTTCCGCCGGCTCCATAGACACCATTCTATGGGCCGGCGTATTCCGCTATCCGCCGAAAGAAGTGACATGTCACTTTCGGCGGATAGCAGAATACACCGGCCCATAGAATGGTGTCTATGGAGCCGGCGGAAAGGCGTGCGGACAGCCGATGGAATTCCGCGGATATTATCCGCGAGAATTCCTCAGTATGAACCCACCCTTACAGTGACATGTGACATCAGAATTTAGAGGAGACAAGAGGAGCTCCCTGTGGAATGACCTCTGTCAAAGGTCACATAGTATGCTCAGAGATTTTTCACATTCATCTCAAAGGGACAGACTGTCTATTATCATCTATTTCCATGAGTCTTACTGTAAAGCATGTCAATAAATACTGTTAAGAACAGCCCAGGTGGTAATGCATCCCATAACAATATACAATAAGTGGAATAAAAAAATTTGTCAGATTAGAATAAAAAAAAAAACGTTTGTATTTGACTCTAATCAGTAAAATTTTAGTAAAAATTTAGGTGACACATGCTCTTTAAATGTCCTTTACTATGCGCAGATTGTTGGGGCCCATGAAGCTGTATTCCATAGGTGTACCATTGGGGTTAACAGGTTGCTGGTGGTGGTGTCATTTCATGGGAAACATTTTCCTGGCATACCCTATGACAGTTGGTTACAATCCTTAAATGAACGCTATAGGGGTCTATGAGCTCACCATCTGCACCCACAGTTTCAGATCTGCCCTGGACATAGTGCTGTCTTGTAACAGGACACTGCTCATTTTCATTGCGCTCAGTTTACTAGGGAGTGGTTGGAGAAACATGGCAGGGGAGTGTTGCCGGTAAGTATACCTAACTGTCTTGGCACAGCCCTGGCAGGATCGTTAAGCATGATTTTATCCAGGACAATAACTTTAAAAATGTTTCGAATTCTAAAATGGGAAGTGAGTTTCTCCCACTTTTAAAGGGGTTATCCAGTGCTACAAAAACACTCACTTTAGTGTGGTGGGTAGGGATTTCCTGCACCCAAAACAGAGAGCGCTTTTCTAAGGGACTATCTTTTTGCTACGCAGGACATGTGCATGTACATTATCATTAACCTGCAAACTTTCTTGTCATTGTACATGTGGGTCATAGGGGCCAACTGTTAACCCCCTCCCCCATAGATTTGTAGATATTGGTCAACTTCAGATAGGGGTGTGTGGTGTTGGTCCTCATTGGATATATTGTGGTTGGTCCCTAAAATAGCTTCACAATACTTGAACCTACCTGTATATATTTGGATAGCCAGTCAGACCCTCATAGTTCTCCATAAGAATGACCACACATTACTTGTACTCTAAGGCAGCAGGGTTTCCACTATGGATTTGTTTGCGGTGGAAAATATGCAGCTTTTAAAGCAGAAAATTAATATTCAATACATTCTGTGCTGAGGGCAATACTTTATCAACTCCCTAAAAAAAAGGTTTTTGGAAAGGTGCAATTGCCTAATACTTTGTGAATGTGAATCATGTGAACATGCAAGAGAACGGACCCATAACTAGAGTTAAATGGGGCCTCCTTCTTGTGCAGGTTCATGTCACCATGTCATCTTGGCTTTCCCTTTCCGTTGGAACACACTATCCATGTAGAAGGATTTGGTAAAGTGATGGGCTTCTTAGCTGCCCCTTTAGCATAGCTACCCAGGCAAATGCCTTCTGCTGAGAGCAAGAAACTGTATGTATTTTCCATATTAATGTTAATGCTACATAAATGAATGCTTTGTATAGATCTTTATTTTTATAATCTGTTTCCTGCATTTTTACAGTTACAGATTTACATCTAGAGACTACGCGGGTCACGGCTTCAGCTATATTCTGTCTTGCTTCACCTTCAAACCCCATGAAGGACAATGAAGGATGGCAGTGATGTTATCGCTGGATGCAGCGATGATGGAAGTATGTTTACCTGTGCCATCTCCTTTGGACAATGACTTCATAGAGAATGGGCCCAGTGGATCTCTAGGTCCACACAAAGACTGTGATACAGACAAAGCACCTTGTGAGGCCACCAACACATGGGGAGACTTTGAAAGTTTTAATGAATTCACGCCACCTTCTGAACAACTTCTCTATGAAGATGAACCATTAGATGAGAAGAGCCTTGTCAAAACTGTACCTGATGGTATGGGCTGCACTGACCAAACGGATGGAGAGGAACAATGGGATGCATTTAATCTAGGAAATGAGGTAAGGGTTTAAGGAATGTATTTGGTTGGCTAGATTAGTGCCAGCAAGACGAGCCCTGACAGATTAAGCTCCCCTGGGCAAGTTATGTCTAGGCATTTCTTATTACATAAGAACTATGTAATATATGGATGGTCTCCAGAGCAAAAGCCACTGTCAAATAAAATCTGTCTAGCTAATCGATTTTGGGACTCTTTTATTATTTGACTTGATGTAACATATGAACCTCATATGAACCATGATTAGAAAAAACTGCAGCCACTGGTTGCATTCCTACATGTTCATTAGCAGAGGATTGGTTGTTATCGAGGTTATGTAACCTGGACACTCTTCACTGAACATATTCTAGAATTTATAGGGAATCTGTTATGCTGCCTGAACCAAAATCCATTGGGGTGGTCCCTATCAAATCCCCCCACCAGCCTTGATTGATGGATTACTCTCCATACTTGAACACAGAGAGATCTATCAATCATGGCTGGTGGGGTGGGAAGAAGCGGTCAGAGACTGCCTGATGGCTTGTGGTTCAGGCGGCATGACAGCTGACAGGTTCTCTTTAAGGGAATTGTAAGGAACAATTTGACATGACCCTTTCCAAAATTTCTAAGATAGTGGTGTTGCAGAATGACTATACAGTCATATACTGTACGTATGGTGGCTGAATCCAGGGATCCAATAGCCCCTCTGCCACATAAGAAAACATTCTAAATGCCCAATTAGGGGAATACAAAGGCCTGTTGCGTTCCTTACATTGGGTCCTAAATGCAGTAACTAGGTCCATATGTGATCTGTTTGGATCAGGCATGGACATGCATTCACTATAGATGTCAGCATATTAAACATGACTAAACATTGAATATCTCTTTTGTCATGTTGCTTCAGAACAGACAGGAATGTGAACGAATATTCAGGTTAAGCTTTCCGGTTGTTCCAGTGGAAGATACAAATGAAGATGTGAAAAGCCTGGCCGAGCTGCTGGTGTCCTCTGAAGAAGAAAACCTATCCAAATTAATAAAGACCCGCTTATGGTAACATGACTTGTATAGTACAGCGCTTCTCAATTCCAGTCCTCATGGCCCAGCAAAAGGTCAGGTTTTGAGGATTTCCTTAGTATTTATAATACTAATCAGGTATTATGATGGGGGTTTGTATGGGATATCCTCAAATATGACCTGTTGAGGACTGGAATTGAGAAGCACTGTTTTAGCGCTTCAAGGATTACTTGGGTTATACATCAAATAAGTTATTTGCAGGGCGCTTTTTTATTATTATTATTATTATTATTATTATATTACACTAGAAACGTCAGACTCTGCTACCACTTTTGAGAAAGTTGCATGGTCTGTCATTCAAGTCTGTGACCACTGTTCCCTCTAAGGGCCCTATTCCACCGGATGATTATCGTTCAGATTATCGTTCGAATCAAAACGATAATTGTTCGGTTGAAATGCAGTTAACGATTAACGACCGAACGAGAAATCGTTGATCGCTTTATAAGACCCGGACCTATTTTTATCGTTGCTCGTTCGCAAAACATTCGCAAATCGTTCGCATTGAATAAGACATCGTTAGGTTGTACACAATAGATACTAACGCAATAGCGAATAAATAGCAAAGAAAAAACTATCGCAATTACGATCGTAAGTAACGATTATCGTTCCATGGAAATAAGTGAACGTTTTCAGGTCATTCGCAATAGCGGTCGTTTGAGATCGTTAATCGTTAACGATTATGCAAACGATAATCGTCCGGTGGAATAGGGCCCCAAGCCTGGGTAGCTAGTGAACTTGGTAGTTATGGAACTTGGCCCAGTTAATGGGTTTATGGCAGAGTAGTAGATAATGTCTGCAACCCTGACGATCCCTGTTTGTTGTTGATCTTCCTGTTATTTCCATGCACTGATCATAGAGATCACTATGCCCCCTATAGGGAGGACTGTGCAGATTTTGCAATCAAGCATTCATAAAACAATCTGTCCATTCTAGAGATCTTAAAGGGCTTTTTTCAATGAAAAATTTACCAATGAGCCTATTCACTTGAACGGGACCTGATCTGCAGCTACACAAAGAAAGAACACAAACTCCATCATTCACTATGTATTGGGGTGCTGAGTGCCCCCCCCCTCCTGTCCTGTGGGTAGCTCATCATTTAATTTTACCTGAAATATCTCTGATAACTTAAAGCGTCAGTTCCCAAGGGAAGTTTTAACATACATTTTGGATATCAATTTCTTATTAAGTGGCTATTCACACTGGCTTATAAGGGGTGTGTTCCATGCTGTGATGTCTTAATAAATTACAGTGGTCTCTCAACATACAATATTCATTTGTTCCAGGATAAGATGTATGTTGAGACCAACACTCTACGGAAAACTGGTAATTGGTTCTGAACCCCCAAAATGAGAAAAAAATGAAAATTTAAAGGATAATAAGCAGCTAACTAATATGGCTAAAGTAAGTCCTTACACACAACAGTCATAAAGAGCTACTGGAAGTTGTAAACTTCCTATGTAGAATACAGGAGCGGTTTCAGGGTCCTGTACAGTTCCGTCAGGGTCCCAGAAACAAAACAAAATGAAGCCGTCCTCACTTGGTGACCAAAGGAGCAGCTCATTATGGTACAGGTAGAGAGCAGTACAGGACATGTAGTATTATTTTGTACTGTGGAGAGGGGATACTCAACAACCAATCACTGCATCCACGTCCTGTAATACTCGGGGTTTTCATTGGTCGATCATCTAGTTTTTTTTTACATGTTCTGTAGATCCTGACTGTCCATAGCATTGTACGTTGGGTCTCAAGTTACGATGGTCCAAAATGGGACATTGTGTTTTGAAAATATTGTATCTTGAGGCCATTGTAAGTTGAGGGATCCCCTATATCATCTGCATGTATTTCTGTGCCATCTTGTGTAGCTTTTTAATTTTTTTTTACAGCACAGGCTTTTGTGTGGATTTTAGTAAAGTCGTGTACTAGTTTTGCTGAAGAGCCTCAGGTTGTGCACCACTGTGCTCCACCATTTAAACAACACTTCCACAGCCTCAATTGTATAAAAAAATGTGAATGTACATGTAAATAGGACTATTTGAAGCATCTGCATCAATTTTGCCAAACCTACTGTATTGTGGCTATAGCCTTAAAGGTATTTGCTTTTTCAGGCTTGAAGGAGACCCGTCATGGCAAAGTGGTGATGGCATGTCCACCAAACCTGGATGTGATTGGCAAAACTCCAAGGGATGCCGAGACCTTATAGGGCTTCTGGGATCAAATTCTGAAAAAGTAAGTATCACTTGTACATTAGTTCTATGTATAAATCTACATACGGAGTGTTTTGTTAACACCTCCACCCCCTCCCCCCTCCCAAAAAAAAATTGGAATTGCTAGAGTGTTCCTATGGAGGCCAAAGTCTTTTTTTCCCCTTTTATAATTATTTATGGAGGTGCAAAAATACACAGGGCAAGGATTGGCCAAAAATATAAATAATTTGTATAGCCCTGCCTCTACGATGATTGAAGCAGTTAAAGGATTCCTAAAGGTGTAATCCCATCACCTAAACTTTTGTTAGGTGAAATGCAAAAGAGAGCACTTATGCAAATGCATTGCATTAGCAAAACTGCTTTTTTTAAAGTTTGACAGCAGTTGTCTAGGATCGCGACTACTGCTATCGGCTATGACAGCAGGGGCCCAGCAGCGATAGGACTGGTGGTTGGGACTATAGACAAGCGATGTGAATCATAACTCTCTGCAAATTGGGCCATCAATTTGCTTCATTCTGCGAAGTGAATTCCCTCCAATTAAAGGAGAAGTTCGGCAAAGATTTTTATTTAAGTATTGTATTGCTCCCCAAAAGTTATACAAATCCCCAATATATACTTATTACAGGAAATGCTTATAAAGGGCTTTTTTCCCTGCACTTACTACGGCATCAAGGCTTCACATCCTGGATAACATGGTTATGTCACGACCTGACTCCCAGAGCTGTGCGGGCTGTGACTGCTGGAGAGGATGATGGCAGAGGGATGCTGTGTCCCTCCAGTGCCGTGTCCCTCAGTATCCCCCTGCAATCATCCTAGCTTCCCCAGCGTCAAACCAAAAAGTGAGTGGGATGCTGTGGGGCTGAGCTGCACAGGGGAAGATGAGACAACCCCTTTTTAGGCTGTGTTAACACTGAAAAACACAAGGAAAAATGTTTGGTTCATGAATGTCCATGTTTTTAAACCCCTCCCGCTGCCCCACTGTTAATTAACGCTGTAGGATGACGCAGTCGTAGAAGCTGCGCCTGTGTCATCCGCGGCGGGTCCCGGCTATCAGTGATAGCCGGGGACCCGCCGCAACTCTTAGCACCGGAGCGCAAGACCACAGCATCTATAGGGCTCTAGATAAAGAATTCTCTCTTTGGTGTCCATCGGGGCTCTGCCAACTGATTGCAGAGCCCCGATGGTAGCCATGGAAACTAGAAGCCTCAGGAGAGGAGAGGGGGCAGATCTACGGATCATTATGATCCCATAAGCTGATGTCCAATCACGACCCGGGAATTTAGGCATCAATGACCCCAGGTCCTGAAAGGGTTAATCAGTAATTTAAACAAAAAAGGATGTTGTTAAACGCACAGGAAACGCAGCATAAACAAGCTCTTATTTACCGGACAGTTGCTTATTTACAGGCATGAGTTGGGTCAAAAAAGGGCCCTAAAAAGAAAGTCTTTTATATTTTACTGCATAACATTTGCATGACTAGAAAGAATACCACTTCCTGCAGGACATACAGCAGCTGATAAGTACTAGAAGAATTGACTTTTTTTTTTTATAAACAGATGCAAATCACAAATCTATTAAATTTTTTTGTTTTTATGCTTAGTCTTCCGTTGATGGAGGGAAACCAGATGATGCCTTGAAGGATATTGAACAATTATATGTTAATGAAAGCAACCCCCCCGGAGGCAACAAATACCTAATACAGACTAAGGTAACCTACAGGTTTAGGTCATGTTCCATTATGTTTTGAATCACATGATCAGGGCAGATTCTGAGACTTCTGACAAATGCAACAAACATCTGCAATATGGCTCGTGTATACTGTGGCCAGGTTCACGCGCCTGTCTTAGATATATACGGTCTGTATATTAGCTGTAGATCACAGACCAAACTTTTTATTTCACAAAATACAAATAATTTTGATAGTGATCTCCGGAACAGCCAAAGCACTACCTTACTGAACTGACACAGCCATATCAGTTCAGTAGCTTACTGCTCTAGCCGTTTAGGGTGATTGATTACTTTTATAACTGAGTGGGTGTAATATATATCCACACACAGTGGGGGAGATTTATCAAACATGGTGTAAAGTGAAACTGGCTCAGTTGCCTCTAGCAACCAATCAGATTCCACCTTTCATTTTCCAAAGAGTCTGTGAAGAATGAAAGGTGGAATCTGATTGGTTGCTAGGGGCAACTGAGACAGTTTCTTTTTACACCATGTTTGATAAATCTCCCCCAAGTGTGTATATAAGTATATAGATTAAGACCCACATGTGGAGCATTTTCTTCTACTGTTGTGTCTAGGTATAAATGTAGGGTACCATCCCCATCCTAACAAAATAGGTTTGACCCCATTACCATCTCTTCATCATATCAGCTTTACATTGCTGTGTATGTCAGGTACTTACAAATGTGTTACCGTTGCTTTTTTTCTCTTTCAGTTGGATGTTGCTCCGGGTTCCAAGACTGGACACATTTTTACATATCAGTTGGTTCTTAAGTCACCGAGTGATGTCTCTTTACCTTTTCTCACTTTTTCAAAAAAGAGTTTGTTCAGCGCCAACCAACTGCGCTTCAATTTTTAATCTCTACATTGGGGTTATTCTGAGTTATTTATTTTTTAGCTTTTTGTGTAAAAAAAAAATCTAATATTTATGATATATACAGTTTTAAGCAAATATTTAACTTATTGCAAAGTATCTTTCAATCTCACCAATGATATTTGAGTATACTTATGTGACCTGTGAGATGGAGTGGGCAATTTATTATGAGCAAATGCGTTTGTTCTGGAAGTACTAACATGGTAAAAGCTATGGTATGTTTACTTGATGAGTACCTGGAGCTTTACCTGAATGACAGTGATGGTGCTTAGACATAATTGAGGTGAATGAGAAATACTGACTCTACAATTCTTATGAACTTCATGTAAATTCAGCTGGTCTGAAGAATCGGGCACTAAAGAGCCGAGTTGTGGACAACTGGAATATTTTCCATACCCTAGACTAGTACTTTTAAAGAAAATGTTTTAAGGGGTTATTAACACTCTAAAGGGTACCTATCTTTTAAACAAACTTCTGACACACTATAGCGACAGGTTAGAAGTGTGTATATTGGCAGGGATCTGGGTGCTGAGACCCCCAAATGCTAAGATAAAGAGGAAGATGCGCTCAGCAGCACATGCTCTTCCCTATTCATCTCCGCTATAACTGCTAATGCAAGTGGTCTATTATAACAGAGACATATGAAACTTCCTGTAGAAGGAATTGCTGGAAGTTCCATAGGCTTTTATTATAATTCTGTCAACGGCTACTTATAACGGAGATGAAGCAGCAGAGCGTGTGACTGCCCCTTTGTTCTAGTGGTTGGCAATGGTCTCAAACACCCACTGATACACACTTATCCAAAAAAAATAAAAAAGTAAGGTAGTTGCGAAAGTCAGTGCTGCCCCACACACGTCCACTAACCAAAGATTTGTAATATAAATAACATTTATTTGAAACAAGCACAGAGTTTACGTGTTTCAGGAGTCCACGTCCCTTCCTCAGAACAGTGTGCATGTCTGAAGTTTGTTTAAATAAAGATCTAGCTGATCGGAGCTTCCAGTGGGTACGGTGCATATGGATAGAAGATTAAGCGGTCTTTAAACAGTGGTGCGATAGAAGGAATTCCTGGTACTCTTTGTAATAACTTTTATTCCATAAACGGGACTTTTCCATTTATGGAATAAGAGATATTGCACAGAAGTTTTCTTCTATTTCACAGAAGTTTTTTAAATGACAGCCTTCTACCGCACACTACTGTTTCCAGTCATTGTTTACCAACAGTTGCACCTGCATCCCTATACTATTAGTAGTGTTGGTGCAAGGCACAACATCACTGTCCAGTTCACGTGACTAGGACAATGCTGCTGTAGCCTGCACCCCCATACTGATCCAGGTTGAGGGCACGGCTGCTCTTCATACAGCTGATCAGCAGGGTTGGGTCTCAATGATTTAAAGGGGTTATCCAGCACTACAAAAACATGGCCACTTTCTTCCAGAGACAGCATGACTCTTATCTCCAGCTCTGGTGTAGTTTGCAATTAAGCTCGATTCACTTCAATAGAAAGGAGTTACAAAACCCCACCCAAACTGAAGACAAGAGAGATGCTGTCTCTGGAAGAAAGTGGCCATCTTTGTGTAGCACTAGATAACCCCTTTAATATCAATGATCTAACCTGAATATAGGCCATAAATTTTTAAAGAAATATGATGATCCAGCAGATAAACCCTTTTTAAAACCAAGTGTTTATTTGGAGTTCCACATATAAAACAGCAGAGGATGCATTTCGTTATCACAGCAGTGATGTAGTAATAAAGTGCTGTGATAAAGACAACCAGTCTTGGTCAAAATGCATCGCAGAAACGCAACCCTTGCTGTCATTTTATAAGTAGGACTAAAAATAAACAGTATTCTTTTAGAAAAGAATTCTGTGCTCGAACATAAACTTTCTTTGGATATGGCTACTAACCTGGTTGTCCTGGGGCCAGTGCCATGCACTTATTTTTATTTTTATTTTCAGCAGTAAAGGTGATAGAAAGCAAGCTTGCAATATAAATTAATTTTTTAGCCATCATGGAAAACATGGCACTTCCTGTATTCTGACTTTTTTTGGGGTCTAAACACAGGATGTGTGTTCCCAAGTCACAGAGAAGGCAGTCATGTGATTGATGGTCACATTGAGCCGTGACTCTCTGTACTGGCCAGAATTCCTGTGTTTAGTCTTATTTTTTTTCAACTAGCACAAGCAAACTTCCACACAGAAGGTTTAATGAAGTCTATAGAAATTACATATGCACATTATATGAAGGTTTACAGTAGAGGCTAATGGCACGGTTTGTGACAAAGTAAAATTTTTGTCTTTTTTTTTTTTGTATTCTACTTAGTAGAAATAACTTTGGGGACATTATCATATCAATCATAAATTAAAACTAAAAATATTAAAGCAACTTTCTATCTTCATTATACAATAATTTTATCTTAGATCCACTTAGATTTTAAAAATATTCCTGTATAACTTGTTTCCAAGCTTACTAGATGTTCTTTGTTTATTTCCTCACCTACTGGAGAATGTATAACGTGTGTCACATTATGATAAATTTAGGCATGGTGGATACTCTCACCCACCAGCTGCAGACACTTTCTATTAAAACTGGCCTGAAGTAAGTTCCACAGTATCCACAAGTTTTTTGCAGTGAAATCTGCTGTATAGCAACTGACCCTAATGCATATGAGGTTATGTAACTTGGGGATGACTCTGCCATAGAGCAGCATGCAAGTTACTGCTTAGAAGGACAGAGAGCAAAGTACATGTCACAATCTATTGCCCACACACTCACTCTTAGCACAGTTATGCACATAAGATGTTTTTGCCTTATCTTATAGTATATATTTTGATGACCTTTTTTGCACAATGTTACATACAAATCTATTTATATGAAGCACAAATAAAAAAAAAAAAAGTTTTAAGAATGCTTTTTGTACTGACCCAAGAATTGATGAAACTGCATTTTAGATATTCTGCATAGGGTACATTTCAGCTGGCCTGCTTTATAAACCACTGTTAGTATATATTGAGGATTCCTACACACATCAGGAAAATCTACCCAGATTTCCTGACCCATAGGGTTCTATTGGGCATTGACACTCTTCAGGATTTTTTCTGAAGGGTGTCTGTGCCTGAAAATAGGCCTGGAAATTATAGGACATGTCCTATAATTGCGTAGGAAAAAGCCTGGAAAGGTTGGCAGCGCCAGCACCAGAAACCTTGCCAGGCTGTTTTCCTTCTCCTCTATGGCACTACTGGAATGGGAATCTTGTCACCTGGATCACCTGGCTGGCAGTCCACCTCCAACACTTAAAGCTACTCCTGTATACAGGTGATATGTACAAAGCCTAAGGGGCTCTAAGATTAGAGTTCATCTCTACTGTACACCTATACATTTAATTCATCCAACAGAATTACATGAGGTGCCATCCTCTTGGCTTTTTGTCTTTCTTCTATGTCCTGTAATTGTCGGCGCAGATTTGCCATAGAAGCCTATGGGAGCATCTGGAATAATGGCCCACTCTGGATGTATATCGGGAAGTCTGGATGTGCTGATAGCCAGACACGTCAGCACCCGGGCAGGTGCCTTCGACTCTTTAACTGGCTTCACAAAAGGTCACTAGCGGTTGTGATGGACACCGACCTGTCCGCCATCTGTGGTAAGCTCAAAAAACTCACTCAAGCCGAAGTATCCTTTGCCTGCTGTCCCTTCTATGAGTTTGGCAATAAGCCTGGTAAGACCTTAGCACACGCCCTTAGGGTGCAACAGGCCCGTTCCTTCGTTTTTCACATCACCTTCTCTACTCATGGGAAGATTTCTCTATCCTCTCACATAGCGGATACCTTCTGCTCCCATTACAGGAACCTCTACCTCTCATCACATCCTATAATCAGAGACACCAGTGTCCCCATGCTCCCAGAAAAGGCAGTTTCCTCACTACAGAATAAGAATGGGCAATAAAGGTGTCACCCTCAGAAAAAGAACCTGGCTTTGATGGATTGATCCTGCCTTATTATAAAACATTTTTCTCCCTCCTCTGAGATCACTTCCTTTCAGCATTTAACTCCGTATCTGGAGGTTATGGCTCCCGCAGGATTTACTGCGTGCCCACACCACAGTAGTACCGAAGGAAGGACACATCTTTATGTCAGAATTAGCGTCCGACCTCCCAGCTAAACCTTGACCTCAAGCCTTTTGCAAAAATTCCTGCTTGACCCCGCTGCTTCAGAATATCATCCATCCGTCTGGTGGGCTTTATGCAAACGTTCAAAGCAAGGGATAACACAACTAGGAGAATTCGTGCCATTCACCACATTACTAGCATCTCCATAACGACCATGCTACTATCTACCAGTGTTTCGATCAATGGTCTCCTTTCTCCGCCATTCTCCATTTCCAATGGAACCTAACAGGGATGCCCCCTATTCCCTCATTTTTATCCTTACCCTTAAACCATTTCTGTGCCACATCTGCCTAAACCCCAATATCTCCGGTGTCTCATTAGGTGGACAAGTTCATAAGGTCGTATGTTGTATGTCAGATGATGCACCCAAGCCATGTGAGGAGATGACATGAAAATAATCTGTCCCAGTTTGATATGCTGCAGATTTTTCCTAGAGCTCATCGATTGTATAGGCCAATGTAAAGTACTACATATTTCGTTCATCTTCCACACGAAATATAAGAAGCAAGTATATCACCTCAGGCTTCCAAACGTTATAGGACTCCACATAATGGCTGCTTATTTTTTGCACTAAACATAGGCTTCATTTCAAGTGACAACGCAATCCCAAGTCAGCATTTTTATAGAGCCTTCTGTTGTCATATGTATAGGAATACATATGGGTTCTCGCGTAGCACTACAACTGTCCTGGACTGCTAGTAATAGCCTTAGGGGGCACACACATTTTGTTATCTTGGTCTGTGCATGGAAGATGTTCTAGGGACCGTAGTCACAGAACATGTGATTGCCCTCTTAGTCTGGAGACACCAAGTGATACCTCTGCTACAGGTATTCGTAATCACGGAACGTGCAAATGGACGTAAGAGCCCTATTACACAGAGCGATACTCTGCTGATTATTGCTCTATGGCATGGGTCTCCAAAACTACATTTCCCATCATGCCTGGACAGCCAAATACAAAGCTTTAGCTGTCCAGGCATGATAGGAGTTGTAGTTTCACAACAGCTGGAGGGCCATGGTTTGGAGACCCATGCTCTATGTAATAAAGACAATGGGGGAGATTTATCAAACATGGTAAAAAGTGAAACTGGCTCAGTTGCCTCTAGCAACCAATCAGATTCCACCTTTCATTCCTCACAGACTCTGTGGAAAATGAAAGGTGGAATCTGATTGGTTGCTAGCGGCAACTGAGACAGTTTCCCTTTACACCATGTTTGATAAATCTCCCCCAACGATCGGCTGATCACATCTTTTGGTCAGGACCTAAAATCATTAGCTCCTGATTGTGTATGCTACGTGTAAAAGCAATGCGCGTCTGATGGATCTGTAAAGAAAATAAGGTATGGACATTACCTCTCCACACTCCCCAGTGTCTTCCTAGATTCTCTCTTCAGCTGCCGATGCAACCTCAGAGCTGGGCTTTGACATGACAGGCTGCCAAGCCAATCACTGGTTGGGATCACTACCGCAGTGATTGGCTGAACGGCCAGTCTCTCCAGAGACTGGCTCTGAAGTTGCACCAGCGAGGAGAAGCTAGGAAGGGACCGGAAATGTATATATTTATATAATATAAATTATATTTAACACTTTTAAAGTGAGGGCTGCACAATTATTGGGCCATGTAATAAGCTCTATAAACGGGCGCCAATCTAGTTTATATTACTTATCAGGCCGTGTAAAACAGCCCTGCTACAGGTATTACCCCCTGTGATTACCCCTCACCACGTGACCCCATTACCTTATGTAAATGCATACTGTCTTATTGCTTTATGTGTGACTTCTGGCTGGTGCAGTAACTTATATTTCCAAAAACTTTTTTACGCTTGTACCAAGTAATACACCTACATTTGAAGAGGAGAAACACAGAAGGAGCAAGGTTTACACGATTATCACAATCAAAGTGCAAAATACACAGCTCTGTAGGCTTTAATCATATAACTTTATTGAATTAACAGTCAGCAACAATCTGTTGTAATTCTGTCCTTTAGCAGCATATTTCCATAGGAAACCTGTGATTTACAAATGTCATTACCAGCGCATACATAGAAATGTTCCAGAATTCTGCTTAAAGAAATAAAATAAAAAAAAAAAGTCATTGCCTGGATTTCTGCTGAAATTGCCATCAAAATGCTATACTAAGAACAAAAGCAAAACGTATACAAAGCCATTAGAAATAGGTAGATATATAGTAAGTGGAGATGCATCTAGAGGCCCCCAGGTTTCTGGGCTGCCCTCCTTCCTTTGGACTGTGCAGGCTATACACTATGAGCAAGAAGAGATCTTAATGTATCAGACTACAAAAAAAAACTGTACATAGAGTAGTGCAGAGAGAAGAAAACATGGATTTTAGCAAATTCTAGAGACTGGTAATAGTTAGCGGTATATGAAATTCCTGCATTGTACTTTTGCTTCTTTACATAAAGTCTATACGTGCATGCTTTTAGAAAGCGCAGTCATAGAAACAATATTGGCAATGGCTTACATGCAGGTGACTTTCCGGCATTTTCTTGTCCCATACACACAATGGGGGCAAGGGCTTTGTGTTGTGAACCAAAACACAGCCTAAGCATTGGACAACACAAGAGCAGCGTTATGATCTAAAGATGGCCAAACTGATGAGCATCTCCAAACTGTGGAAGGAAAATAATGGGCCTACTGGACTCCAATCCTTAGTTGCCACAGGGGCCCCCTCCCCAGAGGCTCAGACCATCAAGCTGTATACATTTTTACTCTGAAAAAAAAAAAAAAAAAAAGGAGTATCCCACACTATATATGTGGAGATTTGCATGCTGCATTAGAGAAACTGAACAAAAATTATTAATGGGACAAGAGGATTTTTGTTTGTTTCTTTCCACCTAAACAATTACCGTGCAATGAAAAAAAAATGTACTCAAACTTCTTTAGGGAGATGACTAGTTCCTAAAATATTAGCATTTTCTGGATATTAACCTTAAGAAAAAATATGTGTTGCCTCCAAAGTGTGTAAGCAGACTGATATGCAAAACACATTACCCTAAAAAGAAAGACACGGTGGAGATTCATGAAAAATGGTGCAAAAGAAGAAGAGGAGTTGCTCAATGCAATAAATCAGATTTTGGCTTTCACCAGGGCCCCTAGCAGTGAGAGCTAGAATCTGGTTGGCTGCTATGGCAAGGTTTTCTTTGCACCAGTTTTGAGAAGTCTCCTCCATGAGTTTTTTCATAGTTACTATTGCAACAGCATCGCCTGCCAGTCAGAGAGACCTTATATAAGAATCATATATAAAAAGCAGCATACCAGTACTAGATGTATATACACAAACAACTATTTGCTTCTACAGTGTAAAAAAAAAAAAAAAAAAAAAAAAAGCATATCAATTACACAACATCACTAATGCCTTAACATCTAAAGCAAAAAAGCAACTATAAAAGTGAGGTCAACATTATACAGTGAATGGATGATAACTACAAAGCAGAATAGTAAATCTGTTTATATTTGTATAAAAAAAAAGAAAACTTGAATAAAAGAATCCACAAAACATTCATATACACATAAGACCAAATATCCTTAGGGTACAAACACACACACACCGTATACGCAGCAGATCTGGTGGTGCAGATTTGATGCTGTATTCAGTTATTTAGATCTAATCTGCTGTGTATCACTTAGGGTACAAACACCCTTAGGGCACAAACACACACACCGTATACGCAGCGTATTTTCGGCAGCAGATTAGATCTAAATAACTGAACACAGAATCAAATCTGCTGCGTATACGGTGTGTGTGTTTGTACCCTAAAGAAACATTGATGTTAAAGAGCAATTCCAGTCACTACTGATGCTAATATTACATCAAACATCCAAATAGGAATAAATTCTGAGCTTCACTCCCATCATGAATCATTATATTCTATTTACCTTGGGGTCACTGCTTTCTCCTGTGCTTGATGGTGTTGAGGAATACTCTCCTTAGAGGTGGTGGACTAGCAAAGTACATCAATACAACAAAATTTCTGTGGTTATCACAGGTTAAATGAGACCAGTCTTTTATTGTGCCTGCCCCATTGGGCTTAACTAATAGGTTTCTCCCCATTTTAGTATCGGGATACAACTTACAACCAAGACTGGTGGAGAAGATGCAGGAAACCACCCTGATGACTCATGGTTCGGGCAGCATGACAAGGGGTGACAGATTCCCTTCAAACCCATACATACACTAAAGCTTTGTTACAAACCTACTTGTGCTGATGTTTTCTCTATGAGGCATCATATGTCCCCCCCCCCCCCCCCAACAAGCAGATTCATGATAGAAGACTGGAGGAACAAAGAGGTAGAGCATGAGCCCATACACTGTATTACAGATCTGAAGGTGGGAGAAGCTTTATACCTGACTGGAGTTGCTCTCGAACAAATCAGGTTCATTGTATGGTCATGTTTTTAGTCAGTGTTACATCCTGACAAATATGGGAGCAAATTACATCAAGATAAGAAGGCCTGCTATAAAGCTGGGCAAGAAACATATTCATTCGGATACAAATATCCCCAAAAATATGGCTACTTCACATTTCTTGACCATCACCAGCAATGATGGTAGTGTTTTAAAGCGTATGTACCAGTTTAAGTAGTGAATTATTTTTCTTTCACATCCTGGTTGACGCCAGCAGAGATCCCAGTGGTGCGGTCCATCTTTCAAAACGTTCTGGCGTCAGTTTCTTCATGTGCACCGGCCTGCTTTATGCTCTGGAGTAAGGGCCAGCACACCTAGTGTAGGGATATCCCCTCCCCTCAGTGACGCACCTCCATTAGAACAAAGTCTGGCAGCGTCACAGAAGAGGGGATATTATTACACTGGGGGCGCTGAAAAATTGCAATATAAATCAACGCACATTCATTACAAACAATTGTAGGGATACTTCCTAGAGCTGTTACTTTAAGAGAAAATGCCCACATGCTGCTCCGTTATTGTCACTGTCCATCTGTGTGAGAACCAGGCTATGAAGAGTCCATTGTTTGCCACCCAAGTCCACGACTTAACATCACAGAATGAAATCCAAATATTGCACGACTGCGGTACTAATAAATACAGCGTTCTCACAATGCAGAGGAAGAGAACCAGCCAACAGCTTCTTATCATGAAAAAAAGAGCAGCTGGCACACGCTGAAGTACTCCATGTATTACTAGCCCGAAACATTAAAAGAAGCCATCAGATACTGACTCAGCGTCTTGTGTGAAGCTTTACTCTCAAGAAAATGCATTTCAGAAGACTAAGTGCATCCATTAGAGGACAGACTACAAAAAAAAAGTGATTTAAAAGGCACAGGCATTAGTCATTCCAGTCTAGTAATAATGAACATTTCTCTTTGATACAGGGGCTTTTAAAATCTGAAGATGGTAACATCATCTGCAAGTGAGAACTGTTTGTATCTGGCTGGGGACACTAAGAATAAAAACAAATACAACAAGTCAGCTACAGCCAAGAAAGCCATCATCAATTCTCCAAATCATAGTGTTAATATCCAGTTTGCGGGAGAAGGGATTAGAGATGAGCAAAGTTACTGTTCACCAGATGGGGAGAAAAAGAGATGGTTTCAAACGTACTGTGACCCTGCTTCAGTGTCGTTCATCGGGCTCGGGCCGACACCATCTGCTGTATCTGGTATCAGTGATGTCAGAGTTTCAGATCCTTCTCTCCTGGATGGACATCTCGGCTGTCTTAGCCCAAGCAAATTTCTGGGCTGTCATTGTTCCCATTCAATTAGGTATCAGGATCCTGGCTATAATACATACCTGGGACCCTGATGCAGCTGCCAGGATCCAGCATTAGGAGATATGTATAAGCTATGTTTATTACTATGCCTACATCCCTGGCATCTATGCCTGAAGGTCCTGGAAGCTTCAATGTCTGCAGATTATTTACAGCACTGCCTTCTCTTGCTTCTACTACTTTTCGATCACTATGTTTCTTTCACTCTCTGTGTTCTGTACATTGTCAGAATAAATCTAATTGCAGCCAAGAGGATCTGAGGAAGAAGGTAGTCCAACTTTGAAACGCATCATCTGCAAATTCAATAACGTTATGCCGATACGATTACCGGTGTCTGTCGAATGGTGTTAGCCCGCTCCCGATGAATGACACTGAAGCGGGCACCCCCTTCTCCCCATCTGATGATCTCTTTAACTGAATCCGGTCCTGGACCATCGGCCAGTGGTGGCTGCCTCCATGAGCACCAATATTCCATTATGGGCTTTTAGACATTGTGTCCGCCTGCACGACAACCCAGGTGGCTAAGCTTTGATCGTTCTCATCCACCTCTTCCATAACACCTCTGGTAACGGCACATGCAAGCGCCTTGCTCTCTTTTTTCCCCCTCTCTTCATTTTTGCTAGATGCATAGTTGTATACCATACCCAGTGATATGCAGAATACCTACACCTCCATACTACAAATCCCTGGTGATTCCATGCTGTGCGACTTCCATACAAACATGAATAGCTGAGGATATAGATCAATCTTCCCAGCCTTACTCCTCCTGCACAGATCAGTGACACACGTACCACCTATAGAGATCTATGGACATAAATGTGTTTCTGTGATTCAAAGCAAGCATAGCATCTAACAGATGCCTACAAGTCTGTATTAGGGACAGTTCTTTTCCACCTTAAACTAGATTAACATACAGGATCTTGGTCAGTATTTTACTAAAACCAGGAGTGGATACCCAAAAAATTAAAGTGTAGATTTTTTTCCCCATTTTCTGCATTTTGGTAAAAACTACTGACCAAAATTAGGCCCAAAATAAGATAAATTAAGAGAATTCAGCATATATAAGATCTGTCCACGATTGCTTAGAGGAGTACTCCGGCCAGGACACCTTTTTCTGCAATACCCGGGGAAGTTGTGGGTAAAAACAATAACATCCACTTACCTCTTCAGCTCCAGCACTGCCATCCACATTCCCCCAGTCAGGTCTCCTAGAGTGTGGCTGATTCCTGGTCCAAGACGGGACAGACTCCCAGCAGCAGAAGTGGGACACCACTACAGGTGCTGAATGGATGAGTGGGTCTGTCCCATCTCAGACCAGAATGCAGCTGGGGAATAGAGCGCAAGAATGCAGGTAGCAGCGCTAGAGCCAGGGATATTATGGTTTTCACCCACCCCTTCCCCAAGCATTGCAGAAAAAGGGGTCCTGGCCCGAAGATCACAATGATGCAATATGCCATGACTTACTTTGTACTCCATTCATCCACGTTACTGCACTAGTATCAGGAACTACATTTTTTTTCAAGGTCATTGCATAAATCACAATTGCAGGTGTAACACGGACCACAAACTTTTTCTATATTCATTTAAGCCCATGTGAGACAGGAGACATGACACGAGCCCCTACTAACCATACATCCAAGGGTCACATAATGTAGGGGGGGTGAAAGCAACTTACACATTAAAAGATTCATAGTACATGTCAGATGGGTAGAGACCTACATGACAATACTAGATAGGAGTCTATGTAATACTACAAAGTCGTGTCTTTTGCACATTTTCAGTCTGTTTAAATCAAAAAGCAAATTTTCTATAGAAATAGGATCAAGGAATAAGTGCTTTCCAAAGAGCTAAAAAAAAAAACGCTGCACTACTTGCATACATGCTCACTGCACGTTTGGAACATCTACAAATGCATAGCTCGGAAAAAAGGCCTAAAAATAAAGCACAATAAATATTCACAAGCAAAATCTGCAGGCTTCTTTTAGACTGAAATCACAAGTTTAGAAAAATTGCCACAAAGGAACATCTCTGAGGTAGAAAAGAAGTGAAGAGATCAGATCTAAGAGGAGAAGCCAAGGACTGCCTCGGAATTAAAGTGCCAGCATGCTAAGAAAGTATACCTGCAGCCTATACTCAGCTAATACAGGGTGATCTTTGGAGTATTCATATACATATATCCAACATCAGCTTTAGGAACTACTGACACTGAGTCAATTTGTGCTTAAAGAGATTGTCCATCTGCTTTTATCCACCTAGAAAAGCACCACACTTGTCCATAGGTCGTGTCTGATAAACGTTCAACTTATTGGTTCAAGAGTGGTCCCATTTTCTAGTATAAGACAACTCCTGTAGTTCCTCAACGTTCCAAGTGATTCAACAGGCTGATGAAGCAGACATATTGGTTTTGATCACCGATTAGAATACAGGTTTCAAACCTGCATCTGTCCAGCTGTTGCAAAACTACAATTCATGGCTTTAGCTGCCCATGCACGATAGGAATTGCAGTTTTGCAACAGCTGGAGGGACACAGATTTCACACCTATGGATTAGAACATGGCTCGCACGCCGAGCACAGACCATGGTACACTTCACCAGTAGAACCACGTCAACTAATAAATCTGATTACAATTAATAAAATAATCTGAAATGTACAATACCAATACCAAGAGATTGAAAGAAAACAAAACAAACAAAAAAAATACAAAGCACACAAATAGGTTTTTGCACTTCATCTTAAAGAGGTAGTGTCCACTATATACAAGTGACATCTCGCGTTGGCTCTTGTAGGTTATTCTACTATCCGGTAAAAGGTTTACAAATATTGTCCTCATTACAAAAATATTGGTTTTCTTCAGAAAGTTCATGTTGTGTTTTACTTCAGATCTCCAGTTATAAGAATATGCATAATACTGAATGACTGTAGCTAGGCAGTTAGGGATCCCATAGGCATTTATATCTATATCCTGATCATTTGTGCATCTGCAAAGTATACTGCCCTTTCTGCACTTCCAAATTTAGTTTAAAATGTGTTTCCCCTTTAAGGCCACACGGCCTGGCTTTAATAGCTAGCATGATGTCAGGACCCAACTAGAATCTCCATGATGTGGTCCAGATCATTCAAATCTGTCCTGCAGACCTGCAAGCTACTGTTTGAGGAATTATTGCACATAGTATACAGCTTGAGGGGTTCTTCCACTCTTGGTGACATTAAGGAGGAAAAGCTAAAATCAGAGTCATACATTGAAGTATCAATGTCATCAAAAATGTCATCCACCGACAAGTCCTTTAAGTAACTGGTGGAGCTGGTCAGTTCAAAAGAACCAAATACACATTCTGTTCCCCTTATATCTTGCTTTTCACCTTTATAGCCGCTTTCCATGGGCTTTGGTGGTTCATCCACCATGGGACCCTGGGTTGGAGTTGGGTTGATGTCCTCAACAAAATCAAGATCTTTTAGAATTGACGAGATGGCAGAAGACATGTCGTCATCTGTAACTTCCATCAGGCTGTCCAATGGGTTCTCATTGGGCCAGGAATCTCTTGAAAAGTCTGGGTTGATTCCGAAAGGTAAATTTAGTGAGTTGTCTAAGGAATCGCCTCCTGTGTACATTAGGCTGTTGGAGGGGATGTCACTCCCGATGACTCCCGGCAGCTGGCTGGCCTCCTGCCTCGTCTCCTCCTGAATTTGACGTACTGTATTGGCTATGAGAACGGATCGGTGCAGGTTGGGTTCAGCCAGCATTTTATAGCTTTGCAGTTTGTTGAGGCACATGTTGAGCACCAGTTGCCTTTGATGACTGTATGGCATGGTTCGGTTGCAATCGTAGGCACAAGAAAAGTCGGTCATGGTCTCTTCACAATCATTCAGTTTGCGCTTAAGTCCTCTACCAAGCATGGGTCTGGTAAAATAAAATGCATGCATGTCTATTACATTAGGCAGGATATTAGAAGGCCAAGCGTGTAATAAAAGGTATAGAGCCATCAGCAAAATAGTAATAGTAAAACATAAGGTCAGCAAATAAGTCTACTGTACTAAAGCTACCCGTGTCAGAGATTTCAACAACAGCAGTGACAATCGGTGTACAGAAATAACGACAATACATTGGTTATCCTGGGGGTTGGAACTTCCTGCAGTAATAAGGTGGGGCACTTCTACATAGTGCTCTCCTTGACGTCACCAACAATGACTGGCAGCCATTAGTTCTGCTCAGCGTTAATCAACTATCATCAGTGAAAAGCACAGAGGCCACTGTTCCCCGCATAGGAGAGCGCTTTGCATCAGCCACTGTAGCCTTTGGTGGTGGTATAGCATGGGCAAGTGTGTCTCGTCAATACAGAACTGCCCTACGCTATTCAAATGGTACTTGTAGGACTCGTCAGGTTGAATATTTTTTCAATTACACTTATTTTGCAAACTTGCCTCCTTCTGATGTGCCGCTCTTTCACTCCCATTGGTGACAGCTTGTTGTCTAGGTTACCGACCCCCCACTCTGCTCTAAAAGCAGTGGTCTGGGTGGTGTGTATGTATAATGCAGATGTATTGAGATAGTAAATATATACTATATAATATATAGCTATAGATACATAGAACAGACCACTGCTTTCTGAGCAGAATGGTGGCTGGGAAGCAGGAGGAGACAAGTTTGCTAAATTTATGTATTTGTAAAAATATTTAACTTAACAAGCCCCACAAGTATAATAATAATAGTTCATATGAGAATACACTCACTTTTTTGGGGGGGTGCTCTTCCCTGCTGCACCCAGGCCTAGGTTAAGTGGGGATGCACAGCCATGTGGGGCAGGGCACCTTTAGTTACAGATACCCTTGTCCTGAGGACTACATTAATGACAGCAGGGGGTTTTTTCCCATAAAATGGTCAATGATATTTTTTTGGGGGGTGTTTAATATTCACTTTCTAAGATTGGTAATGGAAGCCATAAAATGGCCAACACTACTCTTGCATTATTACCCCAGTACCCACCATCACAGGTTACTGGGCAGAGCCGGGTCCCCTCAGTTCACATCTGGGTAGTGGGCTAGTATTAGACTAGGAAGGGCTAAAATAAATGACCCTTCACCCCCAGGTGTTACAAGGCTGCTGCTGTTTGGTTTCTTACCTGGCTGATTATGGAATAAAGGTGGGCCCCTACACTATTCCTGAGGTAGTGTGACCTGACCAGTACCTTTCTGCCAACCGGCAATTTAGAAAAAAACAAAAAACAAAAAAGTTTAAAGAGGAACTATCAGCAGGTTAGACAAATCTATCCTGCTGATAGCCCCCTATAGCGCCCGGGATGCTGAGGAGTGAAGCATGTGTGTTACCTTCCTCCTCAGCGACGCTTTTGTAAGAATGTCAGAATAATCTTCGCTCTGATGCACTGTTAGGAGCACTGCCGTATCATTAGAAGGGGCGAGCCGAGTGACGCTGCAGTGTTCCAAGCAGTGCATCGGAGCAAAGAGTACTCCAACTAACATTGCGAGACCGACGTCGAGGAGGAAGGTAACACACACACCTTCCTCCTCAGCATCCCTGACACTATAAGGGGCTGTCAGCAGGCTAGATTTGTCTGAGCTGCTGATAGTTCCCCTTTAATGCTTGGCCGTCCCGGTAACACCTTACACTCTGCTGGGCGATCATTTGGCTGCTTACACAGATGAAAGCAGTGTTACACTAATCTATTAGATAGGCGCTCTGCTGGTAAAGAGCGCCACAGACAGGGCTCAAGGCCTCGCTGGGATAGCAGGTCAGCACCCTACCACTGCATCACAGGGGGGCACACTGGACCACTGCACCATCAATGACAGCAAAGCACGGTCTAAAGAGATAAATGAGCTGCATCATACAGACCTCCAATGTCCGTCACCACCGACAGGCGTCGTCTTCAAAAAGCAGCTGGCACCCCCTCTCTGAAGCCGTGCCATACCTCCTCACCCATCCCATGGTCAGGTGCACAGATACCTTCTCTGAAGTGACAGACTGTAAATGACTGTGGCTGACCCCCCGATCCCAGGAGTGCCGCACCACAACGGTGGTAAGTATGGCACTTCATAGCCTTCAAGGAGTTTTTCAGAATACCATGTTTGTACACAGTCATCTGGTCGGTAAGTCACCTGACCAGGTCATAGCACCAACCTGTCATACAACTTTGTCACTGACATCCAATAAGGTCACATGACTAGATCATCCAGTCACATGACTAGGTCACTGCCATCCGACCAGGTCACATGACTACATCATCCAGTCACATGACTATGTCACTGCCATCCAACCAGGTCACATGACTCGTTCATCCAGTCACCCACCCAGTAACATGATCACACAGCTCTGTGCCCCACAGTCACCTAATCATACCATGACAGCAGGAGACCCCTTTAAGCCCTGACGATAGAGAAGGGCGCCTCACACGGGACATATTCCTCCCACCACAGACACTGTATACACGGCGGAGACACCGGCTCAGATGACAGTATATGATGTAGGATGAGGCTATAACTCACCATCTCGGGTCACTCACCTCACACACGGCGGCTGGTGACTCTTCCTCCTCGGTTTCCCCGTCTCTGACTGCGGCTCTGCCCCTCTCTTCCTCCTCCGCCGCCACCGTGTGTCACCTTAATCATCAGGCGACAACTTCTAGAAGCAGAGGGACCGGGTCCCGTCACATTCTACCGTCTCCCCCGAGGCCGCTGGGCTCACGGCTAGCTCCCCGCCACCCCCCGCCCCGAGGTCCCCTCCAGTGTGCGCATCCGAGGAGCCGCTGCCAGCACCAGGCACAGAAAGTGCGTGAAGGATGCCCAGCTGATTGACGGCCCTTGTCAGGTGCGTCGCCTCTGATTGGCTGACGGCGGCCAGGGCAGCACAGCAACCATTTTCTGATTGGTCAGAGGGGAGGAGTCACGCTGATTGCGCAGCTTGGACGGCGAATGAGAGGTCTGGGCGGGTGCGGTGACGTCACGGTGACGTCAGAACCGTTCTATAAGCTCAGAGAGCGCTGTCAGGCTGCGCGCAATTGTCGCCTGTGTGGTAGAGATGTTTGCGACTGACTATACATCCATAGACATAGATTGATGGGGCTTAACTACACACACCTGCCCTGTACACTGTCACACCACCACTACTACCACACACACCTGCCCTGTACACTGTAACACCACCACACACACCTGCCCTGTACACTGTAACACCACCACACACACCTGCCCTGTACACTGTAACACCACCACCACTACACACACCTGCCCTGTACACTGTAACACCACCACACACACCTGCCCTGTACACTGTAACACCACCACTAAACACACCTGTCCTGTACACTGTAACACCACCACCACCACACACCTGCCCTGTACACTGTAACACCACCACCACTACACACCTGCCCTGTACACTGTAACACCACCACTACTACCACACACACCTGCCCTGTACACTGTAACACCACCACTACTACCACACACACCTGCCCTGTACACTGTAACACCACCACTACCACACACACCTGCCCTGTACACTGTAACACCACCACTACTACCACACACACCTGCCCTGTACACTGTAACACCACCACCACACACAACTGTCCTGTACACTGTAACACCACCACCACTACTACCACACACACCTGCCCTGTACACTGTAACACCACAACTACACCCCCCTGTACACTGTAACACCACCACTACACACACTTGCCCTGTACACTGTAACACCACACACACCTGCTCTGTACACTGTAACACCACCACACACACCTGCCCTGTACACTGTAACACCACCACTACACACACCTGCCCTGTACACTGTAACACCACCACCCCTACACACACCTGCCCTGTACACTGTAACACCACCACCACTACACACACCTGCCCTGTACACTGTAACACCACCACCGCCGCTAGACACACCTGCCCTGTACACTGTAACACCACCACTACTACCACACACACCTGCCCTGTACACTGTAACACCACTACTACTACACACACCTGCCCTGTACACTGTAACACCACTACTACTACACACACCTGCCCTGTACACTGTAACACCACCACTACTACCACCACACACACCTGTCCTGTACACTGTAACACCACCACACACACCTGCCCTGTACACTGTAACACCACTACTACTACACACACCTGCCCTGTACACTGTAACACCACAACTACACCCCCCTGTGCACTGTAACACCACAACCACTACACACCTGCCCTGTACACTGTAACTTCACAACCACTACACACACCTGCCCTGTACACTGTAACACCACAACTACACCCCCCCTGTACACTGTAACACCACCACACACACCTGCCCTGTACACTGCAACACCATCACTACACACACCTGTCCTGTACACTGTAACAACACCACCACCACACACCTGCCCTGTACACTGTAACACCACTACTACTACACACACCTGCCCTGTACACTGTAACACCACAACCACTACACACACCTGCCCTGTACACTGTAACACCACAACCACTACACACACCTGCCCTGTACACTGTAACACCACCACCACACACACCTGCCCTGTACACTGTAACACCACAACTACACCCCCCCTGTACACTGTAACACCACAACTACACCCCCCCTGTACACTGCAACACCATCACTACACACACCTGTCCTGTACACTGTAACAACACCACCACCACACACCTGCCCTGTACACTGTAACACCACTACTACTACACACACCTGCCCTGTACACTGTAACACCACAACCACTACACACACCTGCCCTGTACACTGTAACACCACAACCACTACACACACCTGCCCTGTACACTGTAACACCACCACCACACACACCTGCCCTGTACACTGTAACATCACCGCCACTACACATACCTGCCCTGTACACTGTAACACCACTACTACTACTACACACACCTGCCCTGTACACTGTAACACCACTACTACTACACACACCTGCCCTGTACACTGTAACACCACCACCACGCACACCTGCCCTGTACACTGTATCACCACCACCACTACGCACACCTGCCCTGTACACTGTAACACCACCACCACCACTACACACACCTGCCCTGTACACTGTAGCACCACAACTACACCCCCCCCTGTACACTGTAACACCACAACCACTACACACACCTGCCCTGTACACTGTAACACCACAACCACTACACACACCTGCCCTGTACACTGTAACAACACAACCACTACACACACCTGCCCTGTACACTGTAACACCACCGCCACTACACATACCTGCCCTGTACACTGTAACACCACTACTACTACACACACCTGCCCTGTACACTGTGTAGGGATCTTCCCGGGGGATGGTGTGTTTGGACACAATTCAGGCAGCAACTTGGCCTTATAAAAACAGCTTGGTGTTTATTTGCAACATAAACAGTCCATCATAACAGAAATATAGCAACACTGTGCGTTTAGGAACAAAACAAAAACAAAAAGGTCTTGCCCGTCTGGGCGCTTACTAATACACAGGTCTCCTATCTGACGCTTCAACAGGCTGTATCGCAGGGTATGAATAGGGCCCCAGCGGTGGCAGTATTCCTTGCTCCCAGGAGACACAGCATGCAGGCTGTTCACCCCTGGCTGAGAGCAATCCCCTGTAGCTCTGTGGAGCTTTTCACTTGTTGCAGGCTCATCAGGCCACACCTGACTGCAACACCCGAACTGGATCGGGGGGAAGGGAATGGCAGGTCCCTCTACCAACCTACCCACCATTCCAGTAAATCCAGGCCCAGAAAATAGGAAGAACAACTCAGCAGCATAACACTGCTGAGTGACTGATCTCTCCTGGATTCACCATCTCACCATATTCAGTAGCCTGGGTGAGATGTACCTCCCCTCGAACACTTTCCCAGTGACACTTTTACATATCCCCCCCCTCTTTTTCAGACCGGAGGGCTGAGCATTCTGTCCCCACAGACAGTGTACCCTTGATAGGGCGTCAGCATTTGCCTGTAACTTTCCTGGCCTGTGTTCCACCGTAAAATTAAAGTTTTGGAGGGACAGAAACCACCTAGTCACCCTCGCATTTTTCTCCTTGTTAAGTTTCATCCATGTTAGGGGGGCATGGTCGGTCACTAACCCGCCCCGAGGTCCCCTCCAGTGTGCGCATCCGAGGAGCCGCTGCCAGCACCAGGCACAGAAAGTGCGTGAAGGATGCCCAGCTGATTGACGGCCCTTGTCAGGTGCGTCGCCTCTGATTGGCTGACGGCGGCCAGGGCAGCACAGCAACCATTTTCTGATTGGTCAGAGGGGAGGAGTCACGCTGATTGCGCAGCTTGGACGGCGAATGAGAGGTCTGGGCGGGTGCGGTGACGTCACGGTGACGTCAGAACCGTTCTATAAGCTCAGAGAGCGCTGTCAGGCTGCGCGCAATTGTCGCCTGTGTGGTAGAGATGTTTGCGACTGACTATACATCCATAGACATAGATTGATGGGGCTTAACTACACACACCTGCCCTGTACACTGTCACACCACCACTACTACCACACACACCTGCCCTGTACACTGTAACACCACCACACACACCTGCCCTGTACACTGTAACACCACCACACACACCTGCCCTGTACACTGTAACACCACCACCACTACACACACCTGCCCTGTACACTGTAACACCACCACACACACCTGCCCTGTACACTGTAACACACTGTGGCAGTATTCCTTGCTCCCAGGAGACACAGCATGCAGGCTGTTCACCCCTGGCTGAGAGCAATCCCCTGTAGCTCTGTGGAGCTTTTCACTTGTTGCAGGCTCATCAGGCCACACCTGACTGCAACACCCGAACTGGATCGGGGGGAAGGGAATGGCAGGTCCCTCTACCAACCTACCCACCATTCCAGTAAATCCAGGCCCAGAAAATAGGAAGAACAACTCAGCAGCATAACACTGCTGAGTGACTGATCTCTCCTGGATTCACCATCTCACCATATTCAGTAGCCTGGGTGAGATGTACCTCCCCTCGAACACTTTCCCAGTGACACTTTTACATATCCCCCCCCTCTTTTTCAGACCGGAGGGCTGAGCATTCTGTCCCCACAGACAGTGTACCCTTGATAGGGCGTCAGCATTTGCCTGTAACTTTCCTGGCCTGTGTTCCACCGTAAAATTAAAGTTTTGGAGGGACAGAAACCACCTAGTCACCCTCGCATTTTTCTCCTTGTTAAGTTTCATCCATGTTAGGGGGGCATGGTCGGTCACTAACTTGAATTTTCTGCCTAGCAAGTAGTACCTCAGGGCCTCTAGGGCCCACTTCACTGCCAGACATTCTCGCTCAACTATGGCGTAGTTTTTCTCGGCCGGGGATAGCTTCCTGCTTAAGTACATCACTGGGTGCTCCTCGCCATTCATGACCTGTGAGAGGACGGCACCTAACCCTGTGTTAGAGGCGTCTGTCTGCACTAGAAACTCTCGCCTAAAGTCAGGGGTAACTAGCACAGGTTGTTGACACAAGGCAGATTTAAGGCTTTGAAAAGCCTTCTCGGCCTCTGGAGTCCATGTCACCATTGCTGACTTACCTCCTTTTGTCAGGTCAGTTAGCGGGGCTGCAACTGTGGCAAAGTTTGGCACAAACCTACGGTAATAGCCCGTAATACCCAGGAAAGCTCTGACCTGTTTCTTTGTGAGGGGTTGAGGCCAATTCTGTATTGCCTCAATTTTATTTAGCTGTGGTTTGATTAACCCCCTTCCAATAATGTATCCCAGGTATTTGGCCTCCTCTAAGGCTAGTGCACACTTCTCTGCATTGATGGTTAACCCCGCCTCGCTTATGGCCTCTAACACCGCCTGGACCTTACAGAGGTGACTTTCCCAATCCGGGCTAAAAATGACCACATCTTCGAGGTAGGCAGCGGAGTAATCACGATGTGGTCGCAGAATCAAGTCCATCAACCTCTGAAAAGTGGCAGGGGCTCCATGTAACCCGAATGGCATCACTACATATTGGAAGAGCCCATCAGGGGTGGAGAATGCAGTCTTCTCTTTAGCCTCAGGAGTGAGGGGGATCTGCCAGTAGCCTTTTGTGAGATCGAGGGTAGTTATGTACCTGGCATTACCCATTCTTTCAATCAACTCATCTACCCTGGGCATGGGGTAGGCATCGAACTTGGAGATCTCATTTAACTTTCTAAAATCATTACAGAACCTCCAAGTTCCATTGGGCTTTGGGATTAACACAATCGGGCTGGACCACTCGCTCTGGGACACCTCAATGACTCCTAGGTCAAGCATACGTTTTACCTCGGCTGACACCGCCTCCCTCCGTGCTTCTGGTATCCTTTAGGGCTTCAGGTTTACTCTGCTTCTAGGCTCAGTTTCAATGTGATGGTGAATGAGATGCGTACGTCCTGGAAGGTCAGAAAACTTGTCTTTATTTTTCTGCAAAAACTCTTTAGTCTCCTGCTTCTGGGACACTGATAGGGTGTCACCAGTCTTGACCGGAGGGATTGGTTGTGACAAATTATTAACAGAGTTTGTCGCCACCAAGGATTCCCTGTCTTTCCAGGGTTTGATCAAGTTTATGTGATAAACTTGGAAAGGCTTCCTTCTACCTGGTTGGTGTACCTTGTAGTTGACCTCACTGATCTTCTCTACAACTTCATGGGGACCCTGCCACTTTGCTAAGAATTTGCTTTCTACAGTGGGAACAAGTATGAGTACCCGATCACCTGGGCTAAATGTCCTGATTCTCGCAGAACGATTGTAAATTCTGCTTTGGCCCTCTTGCGCCCTCTGGAGGTGTTCCCTTACTAGGGGTATTACAGTGGCTATACGGTCCTGCATTTGTGCTACATGCTCTATAACACTCTTATATGGGGTGGACTTGCTTTCCCAGGTCTCTTTCGCTATATCCAATAAACCCCTAGGGTGACGACCATAGACCAACTCGAAGGGAGAGAACCCTGTGGATGCTTGGGGCACTTCCCTAATAGAAAACATTAGGTAAGGTAGTAAGTGATCCCAATCCCGACCATCCTTTTCCACCACTTTCTTTAACATATGTTTTAGGGTTTTATTAAACCTCTCCACTAATCCATCTGTCTGGGGATGATATACAGAGGTACGTAGGTGGGAGATTCTAAACAGTTTGCATAGCTCTTTCATCACCTTTGACATAAACGGGGTACCTTGGTCGGTCAAGATCTCCTTGGGGATCCCCACCCTGGAAAACATATAAAACAATTCCCGTGCAATTGTTTTAGAGGCAGTGTTTCTTAGGGGTACAGCCTCAGGATAGCGGGTCGCGTAGTCTAATACAACTAGAATGTACTGGTGACCCCTAGCTGACTTTACAATGGGACCCACCAAGTCCATTGCGATCCGGTCAAAAGGTTCCTCTATGATGGGGAGTGGGACCAAAGGACTGCGGAAATGCGACACTGGAGCGCTAAGCTGACATGTGGGGCACGACTCACAGTATTTTTTTATGTCAGCATAAATCGCAGGCCAATAAAATCTCTGGAGGACTCTCTCCTGCGTTTTATCTGTCCCCAAGTGTCCCCCAAGGACATGATTATGGGCCATGTCGAGTACCTGACGCCGGTACGACTTAGGCACCAGAAGCTGTTCCACAACCTCATCATTAATCTTAGTGACTCTATAGAAGAGATCATTAGTCATAGAAAAATGTGGAAACTTTTTCTCAGCTGCTGGTTCCTGAGGTACCCTATTCACAACAGCGACCTGCTCTCTCGCATTTTTGAGAGTGGGGTCCTGTAATTGTGCAGTACCAAAATTATCCCTAGACACCTCTAAGTCTGGAACATTCTGCTCAGTAGGAGGAGCCTCTTCCTCACCAGCCAGGACCTGCAAAGGAAAAGCATCATTTTCATCCTGTACATTTTTATCATTTACCGTGGGTAATGCAATAGACTTAGGGGTCTCCTCACTCCTTTCAGGGGATTGTTGTTTTCCCCATAGAGCCCAGAACAATGGAAAATCACTCCCCAATATCACATTATGCATAAGGTTTTTAACCACACCCACTTCATACTGTACAGCGCCTAGTTCAGTCCCGACATTAGCCAGTACTATAGGGTAAACTTTTGTATCACCATGTATGCATATCACACTCATATGTCTTTCGGGCACAAAGTCCCCAGCCACCAGGCTGGCATGCACCAAGGTGACAAGGCTTCCTGAGTCCAGCAACGCCTTAACAGGGAAGTCATTGACAGTAATGTTGCAGAATTGCGGTTCAGTCTCTAGTCCAGGAACTGCAACGCATGATGGTTCCGCAAATAGCGACTGACGCCGGCTAGCATCACACTCCATGGGCTCAGTGGTAAGAGGGCAATGGGCAGACATATGTCCCGTCTCATGGCATCTTCAGCACTGGATAGGGCCTGGTCTCCTTGGCAGGGAGTCCTTTTTTGGGCCATTTAGCCACCTGGGACCATCACCAGTCTTTTGCCCTTGAGACACCGCCTGAGCACCCTTCCCTCTATCAGCACCCCTCCACACTCCCCCAATAGATGGAAGTCTCTTACCAGCTGACGGCACAGATCTGGCACTCCGGGGAGGTGAAGGTGCTGCAGGAACATCACGGAGGTAGTCTTCAGTCGCCTAGAACCTCTCGACAAGGTTGACAAGTTCGTTGGCACTCCTAGGGTCACCTTGTCCCACCCAGCGTTGCAGATCAGCAGGAAGTGCACAGAGGTAGCGATCCATCACGACCCTCTCTAGGATCTGGGCAGGAGTAGAGGTGTCTGGCTCCAACCACTTTCTTGCCAAATGAATCAGGTCATACATCTGGGACCTCGCTGACTTGTCCAGACTGTAGCTCCAGTTGCGGATCCTCCGGGCACGGACAGCAGCAGTAACTCCTAGTCGGGCGAGTATCTCTGCTGTTAGCCGAGGATAGTCTTTGACCTCTTGCTCACTGAGGTCATAATAGGCCTTTTGAGGTTCGCCTGTTAAATAGGGCGCAATCACTTCTGCCCACTCAGTGGAGGGTAACTTCTCTCGCTCAGCCACACACTCAAAGACAGTTAAGTAGGCCTCAACATCGTCATCAGCAGTCATCTTTCGCAGCGCTCGCTGCACAGCTCTTCTCACAGAAAAAGTCTCTGGAGCGGCCGCTGCCACCAGCTGGGGATTAGCACCTACAGACGCCTCTTGCTTCGCTATCAGCTGCTCAATAAGTCTCTGTTGTTGAGCCATCGCTTGCTGATGTGCAGCCATTGCCTGTTCATGGCGAAGGTTAGCGGCCGCCTGATTCTGCTTAGCGGCTGCCTGAGCCTGTTGTTGTGCGACCAACGCCTGTTGTTGTTGCAAACTCACTTGCATTAACTGCTTCATCATCTCCTCCATGTTGCTTGTCTGTTTTTGGAGTGAAGCAGCAGCCTTCACCCAGGACATACGCAGCTGTAGCCAAGTGGATGCACACCGTTGCCCCTAGCAACCGTTTTGCCCGCTCCGCAGCACCAATTGTAGGGATCTTCCCGGGGGATGGTGTGTTTGGACACAATTCAGGCAGCAACTTGGCCTTATAAAAACAGCTTGGTGTTTATTTGCAACATAAACAGTCCATCATAACAGAAATATAGCAACACTGTGCGTTTAGGAACAAAACAAAAACAAAAAGGTCTTGCCCGTCTGGGCGCTTACTAATACACAGGTCTCCTATCTGACGCTTCAACAGGCTGTATCGCAGGGTATGAATAGGGCCCCAGCGGTGGCAGTATTCCTTGCTCCCAGGAGACACAGCATGCAGGCTGTTCACCCCTGGCTGAGAGCAATCCCCTGTAGCTCTGTGGAGCTTTTCACTTGTTGCAGGCTCATCAGGCCACACCTGACTGCAACACCCGAACTGGATCGGGGGGAAGGGAATGGCAGGTCCCTCTACCAACCTACCCACCATTCCAGTAAATCCAGGCCCAGAAAATAGGAAGAACAACTCAGCAGCATAACACTGCTGAGTGACTGATCTCTCCTGGATTCACCATCTCACCATATTCAGTAGCCTGGGTGAGATGTACCTCCCCTCGAACACTTTCCCAGTGACACTTCTACAACTGTAACACCACCACCACGCACACCTGTCCTGTACACTGTAACACCACCACACACACCTGCCCTGTACACTGTAACACCACCACCACTACACACACCTGCCCTGTACACTGTAACACCACCACCACTACACACACCTGCCCTGTACACTGTAACACCACCACTACACACACCTGCCCTGTACACTGTAAAACCACCACACACACCTGCCCTGTACACTGTAACACCACCACACACACCTGCCCTGTACACTGTAACACTACCACCACACACACCTGCCCTGTACACTGTAACACCACCACTACACACACCTGCCCTGTACACTGTAAAACCACCACACACACCTGCCCTGTACACTGTAACACCACCACACACACCTGCCCTGTACACTGTAACACCACCACTACACACACCTGCCCTGTACACTGTAACACCACTACACACACCTGCCCTGTACACTGTAACACCACCACCGCCGCTAGACACACCTGCCCTGTACACTGTAACACCACCACTACACACACCTGCCCTGTACACTGTAACACCACCACCACTACACACACCTGCCCTGTACACTGTAACACCACCACCACTACACACACCTGCCCTGTACACTGTAACACCACCACCACTACACACACCTGCCCTCTACACTGTAACACCACCAAACACACCTGCCCTGTACACTGTAACACCACCACTACACACACCTGCCCTGTACACTGTAACACCACGACTACTACCACACACACCTGCCCTGTACACTGTAACACCACTACTACTACTACACACACCTGCTCTGTACACTGTAACACCACTACTACTACACACACCTGCCCTGTACACTGTAACACCACCACCATGCACACCTGCCCTGTACACTGTAACACCACCACCACTACGCACACCTGCCCTGTACACTGTAACACCACCACCACACACACCTGCCCTGTACACTGTAACACCACCACCACTACACACACCTGCCCTGTACACTGTAACACCACAACTACACCCCCCTGTACACTGTAACACCACTACTACTACACACACCTGCCCTGTACACTGTAACACCACTACTACTACCGCACACACCTGTCCTGTACACTGTAACACCACCACACACACCTGCCCTGTACACTGTAACACCACCACTACACACACCTGCCCTGTACACTGTAACACCACCACTATACACACCTGCCCTGTACACTGTAACACCACTACTACTACACACACCTGCCCTGTACACTGTAACACCACAACTACACCCCCCTGTACACTGTAACACCACAACCACTACACACACCTGCCCTGTACACTGTAACACCACAACCACTACACACACCTGCCCTGTACACTGTAACACCACAACCACTACACACACCTGCCCTGTACACTGTAACACCACAACTACACCCCCCCTGTACACTGTAACACCACTACACATACCTGCCCTATACACTGTAACACCACTACTACTACACACACCTGCCCTGTACACTGTAACAACACAACTACTACACACACCTGCCCTGTATACTATAACAACACAACCACTACACACACCTGCCCTGTACACTGTAACACCACTACTACTACACACCTGCCCTGTACACTGTAACACCACCACCACGCACACCTGCCCTGTACACTGTAACACCACCACCACTACGCACACCTGCCCTGTACACTGTAACACCACCACCACACACACCTGCCCTGTACACTGTAACACCACCACCACTACACACACCTGCCCTGTACACTGTAACACCACCACCACTACACACACCTGCCCTGTACACTGTAACACCACGACTACATACACCTGTCCTGTACACTGTAACACTACAACTACACACACCTGCCCTGTACACTGTAACACCACCACCACTACACACACCTGTCTTGTACACTGTAACACCACTACTACACACACCTGCCCTGTACACTGTAACACCACCACTACACACACCCACCCTGTACACTGTAACACCACCACTACACAAACCTGCCCTGTACACTGTAACACCACCACTACTACCACACACACCTGCCCTGTACACTGTAACACCACCACCACTACGCACACCTGCCCTGTACACTGTAACACCAACACCACCACCACTACACACACCTGCCCTGTACACTGTAACACCACCACCACTACACACACCCACCTTGTACACTGTAACACCACTACACACAACTGTCCTCATTGTAAAACCACCACTACACACACCTGTCCTCATTGTAACACCACCACTACACACACCTGCCCTGTACACTGTAACACCACCACCACTACACACACCTGCCCTGTACACTGTAACACCACCACTACACACACCTGCCCTGTACACTGTAACACCACCACTACACACACCTGCCCTGTACACTGTAACACCACAACTACACACACCTGCCCTGTACACTGTAACACCACAACTACACACACCTGCCCTGTACACTGTAACACCACCACTACACACACCTACCCTGTACACTGTAACACCACTACACCCACCTGCCCTGTACACTGTAACACCACCACTACACACACCTGCCCTGTACACTGTAACACCACCACTACTACCACACACACCTGCCCTGTACACTGTAACACCACTACTACACACACCTGCCCTGTACACTGTAACACCACCACGCACACCTGCCCTGTACACTGTAACACCACCACTACACACACCTGCCCTGTACACTGTAACACCACCACCACTACACACACCTGCCCTGTACACTGTAACACCACCACACACACCTGTCCTATACACTGTAACACCACCACCACTACTACCACACACACCTGCCCTGTACACTGTAACACCACAACTACACCCCCCCTGTACACTGTAACGCCACCACTACACACACCTGCCCTGTACACTGTAACACCACCACACACACCTGCCCTGTACACTGTAACACCACTACTACTACACACACCTGCCCTGTACACTGTTACACCACAACTACACCCCCCTGTACACTGTAACACCACAACCACTAAACACACCTGCCCTGTACACTGTAACACCACAACCACTACACACACCTGCCCTGTACACTGTAACACCACAACTACACCCCCCCCTGTACACTGTAACACCACTACACACACCTGCCCTGTACACTGTAACACCACCACACACACCTGCCCTGTACACTGTAACACCATCACTACACACACCTGTCCTGTACACTGTAACACCACCATCACCACACCTGCCCTGTACACTGTAACACCACTACTACTACTACACACACCTGCCGTGTACACTGTAACACCACAACCACTACACACACCTGCCCTGTACACTGTAACACCACCACTACACACCTGTCCTGTACACTGTAACACCACAACTACGCACACCTGCCCTGTACACTGTAACACCACCACCACTACACACACCTGCCCTGTACACTGTAACACCACCACCACACACACCTGCCCTGTACACTGTATCACCACCACTACACACACCTGCCCTGCACACTGTAACACCAAAACCACTACGCACACCTGCCCTGTACACTGTAACACCACCACCACACACACCTGCCCTGTACACTGTAACACCACCACCACTACACACACCTGCCCTGTACACTGTAACACCACCACCACACACACCTGCCCTGTACACTGTAACACCACCACCACACACACCTGCCCTGTACACTGTATCACCACCACTACACACACCTGCCCTGCACACTGTAACACCAAAACCACTACGCACACCTGCCCTGTACACTGTAACACCACCACCACACACACCTGCCCTGTACACTGTAACACCACCACCACTACACACACCTGCCCTGTACACTGTAACACCACCACCACACACACCTGCCCTGTACACTGTAACACCACCACCACTACACACACCTGCCCTGTACACTGTAACACCACCACCACTACACACACCTGCCCTGTACACTGTAACACCACGACTACATACACCTGTCCTGTACACTGTAACACTACAACTACACACACCTGCCCTGTACACTGTAACACCACCACCACTACACACACCTGTCTTGTACACTGTAACACCACTACTACACACACCTGCCCTGTACACTGTAACACCACCACTACACACACCCACCCTGTACACTGTAACACCACCACTACACAAACCTGCCCTGTACACTGTAACACCACCACTACTACCACACACACCTGCCCTGTACACTGTAACACCACCACCACTACGCACACCTGCCCTGTACACTGTAACACCAACACCACCACCACTACACACACCTGCCCTGTACACTGTAACACCACCACCACTACACACACCCACCTTGTACACTGTAACACCACTACACACAACTGTCCTCATTGTAAAACCACCACTACACACACCTGTCCTCATTGTAACACCACCACTACACACACCTGCCCTGTACACTGTAACACCACCACCACTACACACACCTGCCCTGTACACTGTAACACCACCACTACACACACCTGCCCTGTACACTGTAACACCACCACTACACACACCTGTCCTGTACACTGTAACACCACAACTACACACACCTGCCCTGTACACTGTAACACCACAACTACACACACCTGCCCTGTACACTGTAACACCACCACTACACACACCTACCCTGTACACTGTAACACCACTACACCCACCTGCCCTGTACACTGTAACACCACCACTACACACACCTGCCCTGTACACTGTAACACCACCACTACTACCACACACACCTGCCCTGTACACTGTAACACCACTACTACACACACCTGCCCTGTACACTGTAACACCACCACGCACACCTGCCCTGTACACTGTAACACCACCACTACACACACCTGCCCTGTACACTGTAACACCACCACCACTACACACACCTGCCCTGTACACTGTAACACCACCACACACACCTGTCCTATACACTGTAACACCACCACCACTACTACCACACACACCTGCCCTGTACACTGTAACACCACAACTACACCCCCCCTGTACACTGTAACGCCACCACTACACACACCTGCCCTGTACACTGTAACACCACCACACACACCTGCCCTGTACACTGTAACACCACTACTACTACACACACCTGCCCTGTACACTGTTACACCACAACTACACCCCCCTGTACACTGTAACACCACAACCACTAAACACACCTGCCCTGTACACTGTAACACCACAACCACTACACACACCTGCCCTGTACACTGTAACACCACAACTACACCCCCCCCTGTACACTGTAACACCACTACACACACCTGCCCTGTACACTGTAACACCACCACACACACCTGCCCTGTACACTGTAACACCATCACTACACACACCTGTCCTGTACACTGTAACACCACCATCACCACACCTGCCCTGTACACTGTAACACCACTACTACTACTACACACACCTGCCGTGTACACTGTAACACCACAACCACTACACACACCTGCCCTGTACACTGTAACACCACCACTACACACCTGTCCTGTACACTGTAACACCACAACTACGCACACCTGCCCTGTACACTGTAACACCACCACCACTACACACACCTGCCCTGTACACTGTAACACCACCACCACACACACCTGCCCTGTACACTGTATCACCACCACTACACACACCTGCCCTGCACACTGTAACACCAAAACCACTACGCACACCTGCCCTGTACACTGTAACACCACCACCACACACACCTGCCCTGTACACTGTAACACCACCACCACTACACACACCTGCCCTGTACACTGTAACACCACCACCACACACACCTGCCCTGTACACTGTAACACCACCACTACACACACCTGCCCTGTACACTGTAACACCACCACCACTACACACACCTGCCCTGTACACTGTAACACCACCACTACACACACCTGCCCTGTACACTGTATCACCACCACTACACACACCTGCCCTGCACACTGTAACACCACCACCACTACGCACACCTGCCCTGTACACTGTAACACCACCACCACACACACCTGTCCTGTACACTGTAACACCACCACACACCTGTCCTGTACACTGTAACACCACAACTACGCACACCTGCCCTGTACATTGTAACACCACCACCACTACACACACCTGCCCTGTACACTGTAACACCACCACTACACACACCTGCCCTGTACACTGTATCACCACCACTACACACACCTGCCCTGCACACTGTAACACCACCACCACTACGCACACCTGCCCTGTACACTGTAACACCACCACCACACACACCTGCCCTGTACACTGTAACACCACCACCACTACACACACCTGCCCTGTACACTGTAACACCACCACCACACACACCTGCCCTGTACACTGTAACACCACCACCACTACACACACCTGCCCTGTACACTGTAACACCACCACCACTACACACACCTGCCCTGTACACTGTAACACCACCACTACACACACCTGCCCTGTACACTGTATCACCACCACTACACACACCTGCCCTGCACACTGTAACACCACCACCACTACGCACACCTGCCCTGTACACTGTAACACCACCACCACACACACCTGCCCTGTACACTGTAACACCACCACCACTACACACACCTGCCCTGTACACTGTAACACCACCACTACACACACCTGTCCTGTACACTGTAACACCACAACTACACACACCTGCCCTGTACACTGTAACACCACCACCACTACACACACGTGTCTTGTACACTGTAACACCACAACTACACACACCTGCCCTGTACACTGTAACACCACCACTACACACACCTGCCCTGTACACTGTAACACCACCACTACACACACCTGTCCTGTACACTGTAACACCACAACTACACACACCTGCCCTGTACACTGTAACACCACCACCACTACGCACACCTGTCCTGTACACTGTAACACCACCACCACCACCACACACACCTGCCCTGTACACTGTAACACCACCACCACTACACACACACACCCTGTACACTGTAACACCACTACACACAACTGTCCTCATTGTAAAACCACCACTACACACACCTGTCCTCATTGTAACACCACCACTACACACACCTGCCCTGTACACTGTAACACCACCACCACTACACACACCTGCCCTGTACACTGTAACACCACCACTATACACACCTGCCCTGTACACTGTAACACCACCACTACACACACCTGTCCTGTACACTGTAACACCACAACTACACACACCTGCCCTGTACACTGTAACACCACCACTACACACACCTACCCTGTACACTGTAACACCACTACACACACCTGCCCTGTACACTGTAACACCACCACTACACACACCTGCCCTGTACACTGTAACACCACCACTACACACACCTGCCCTGTACACTGTAACACCACCACACACACCTGCCCTGTACACTGTAACACCACTACTACTACACACACCTGCCCTGTACACTGTAACACCACAACCACTACACACACCTGCCCTGTACACTGTAACACCACAGCCACTACACACACCTGCCCTGTACACTGTAACACCACAACCACTACACACACCTGCCCTGTACACTGTAACACCACAACTACACCCCCCCTGTACACTGTAACACCACTACACACACCTGCCCTGTACACTGTAACACCACCACACACACCTGCCCTGTACACTGTAACACCATCACTACACACACCTGTCCTGTACACTGTAACACCACCACACACCTGCCCTGTACACTGTAACACCACTACTACTACACACACCTGCCCTCTACAATGTAACACCACCACCACTACACACACCTGCCCTGTACACTGTAACACCACAACTACACCCCCCCTGTACACTGTAACACCACAACCACTACACACACCTGCCTTGTACACTGTAACACCACAACCACTACACACACCTGCCCTGTACACTGTAACACCGCAACCACTACACGCACCTGCCCTGTACACTGTAACACCACACACACCTGCCCTGTACACTGTAACACCATCACTACACACACCTGTCCTGTACACTGTAACACCATCACTACACACACCTGTCCTGTACACTGTAACACCACCACCACCACACACCTGCCCTGTACACTGTAACACCACTACTACTACACACACCTGCCCTGTACACTGTAACACCACAACTACACCCCCCCTGTACACTGTAACACCACAACCACTACAAACACCTGCCCTGTACACTGTAACACCACAACCACTACACACACCTGCCCTGTACACTGTAACACCACCGCCACTACACATACCTGCCCTGTACACTGTAACACCACTACTACTACACACACCTGCCCTGTACACTGTAACACCACTAGTACTACACACACCTGCCCTGTACACTGTAACACCACCACCACGCACACCTGCCCTGTACACTGTAACACCACCACCACCACTACACACACCTGTCTTGTACACTGTAACACCACAACTACACACACCTGCCCTGTACACTGTAACACCACCACTACACACACCTGCCCTGTACACTGTAACACCCAGGGGTGATTCTAGCCTCTCTGCTGCCCGAGGCGAACTATAGAATGACGCCCCCCCCCCCCCCGGTCAATCCGCCCACATTATAATCCACTACTGCCCCCCCCCCCCCACTGCTGTCCCCAATAAACATAATGTTTGGTCCCTTGCTGCACAGAGGATGTCAGGAGAGGAGGGGGCTGACTTTATAGGAGAGGTCCCAGCAGCACAGAGGATGTCAGGAGAGGAGGGGGCTAATCCTATAGGAGAGGTCCCAGCAGCACAGAGGATGTCAGGAGATGAGGGTGCTAATCCTATAGGAGAGGTCCCAGCAGCACAGAGGATGTCAGGAGAGGAGGGTGCTAATCCTATAGGAGAAGTCCCAGCAGCACAGAGGATGTCAGGAGAGGAGGGTGCTGATCTTTTAGGAGATGGTCCCCCTCTTCCCCCCTTATAGATGGTCCCCCTCTTCCCCCCCTTATAGATGGTCCCCTCTCCCTTATAGATGGTCCCCCTCTCCCCCCCCTTATAGATGGTCCCCCTCTCCCCCCTCCCTTATAGATGGTCCCCCTCTTTCCCCTCCCTTATAGATGGTCCCCCTCTTCCCCCCTTATAGATGGTCCCCCTCTTCCCCCCCCTTATAGTTGGTCCCCCTCTTCCCTCTCTCCCCCCCCTTATAGATGGTCCCCCTCTCCCCCCCCCCTTATAGATGGTCCCCCTCTCCCCCCCCCCCTTATAGATGGTCCCCCTCTTCCCTCTCCCCCCCCTTATAGATGGTCCCCCTCTTTCCCCCCTCCCTTATAGATGGTCCCCTTCCCCCCCCTATAGATGGTCCCCCTCTTCCCTCTCTTCCTCCCTTATAGATGGCCCCCCCCCTTATAGATCGTCCCCCTCTTTCCCCCCTCCCTTATAGATCGTCCCCTCTTTCCCCCCTCCCTTATAGATCGTCCCCCTCTTTCCCCCCTCCCTTATAGATGGTCCCCCTCTTTCCCCCCTCCCTTATAGATGGTCCCCTTCCCCCCCTACCTTATAGATGGTCCCCCTCTTTCCCCCCTCCCTTATAGATGGTCCCCTTCCCCCCCTACCTTATAGATGGTCCCCCTCTTTCCCCCCTCCCTTATAGATGGTCCCCTTCCCCCCCCTATAGATAGTCCCCCTCTTCCCTCTCCCCCTCCCTTATAGATGGTCCCCCCCCTTATAGATGGTCCCCCCTTATAGATCGTCCCCCTCTTTCCCCCCTCCCTTATAGATCGTCCCCCTCTTTCCACCCTACCTTATAGATGGTCCCCCTCTCCCCCCCCCCTGCACAGCAGATAAAACAAAAACAAAAAACAGCACACAACTCACCTACCCTCCGTTCCCCCGTCGAGCCTCTCTGGTCTGGTCCCGGCTGATGTGCGGCTGCCCGGGGTGTCCCGTCCTGTCCCCGGCAGCGCGCGCATCACAGAGCTCCCCGTGCGCCTGTGACTTCCGGCGCACAGGGAGCTCTCTGATGCGTGCGCTGCCGGGGACAGGACGGGACACCCCCGGCAGCCGCACATCACCCGGGGGACTAAGGCTGCATTCCCACGTTCCGTGATCCTGACGGATCACGGACGTGGAATGCATGTACTGTATTCATAAGCGCCGCGCTGTAGTATCAGCACGGCGCGGCTGATTTAGTACAGCGGGGCGCTTATGAATACAGTCTCCCCCGCTCACAGCATCTCATTACAGATACTGCCCGGGCGCGGGGGGACTCCAGTACATGGTACAATCAGTGGCGGATTATAATGTGGGCGGCCGCCCGAACCGCCCATATTATAATCTGCCACTGAATGCCGCCAGAGCCGTTTTAATACATTGGTGGGCCCAGTGCACAGCCCTCAAGAGTGGCCCCCCCCCCTTACCTTTCTGCACATTGTATAATGTACTGAATTTGCCCCCACACTGTATCAAGAGCCCCAATACATACAGTAGTTACCTTATAACACTATTTCCACAATACAGTGATTACATATTACATAAAAACTGCACTAAACAAAACAGAAAGATATTACCAATGATACCATTACATAATACCGCCACATCATGACCCCTAACACTACAATCCTATAACAGAGTGCAGTTACATCCAGTGACTCACCGGGGGTGTTTTCTCCAATCAGAGTCTGTCACCTTTTCTTTTTCTCTCCATCCAGCCTGGGCCACCTTGAAGTCTTCTCCTGGCTGTGAATCTTCTCTCCAGAATCTGCCAGACAAATATTTTAGGCTCCAACACATCCAGTAGTTAGGTCCCTTGTACCCCTATACAGTAGTTACACCCCTCTGTACTCCTACATAATTACACCCCTCTGTGCCTCCATAGTTTTAAGGTGTCCCTGTAGTATATAGACCCTCATGTGCTCCTCCAGTTATATACAGCCCTCCTGTGCGCTCCCCCATTAGTATATAGCCCCCCTGTGCACTCTCCCCAGTAGTATATAGCCCCCCTGAGCTCTCCCACAATAGTATATAGCCCCCCTGTGCTCTCCCACAATAGTATATAGCCCCCCTGTGCTCTCCCCCAATAGTATATAGTCCCCCTGTGCTCTCCAATAGTATATAGACCCCTATGCTCTCCCACAATAGTATATAGCCCCCCTGTGCTCTCCCCCAATAGTATATAGCCCCCCTGTGCTCCCCCCAATAGTATATAGCCCCCTGTGCTCTCCCCAATAGTATATAGCCCCCCTGTGCTCTCCATAATATATAGCCCCCCTGTGCTCTCCCCCATAGTATATAGACCCCTGTGCTCCTCAATATGATATAGCTCCCTGTGCTCACCAATAGTATATACCTCCCCTGTGCTCCCCAATAGTATATAGTCCCCTGTGCTCCCCAATAGTATATAGCTCCCCAGTGCTCCCCCATAGTATATATTCCCCTGTGCTCCCCCATAGTATATAGCCCCTCTGTGCTCCCCAGTAGTATATAGCCCCCTGTGCTCCCCAGTAGTATATAGCCCCCTGTGCTCCCCAGTAGTATATAGCTCCCCTGTGCTCCCCAGTAGTATATAGCTCCCCTGTGCTCCCCAGTAGTATATAGCTCCCCTGTGCTCCCCCATAGTATATAGCTCCCCTGTGCTCCCCCATAGTATATAGCCCCCTGTGCTCTCCCATAGTATATAGCCCCCCTGTGCTCCCCCATAGTATATAGCCCCCTGTGCTCCCCCATAGTATATAGATTCCCTGTGCTCCCCATAGTATATAGACCCCTGTGCTCCCCAGTAGTATATAGTCCCCTGTGCTCTCCCATAGTATATAGGTCCCCTGTGCTCCCCCATAGTATATAGCCCCCTGTGCTCCCCCATAGTATATAGCTCCCCTGTGCTCCCCCATAGTATATAGCCCCCTGTGCTCCCCCATAGTATATAGCTCCCCTGTGCTCCCCCATAGTATATAGCCCCCTAAGCTCCCCCATTGTATAAAGCTCCCTGTGCTCCCCAGTAGTATATAGCCCCCTGTGCTCCCCAGTAGTATATAGCTCCCTGTGCTCCCCCACAGTATATAGCTCCCCTGTGCTCCCCCATAGTATATAGCCCCCTGTGCTCCCCCATAGTAAATAGCCCCCTGTGCTCCCCAGTAGTATATAGCCCCCTGTGCTCCCCAGTAGTATATAGCTCCCCTGTGCTCCCCAGTAGTATATAGCTCCCCTGTGCTCCCCAGTAGTATATAGCTCCCCTGTGCTCCCCCATAGTATATATTCCCCTGTGCTCCCCCATAGTATATAGACCCCTGTGCTCCCCAGTAGTATATAGCCCCTTGTGCTCCCCCATAGTATATAGCTTCCCTGTGCTCCCCATAGTATATAGCTCCCCTGTGCTCCCCCATAGTATATAGCCCCCCTGTGCTCCCTGATAGTATATAGCTCCCTGTGCTCCACCATAGTATATAGCCCCCTGTGCTCCCCATAGTATATAGCTCCCCTGTGCTCCCCCATAGTATATAGCCTCCTGTGCTCCCCCATAGTATATAGCCCCCTGTGCTCCCCCATAGTATATAGCCCCCCTGTGCTCCCCCATAGTATATAGCTCCCCTGTGCTCCCCAGTAGTATATAGCCCCCTGTGCTCCCCCATAGTATATAGCTCCCCTGTGCTCCCCCATAGTATATAGCTCCCCTGTGCTCCCCCATAGTATATAGCCCCCTGTGCTCCCCCATAGTATATAGCTCCCCTGTGCCCCCCCATAGTATATAGCTCCCCTGTGCTCCCCCATAGTATATAGCTCCCCTGTGCTCCCCAGTAGTATATAGCTCCCCTGTGCTCCCCAGTAGTATATAGCCCCCTGTGCTCCCCCATAGTATATAGCCCCCTGTCCTCCCCTATAGTATATAGCCCCGTCCTCCCCCATAGTATATAGCCCCCTGTGCCCCCCCTAAACCCCCCCCCCCCGTAGTATATAGCTCCCCCTCCCATATAACATTGAAAAAAACAAACACTGTTACTCACCTGGGTCCACGCGTTCCTCTTCTCTTCCCTCTTGTGGCCGCACTTCCTCCGGTCACAAGAGGCTGCACTCCCCTTACCCTCGCGCCGACGCTCCAGTGACGTCGGCCGCTAGAGGGAGAGTGCGGCCTCTTGTGACCGCAGGAAGTGCGGCCACAAGAGTGACTGACAGGGAGGGAGCCAATGGCTCTCTCTCTGTCAGTGTCGCTGCTGCTGCAGCGCTGAAGCGCCGCAGCAGCAGCGGACGGGGGCAGCGGCGGACGGGGGGGCCCTGCAGGGGGCGCCATGGAGGGGTAAGTAGATTACCCATCCATGGCGGTCCCCCCTGACAGGCTGGTGGCCGGAGCCCTGTGCGACCGCATTGGTCGCACATAGCAACGGCCGGCCTGCTCGGGGGGGGCCCCTTTAACCAGTGGGCCCGGTGCACGTGCACCATGTGCCCTCTGGTTAAAGCGGCCCTGAATGCCGCCCCCATGAAGATAGCTGGTGGCGCCGCCTGAGGCAGACGACTCAGGTCGCCTCATCATTGCGGCGCCCCTGGTAACACCACCCCCTTTACACACACCTGCCCTGTACACTGTAACACCACCACTACACACACCTGTCCTGTACACTGTAACACCACCACTACACACACCTGCCCTGTACACTGTAACACCACCACCACTACACACACCTGTCCTCATTGTAACAACACCACTACACACACCTGTCCTGTACACTGTAACCCCACCACCACTACACACACCTGCCCTGTACACTCTAACACCACCACTACACACACCTGCCCTGTACACTGTAACACCACCACTACACACACCTGCCCTATATACTGTAACATCACTACCACTACACACACCTGCCCTGTACACTGTAACATCACCACTACTACACACACCTGCCCTGTACACTGTAACACCACCACCACGTACACCTGCCCTGTACACTGTAACACCACCACTACTACACACACCTGCCCTGTACACTGTAAAACCACCTGTACATTGAAAACAACGGCTGTTGTTTATACAAACATAGCCTTAGAATCCTTTTATACACACAGATATCTGACCAAATGCAGGAATGGATTTGAAAAGCGGAGAAATCTCAGTCTTTCCTTTATGACTTGCTCTCTGAGAATTGATAAACTTGTGGCAATGGGCCTGAAGCTTGTCATCCAGATAGAAGCAGGAGTTCTTTAATTAAAGGGGTTATCCAGCGTGGGGGCACTTTTTTGGGGGGACCGGGGAGCAGGTGGCTGAATTAAAAGACGTCCACTTACCTCCCCGGTTCCAGCGGCGGGTCCCGCATCACGGCGCTCCGGTCCCCGGCCGCTTCCTGGTGTCTGACGCTGCCCGAGACGCTACGTCTCAGGGCCGCTCAGCCACTCAGTGAAGGAGGCGGGATCCGAGCGGACTTCAAACAGATCCCGCCTCCCTCACTGAGTGGCTGAGCGGCCCTGAGACGTAGCGTCTCGGGCGGCATCAGACACCAGGAAGCGGCCGGGCACCGGAGCGCCGTAATGCGGGACCTGCCGCTGGAACCGGGAAGGTAAGTGGACGTCTTTTATTTCAGCCACCTTCTCCCCGTTCCCCCTAAAAAAGTGCCCCCACGCTGGAGCACCCCTTTAAAAGTAAAAGATTTAGGATAAGGGCCAGTTCACATGGAGTAAAACTGGTGGCATTCCGCGGTGGATTCTCCGCTGCAGAATCCCGCAAGCCTCCGTGTCATACTGGCAGTCTATGGGAGGCTTGTGTGCCTACTTTTTCTGCATGGAAGAATGGATATATCAATTCTTCCGAGCGGAGAGGCACGGAGAGAGGAGGCACGCAAGCCTCCCATAGACTGCCAGTATGACAGAGAGACTGGTGGAATTCCGCCAGTTTTACTCCGTGTGAACTCAGCCTAACTTCAGCTTCTTTTTCCATGGCTATTTCTTTCTGAGGGAGATTTAGGATTTGCTACTGAGAAGGCAGAATATGAAATGCAAAGTGCAAACAGTACTGCACATAGGGTAAAAAAAAAAAGCAGCTCATGATCCCAAGAGCCAGAGCCATGAGGGGAGGGGGGGGGGGGGGGGTCACTCAGCTTTCCAAGCATGAAGTTGGTTGGTCACTCAGCTTTTCCAGCATAAAGTCGGTCACCCAGCTTTGCCAGCATGAAGGGGGGTCTCTTAGCTTTTCCAGCATGAGGGGGTCACCCAGCTTTCTCAACATAAAGTTGGTCACTCAGCTTTTCCAGCATCTTGTACTCAGCATGATGGAGGGCACCCAGCTTTCTCAGCATTTTGTAGTAAGTATGATGGAGGTCACACAGCTTTCCCCTGCAAACCACACCAACAAAAAGCAGGGGGAGGGGGTTTGAGGGGGGCAGCTCTCAAAGTGCCTACGGCAGCATACACTCGAAATACAGGCCTGACTGTATGCACGCCTCAGGTGTACACACAGTTATATGCTACGCGATGTGATTGACAGAGTAAGAAGTGCATTGACTCCCCATGCTGCCAATCACAGAAGCGCTGGCCACAAGAGGCTGCTCCCTCCCCCAGCAATGCGGCGCACGAGTGATGTCACACGTCCCCCTGCAGAGCTAGGAGAGAGCCGACAGGGAAAGATACCACAGTGCTGCATACATACTAGGGGGATGGCGCTGGAGGGGATGCCTACAGGGGGGATAGTACCTATTGGGGCAGAGTAACTACATGGGGGACACTACCTTATTTGTGGAGCTGCAGCTATTTGGGGGGACTATAAGCAGGTTTGTGCTACTGTATAGTGACAGAGGGGCATAACTACTATATTGTGTCACAGAGGGGGCTTAACTACTATATGGAGACACAGAGAGGGTCTATCCTCTATATATAGAGGTACTAATATATGAGAATACACATGGAGGGAGCCTGCGAGCCTGGGTCTGTACAACATGGGGCATAAAAAGGGTACTACTACAGTATGGAGCAATACAGATGGGGAGTTTTTATAGAGGTGAGGAGAGTGCTGGTGCTAAGAGTCTAAAATGTTTGGTTAATTCTGCATAGACGATTCATAAACTGGAGTAGTCTTTGTGACGGCTGGGCCAGATAGAGAAGAAAATGAAAAGCGAAACAACTTTGAGTAGTAAAATAATCACCAGCAGTTCACACAGAGAAGACACCATGCGAGTCACTCGATAACGGCACTAGTATATGCGGGTATTATTAGTAATAGGTTCATATAGTTGATTTTAGGGTCTATTTCCCTGTTTTCAAATCCATTCCTGGCTTTGGCTTTAAATCTTTGGCAGATAATTTTTCTGTGTAAATGGACCCTTATTTAGTGACCATATAGTGCACAGGTGTCAACTGCAGCCCTCCAGCTGTTACCATCATGATGTAGTTTTGCAACAGCTGGAAGGCAGCAAGTTTGACACCCCTGGTATGTTGGTATTAGGGTGGGTTCACACATAGCGGAATTGCAGTGGATTTTACCCTGTGAGTTTGCAGTGGAATCCGATGCGATTCCCGGCACTGTCCGTTTTAATAGGTTTATGGACTCGCAGCGGAATTTTCATCCCAAAGCAAGTATGTAAACGCCACCCCCTTACCCCGCCACGGCCTGGTGACTTCTTTAACAGTCCGCGCTCAGGCTTGTTTCTGTGGCTCCCGGCTCCCTGATATCCTACTCTGCCAAACAGTGGCTGCGGCAGGACAGCGCACTGAGCCACAGAAGCAAGCCGGAGTCAGGACCAGTATAGTCTTCACCCAGCCGTGGTGGTTCAAGGGGGCAACCTATTCAAACTGACATTGCGGGAATCTCAGCAGACCCCAGGGGTCCCCTTGTAACATCTTGATGTTCCTTGATGAACACACCGGCCACTACTTCTCGGTCACTGCCAGCAGTGCGGTCCCACTTTAGTCAGTGATTGGCTGAGCGGCTGTCATGGCTAAGAAGAATCCTTCTCAGAGGTAGTGGCGTTAAGCAGGGGGCCCAAAAGGACCCCCCCAAGAGAGCGTGCTAGATGAATACAGGTTGGTTGCTATGGTTTATGTACTTTATATGTTTATACATCTACCTTGCCAGCACCTACATGTATTTGAGCAGTTTAATTCAGTTTCCACTTTTGTTACAGCGGCTGATGGTGTCTACGGACCAAAACTTTGAAATTTTTCACCAATTTTGGAGGAATACGTTTCAATTCTTGCAACTTATTACTGAGTGTGGAACCCTCCTTTCTATCTGAATATTTATAGAGTTTACACAGCCAGATAAGTGAAAGCATACTTTGTCATCTGTAAACCACACGACATCGAGAACATTCCAATTCTTGCCGACAAATACTTTAAACTAACAGAAGTCCGCAAGGCATTTGTTATCAGGACCTTTCTATTCATGTACCAGTCATTCCGAAAGCTTGAAGTCAAGCTGTCTCTGCAGCTTTTTTTTTTCTTGCATGTGCTCTTGGATGTCTCCATCTGCCCAATGTGTGGACTTTCTTGGAGAAGCCAACAATTTGCCTTTATTAACTTCTTGCAACATTTTTGTCCTGCCTCCACTGTGCAAGTCCAACAATATTCCGGTTTTCTGTTTATATACCATTTTTTAAATACACAAGTTTGTTGATGGCTTTCTACCCACATATTCAATTTGACAGGACCTAAAAGGGAATGTCTAGGAAAAATTTCTACTTCACCATGTTCCCAGGGCTACAGGGAACATGTCCCCCTGTCGATTCCCAGGCCTCCTCTCCACCACTGTCAGCATTTTGGAAACATCCAATCACTTGCGCTCCCACCAGAAATGGCTGCTCAGCATATGACCGGCCATTTCCTAAGGGAACAGAACATCATTGGATGTTATGAAAACACTGACAGTGGCACAGAATGGACAGCCTGGGAAACTGCAGCAGGACAGGTAAGCTTACTTCACTGACATGTTCTCTACAGCCCTGGCAGCATAGAAAAGTATGATTTTTTTTTTTTTTTTACTGGACACCTCTTTAATGGATACTGTTTTACGAATAAACGTGGGCGATGAAGACACATTCTTGCCTAGTATAGTGAGACATTGGCATTACAGTCTCTGGCATTACAGGCTGAACTGAACTTTAAAGTGTCTGTTGGGGTGGCACAGTGTGACAAGCCAGAGTAGCCGTTTCATCTACCCTGAAAGCGACTGCTTCTGTGTGAATGGTGCCAGTCAGGTTAAGCAGAGCTTACATGCTACCAGGAGTTCCGTCTTCTTGTTGAGTAAGGTATGTTTTAATTACATTTTGTTAAAATGTGTTGGGCTCCTATCTGACCCAAAATGTGCATGGAGTTTAGGGTTTAAAAAAAGCAGCCAAAACGGTGAATATTTAGACACAAGATTGTCAGCAGAAAAAGACTACCTGCTCCATCCAGTCTAGTTTTGAGTTTTTCAGGACATGGAGGCTGGAGACTGGCTGCATCCACTGCACACACAGAGGAGAATATACTTTATTTTCCTTATTCCCTCAGAAGTCGCCCCAGGATCATGTAAGACATTAGGAAGAAGATGCTGAGCCAGATCAACGTTACACCAGTGTGATAACTCCCCTGGTGTCTGACTGGCTGGCCATTTATAAAGGAGTTGGAGTCGGTCCTGATAAAATTCAGGAGTCTGAGTTGGGCTGTGGAGTCTCTCCACAGCCCTAGTTTTAACATTTGTACAGTTTTTTTTGTGTTTTTTTTTTTTTTTGGGGGGGGGGGGGGGGATCCTAAGGTAGCCCCTTTAAAGGCCAATAAGTGAAACAGTCATATTGAAAAAAACTTGTTTATTAAAACATACATAAACTACATTCATTGCAAAACTGTGTGTATAATATTACAAAGCAGGCTATAAAAATGCAAGATAATCCAACACTTTTGTATAAATGAGTCCGGGCCAACTGCACATACCATGAGTGGAATCCTAACATGTAAGCCGTTAAACACATTTCTACTAGTGGCCATAGACTCCTGCATCACAATCTGAATGCACTTGTCGAATTTTATGGTGCACATAGAAATAGAGCTGCTTAACCTGATTTCTGGAAGACTTAAAGGCACGTTAATAACTTTTTCTGGCAGCCAACATATTAACCAATAAGTCCAAGACTAAGTCCGATTCACGGTACAGTAAGATTCAGTGATAAAACGTTTCCTAAGGTAATTGCAAATATTCAGACTAGAAAACATAAAGGTTCTTCATTTGCCGATCCCCTTTATGCTTCAAGCCCATTTCCAAAAGTTGGAGCATTAAAGAGGAGGAAAGTCTGGAAATCCCACGTAGTTTATGAAGCAGTTTTTATGATCCAAAGCCACGAGTAATGGACTTTTGGCTTTGGCTCATAAACATTAAAAACCGTTTCCAGTGGAAAAACCGGGCCGAAAAAGCACCCATGTACCACGGTCCATTACCACATGCAGGAATGGGCTTTCTGAATAAACCGGATTTTAAATAAAATAGAAAATCAATCTTCTTACATACGTAACCCAAAAAACATTCTATTACAATGGATTCTCTTGCTACGGGGGGAAAAAAAAAAAAAAAAAAAAAAAAAAAAGAAGAGTCCTGCACATATCCGAGATCCTTAGGAACTAAGAGGGTAAATACACTCTAGAACGAATGTATAAGTATGAGTCATGTATACGTGTGCTCTTCTACTGTAGGTTAAATCCCCCCCACCCCCAAAATGGAAAAAAACATCTGTAAACATATGTATATGCAAAGTAATATATGCATGAACCAGAATTACACTGCAGCCTAATCTATCAGAAACTGACAATAAACCTGTATAAAAGGATTAATATTCTATTTTAGTACCTAGACCTGTCGTTTGGGAGGCACACTAGAAATGGTTCACCCCTCAGCTGGCTGCCTGATCTGACCAATAACAGGAGTCAGGCTTTATAGACTTCCATCTGATAGCAGGAGTTGGGCTTTGTTGCATCAGGCAGCCAGCTGGGGAGCAAACTGTATCACTGGTTATGCTCATGTTCACAGCCGATCTCATGACTGAAACCTGGTGTGATCAACTTTTGACGCAAGTTAATACAAATGCCAATATAGCTTTAATCACCAATCCAAAAGGAATAGGGTACTGGGGTCTAACCAGAATAGCAGACAAGTGTCCACCATTCCTCTTGGAAAGGCCATTAATGTAGACAGTTGGAATATTGCTTTAGTATTAAAATTTGCACATTCATTATATAGACAAAAGCATTGGGATGCAGCTCCTAATTCAGGTGTTTGAAGATACAATGCAGGGTCACAAAGAGTGCTGACGCAAATCGTACATGAAAACTGCTGACTCCTTAACTGCAGAGACCTAACCTCATCTGGCATTGTAAAAACTGCCCCAAGTTTCATGACATGGGTTTCTATGGCCAAGCAGCTGCATGCAAGCCTTACATCACCAAGTATTGGATAGAGTGGTGTAAAGTACGCAACCACTGGACTGCGAAGCAGAGGAAAAATATTCTGTGAAGAAACACACTTCTCCATCTGGCATCTGATGGACAAGGCTGGGTCTAGGGAATGCCAGGAAACAGTTACCTGCCTGACTGCATATTATGGGATTTTTTTTCTTCTTTAGAAGGCGGCCAATACCTTTTAGTTACAGTGAAGGGAAATTTAAATACTTCACACAAAGCTGAAAGTGGAAGTTGTCCACAATGTCTTGTTTTGATGAATAGTTTGGATTTATTCCTTTTCTGTTCCATCATGGCTGCTCCCCAGTGCACACAGCAAGCTCCATAAAGACATGGAGGGGAGTCTGGTGAGGAAGAACATGACTGGCTGCACAGAGCTCTGACATCCAACAGCAGTCTTTGACCTCACAAATGCTTCTGTATAAATGGGCAAAAGTTACCAAAGACATCTCCAAAATTTTACAGTAAGTATTCCCAGAGCAATACAGGCTGTTATAACTGCAAAGAAGGGCCAAGCCCATATTAATGCCAATGGATTTAGAATGGGATGTCATGAAAGCCCTGGTAGGAGTGATGTGCAGGTTTCCCAATGCTTTTGTCCAGAGTGTATTTGCAGACAGTAGTTATTTCACAGATAATGTCATTAAGTAATTATTGCTGTAATAAACAGGTTTATTCAATTAAAATTTTAACACCTTGTTCACGCTGAAGTTTTGCATGTACTTATTTAATAGACAAAAATCAATAGTGGATACTAAACTCAAAGGGATAGAAAGCTTACAGATTTGTTTTCTGGCTCCAAAACAATTTTTTAGCTATTAGAGGTACTGTATATTTCCATCTAACATAGTGATGGCTTTTCAACAAACATATGCCATCACTTTATGCACAATAGTGGTTTGACATCTGAATCCACTAATCCTAAGAATCAATGTGCAGCAGCACAGATTCAGTGCGGCAACTTCAAGGTTTTTCCTGCAGAGCAGCACCTACAGACCTGCTGTGCAAGGAAGAACACTGACAGTGCTGCAACACCTTCATTCTCAGGATCAAAGAGGCTCCGAGAGGTAAAACCAACACTGATCATAAAGTGATGGCATATTTTAGAAAGCTAAACTACGCCCTGTGAACAAGAGCTTAGGCCCAGATATACATGTGGTAGTTACAATAACCAGTTTTTATAAAGTATGCAGATCAACTTCTCCTCCAGAAGGAAGAAAACTGTCTCCAGTGCCACCTATAGGTAACTACCCTAAGTCTGACCCATTAAATCCAGGATTAGAAATACAGCTATGTTCTTGTAAGGTAAAAAAACACAACACTGCACAGCACCATCCCTGTCCTCAGGTTGTGTATGGTATGACAACTTAGGTATATTCACTTTAATGGAACTGAACTTTAAAGCCACACCCAAACTGAGGTCAAGAGTGGCACTGAAACTGGCCATGTTTTTCTAAGCCTTGATATCCTTTTTAAAAGAGACTTAAAACATAATTAGGACTATAAGCCTGCCCCAAGACATTAATACTCAACACTGAAAAAAGTTGTCTACAGATGGCCGATATCCTTATTGATGTTTCATGGTTCTTTGAAAGGTTAGTGAAAGACTTAAAGGGGTTATCCAGCGCTACAAAAACATGGCCACTTTTCCCCCTCTCTTGTCTCCAGATTGGTTGGGGTTGCAAACTCATTTCCATTGAAGTAAATGGAGCTTAATTGCAAACCCCACCTGAACTGGAGACAAGAGAGGGGGGAAGTGGCCATGTTTTTCTAGCGCTGGATAACTCCTTTAAGGCCCTATTAGACCAAGCGTTTATCGGCAGTTTTCGGCCGATAATCATCTGGTGTAATAGAAGATAATCAGCTGACATGAGCGATGTCAGCTGATCGTTCCTGCCGTTTGTCCTTCAACATGTTGAAAGACAAACGACCAGGATAGCAACGATCTGCTGCTGTCACTCCGTGGAATAGGAGCGGTGGCAGCAGACTGCTGCTATCTTCTATGGGCTGCCCGGACAATCTAGCTATCACCCGGGCAGCCTCCTCGTGGCCCCTCCTGTACTCACCTGCTCGCTGCCGCCACCTGCAATAGCGACAGCAGGGAACGAGGCTCGTTTGCTCCTCAATATCGCCCCATGTAATAGGGGATTTAGAAGGTAGCTACATATAGGTGGCACTAGAGAGGGGAGAACAAACAAGCATACATTCACAAGAAAAGAAAACCCCATTTTCAAGGTAGTTATGCCACCATTCGTGTCTAGAATGGAATGGTCCTATATAAATGCGCCATTCATTGTGTGTTATAGTAATTACAAAATACCATAGTTAGAAAAATAAATATTGGATTAAGAATGAAAAAAATAAAAATGACTATATAAAATAAATACTGCAGATTAGTGTAACTATAAGGAATGAACATACATGGATGTTATTCATGTAACAATACATTATCCTCTATGGCAGTTCCGCAACTTCTTACCCTCCAGTTGTTCTAAAGGCAAGCTGGGAGTCATAGTTTTACAAGATTTGGAAAGAACAAGTCTGAGAGTACAGTACTATGGAGTAAAAATCCCAAACTGGGCTAAATATAGCAGGTATGGGCCATATTTTACATACTGATGCCTTCTAGGTTCAGAGGAAGTCTCCAACCTATAGCCCTCTAGCTGCTGTGAAACTACTACTTCCAGCATCTCATGAGTCTCAGTTTAACAATAGCTTGATAGCTGGCGACCACTGGCTTACAGCTTTAAGTAATAATTTAATATAAGCGTTAAATACAGGACCATAAGGAGGATTTGTGTAGACATTTGATGGCACGATTACTTCATCACTAAGTGCAGAAGTGGATAATGCAACCTGAAGCAGCGATGTTTTTATTTCACAAACCGAGGGGAAAAAAAAAATATCTCACTCTCCCCTTATATCTAGATTATTAATATGTGTAGGGTTTGTATGCATATGAGGAGAGAAAATACGCTGCTTTCTTTCAAATACAGACCATGGACAAAACTGATGTTACATCTGGTATTCTAACTGGGCTGCAATATTACGCACAACCTATTATGCACACAAGCACTGACCTGTTCACTTGCCCCTCGTTCCCCGCACGCTGTCTATGGTATTACATGTACAGACATCCAGCGGGGAGGCTGCAGGGAGCTGCGATCTTTAGATGTTTCAAGTGGCCCATAGAAGAAAGCGGTGGTCCTATTACATGGAGCCATGGCCAGCAGACAGTTACTACCGTCAAATCAGAAATTTAATTTTGGTTTGCACTTTAAAACAACAATCAGCCGACAACGTGCATGTTGGCTGATCGTTGCTTTTAAACTATTACACTAAACGATTATCTGACGGAACAGACGATAATCGTCTGGTGTAATAATACCCTAAAGCAGCCAGGATCCACCCCAATCTTATACATGCCCTTTAAAGAACTTATCCCAAGTTAAAAACCTGATCAGTCGGGGTCCAGCCAATAAGAACGCTTCAAATGTAAGAAATGTGGTCTTTTGTTCCCATTGTAAATAAAGCAGCAGTGTGCACACTTAGCCGCCACTGCATTTACCCTCTAGGATTGACCAAGATAGGCAAGTATGGCGCTTGACTTTCTTATGCGCTCAAACAAAGAGTGAATGATGCGGCTAGAGAGCATGCACTGCCTGAAGATCCCCAATGATTAAAACTTATCACCTTTTCAAAGAATAGGCAATAAGTATCAGAATAACCCCTTTAATGGCACAATAGTAGTAAAACTTAAGGATGTGGAAAAACAAGACACAATCTGATAAGACACTGATTTGTATAGTACATAAGGGAATATAGAATGAGGATCATTCCCACTACAGCTGCCAAAGGGGGTGCTACCCAGCTTTGCCAGGCTCCTAAATGACAAGTGTTCCCAGCTAGATGCCAAAGCTTTGTGGAATGTAAAACGGTGGCCATGTTGGTTGCTAGTCATCTTTCCCAGATATAACCTGGCAGGACAACATCTTAGGGGTATCATATGTGGAAATGTTCTGTAACCAAACCATAATTCAAATGTCTGTATGTATATTTCAAAACAGTCTTCAAGATTCTACAAGAATCTCCACGATATGATCAATCTCATTGAGCTCAGCCTTGCAGTGAGTGGGTGCAGGGGACGGAGATAAGCTCTCAAGCATATCGCAATGGCCTAACTTAGAATTTCCCATCATCCCTGTTAGCACAGTATCCAAGTCATAATAAGAAGTGTCAACTTCAGAAAACAAGTCTTCCATGGAATTTGTATTTCTATTCTCCAATGTTTCGAATATATGGTCTAAGGATTTTTGAAGGTTCGCTTTATTTTCCTGTTGACCTTCTATTTCCCAGAAGCCGGATGAGCCATTCTGTACTGCTTTCACCGAGGTGACCGTCGAGAAATCTGCAATCTCCTGAGTTTCTTGAACCTCCAACTCTTCACTATATGTAATATAGGTGTCATCAATGTGTTTCTCTTCAGACTGATCCTTAGAGGAACGGCACAGAATTTCTGTCGATACAAGACGATCCAAAGGGGCAGGATGATCGGTTTGGTGCGAGTGGAAAAACTGCCAGCTGCCGTCTTGAGTCATTTCTTCTTGTATCTGCCTTACTGTGTTGGCAATCAGCACCGAACGGCAGAGGTTTGGTTCTACCAGCATGTGGCACAACTGAAGCTTTACTAGTGACATGTCCAGCATAGACTGACGCTCTAGCGTATAGGAAGGAAGAGTCTTTAAGTCGACCAAGGACCCATCAATCACTTCTGCCTCAATGCACTTTCTTTTAATTCCCCGAGTAAACATGGTGTCCTGTAAAAGGTGGAAACAGAAGAAAAACGGGTATAAACGAAAGCACAGCTCAATGACACACAAAAGCTTAATCTGGTCAGAAAGGTTCTGACTTATAGTGAACTGATGCACGATCAACAATAGGCTGCCGATGCACTCACAACCACTCGCTCTGAAATAAACGTATACCTCTTTAGAAGGCAATTACATTGTTTCCTTGGTGTGTGTACTGCGGCACATTGAAGTAAAGAAAAGTGGCATACAACTTTGGTCCTGTTCATTTCTAGGCCAATGATAAATATAGTCTGCACTGGAGAAAGCATGGTGCTTTAGAGATCCTTGATCCACGGCACAATAAAGCACTATGGATGGTCCTCAAATGAGAAGAGCGTTTCTAAATAAGGCATCAGGAAACCCCAGAGCCTTAACTCTGCACTGCACAGAAAATGAAAATACACTGGTTAGTGCAAAATACATATGATTTAATAAGTCACATAAAGGGCAATAGACACCACCTGGCTGCTGCGTCTAGAAACTTACACGTGCTCTTATTTCCAAGAATCCATTCATTTCAACGGTTGGCCAGCTCTTGACTAAAAAAAAAAAAAAAAAAAGGACCCATCTGACACTGCTCTCCTGAGATCCTTCCATGCATGCTCAGCATGTTTTTCTGCTTAGCGTCTGGAGAGTTAAGGATCGACTAAGGAAAAATCCAATATACCCTATTAGTGTTGAGTGGACTTGTCGAACTGTTCGGATTTGGCAACGGTCTCAGAACCCAAATTGCTTGCAATTTAACTCCCGGTGGCTGGAGAAGTTGGATGCCACCCTATGGCTACCTGGAAAACACAGATACAGCCATAGGCTGTATTCATTTCTTCCTGGCAGCCCTAGGGTAGCATCCAACATTTGGGTTCTGAGACTGTTGCTGAACCAGAACAGGTCAGTAACGGTCCATTTACACAAAAAGATTATCTGACAAATTATCTGCCAAACATTTGAAGCCAAAGCCAGAAACAGGCTATAAACAGAGAACTGGTCATAAAGGAAAGCCTGAGATTTCTCCTCTTTCTAAATCCATTCCTGGCTTTGGCTTTAAATCTTGGGGTCCCTTTACACAGAAAGATTATCTGCCAAAGTCCGCTCAACACTACTAGTTTTCTCTCTCCTGACAAGCCATCAGAAAGTCCTACATGCTAGATGTTCGGCCCACTTTAATGAGCATGGTGTACTTTATTCAAGAAGGTGGTCTAAATGCAGGCAATGCCCAGATTGATGAAGCTGAATTTCAACATACGTGATCCTATGTTCTGGGCACCCATAAAAATCAGCAGCTCACTCTCCCTGTTGGCAACACATGTACACTCAACTAAACTAGGCATGAATGGCTGCACTTGTTTAGCCAACAGCTACTAAAGGTGAAGTAAACTAGAATGCATTTTCACAGATATTGCTCAAGCTGACTGCACTACTGCATTTGCACAATAGATATTCCTTTCCTTTTTAATTTTAAAGTAAAGGACAACTCCAGTCAGGGCAATTTTTTTTGTAAAGGTGTCAGGGAGGGGGAAGCTAAAAGAAATAATGTGCTCTCACCTCCCTCGCTCCAGCACTGCTGCTGCGTACTGTAACGAATGGGCTGAGTGGGCCTGCCACCTTATAATCAGGTCCCCTCTGGAACCAGCAGAAGCAGCCAGGGACTCTGGACTGAATTGGTGGTACCTAGCTTCAGCGCTGGAGCCAAGGAGGTGAGAGCACATGATATTTCTTTCAGCCTACCCCTCCCCTTTACAAAAAAATAGAATAAATAAATAGAAGTCGTCCTTTAAATATGATTTTTTTATTTTTTACATTTTGTTAGGATCTTGTATACATAAGGCCAGACAGTGGCCTGACATTGCACCTTTCAGCAGCAGGTCTACTTGAAAGTTGCAGCCTGAGGTGGGGGTGGGAGTGGATGGGGGGCTACTTTACTGGTCCAGTGCTGAGGATAAAGAACAAGGTTTCAGTCTCTGACTGATTTCGTATCTGTTAACAGATAAGCAAATCAATGACAATACAAATGTGATTCCTACACTGTAACTTGTTTACTAAACATATTCATTAATAAAAATTCTAAAGAAAAAAAATAATTGATAAACTGGTATTTTCCCCTGACTTACATCTGCTCCATAATCTCAGCTGAGGGGGGCACTATGGCGAGTTCACTGAACACTCCGGCTGCACTGTGCTGTATATAAATAGCAAAAGAAATAAATAAAAAATAAAAAAACTAACAAAAAACAGTGCTAGCAACGCATGGGTTTCACTTAGATTTCATGCACATGGCACATATCACCTACCATGTGTCAGGGTGCAGGGCATTAGACTCGCTCACTTCTTATATACAAATTGGTTTCCCTTTTTATATAAAAATACCATGATTTTAAATCACTATCACAAAATTATCATGCAATAAACTCAAGAACTCAAGTAGACAAAAACACACGAACAGGATGAATTATGCAGAAACATATGAAGATTGCTTAATTTTACATTTATAGACAGAAGAAAAAAAAACAAACAAAACAACAACTATGGTATACTTACCTCCCCAGCATGGTTACCTGATGGGCTGCATCAATGGACTGCATGTCAGCGCACACAGGAATAACAGAAGTGATCCCTACAAATATCTTTATAATGCATTAGATACTTAGACACATAGAAATAAGCAATGACCTCAGTAGAAGCCATTAGTGACCATCAAGGGAAATAGTCGCTTACCTAGCCTGCTCGCTGGCCTTTTCCAAGCATGCATGCAAATGGGGGGAAACAGCTAATAGCTAGCAAGAATGGATAGCTTACAGTAGACACATACAGCCAATATGATCTCTTTCATACAGTGAAGAAAGCGGCTGCAAACAGCACACTGGCAGAGGTGGGCGATTGTGCATAACAGTCTATAAGCGTACCTTGTATGTGGAAGCTGAAGAAGTCTGTATAACCTTAACACCTACTGTAACCGAGTACCTCCTCTATTAACAATTCAGTTCCCTCCATGCTTGAAGCCGCGGCTCTGTAGACAGCCCTGTCTCTGGCTTTTTTACAAGGCGGGATTTGCCATCTTTCCTACAGCCGTTCAAGGGATCGGATTACACGTGACATAAAGCAGAGCCACTGTTCCTAGAAAAACCGCATTATATAAAGAAGAGTCTTCTAAAAGGGGAAAACTCTATATGGAGAAGGGACACAGTGGGAAGACCTACAAATTGTGGGAAATGTATCATGTCTGATAGTTGGGGCCCCATCGCTGGGACACCTACCTTTCAGGAAAAAGTCTAAGGCAAATCCACCATGTGTGAACATTAGCAAATCCTTCCAACCTCGGTCAGACAGGCAGGGTTTGGAACAAACAGCAATGTAGGATGAAACAGTCAAAAGATGTAGTTTTCTAGAAAGCCATGACAAGCACTATAGAGATAAGGGTCACTGACGAGCAATAATGATCCCTTTTACAGGGCGTTCCCAGATGTATATGAAGCTTATTTGTTGTTTAATGGGAAGGTCTGCAAATTTATGATTATGAAACATGACACTAAGGGTAGCTTCAAGTTTGCAGCAAAATCCGCTGTGGATCCTGGTATAGTGAAGTTCTATGGGGTCACATACATATGGGGTCATTTTCATTTCACTGCTCGGCACTGCGGCTGTGTGAGGCTTTCCGGCTCCCCATCAGCCAATCAGTGCTGCCGTGCACTGATTGGCTGATTAGGAGCAAGGGGAGCCGGAAGCCTCACACACAGCCGCGGCACCGAGCAGGTAATGTATGCTGCGGGCGGCAGGGGGTTAAAGGAGCCGGGTCACATCTCCACAGCGGAATGAGAATTCTGCTGCGGGTATGTGACCCCATAGAACTTCACTATACCAGGATCTGCAAACTTGCAGTGTGAAATCCACTGTGGATCCGGTATGTGTGAAGCTACCCTTAAAGGGAACCAATCAGCATGATTGTGCAGAAACGGCTATCAGCTGCATCCTACAGATCTAGGATGCATCTGCCCTAGTGTTCCGTGGAGCGGGTGGATACAGCGGGAGTAACGCCTGGAAAACTGGGATACAGCCTATGGCTATGGCTGTATCCCAGTTTTCCAGGCGGTCCTCCCGCTGGATCCGCCCGCTCCACGGAGCGGGCAGACAGCGGGAATCATTACCGAGGGTTCGGGTTCGTACGAACCCGAACCGAACTCTGTTCGGACCATCCCTAGTACCGGAAGCCAGGTTAACTTTATACCGGGGAGGGGGGGGGGGGGGGGGGGGGGGGGGGGGAACTATTTACCCCGTAAAAAGATGCTGCTGGTACGCTAGAGGAGCTGCCTCCCTTTAATAGATCACTGTTTGCGATCAGGGACTTAAAACTTCCCATACCTGACAGCCTAAACAGGCACTGTCACTTCTGCAACATATGCATAGATTAATAGTGCAAAAAAATATAAGAAACTCTGTAATATATCTTATTAGATGAAAATGCTTTCTTCTCCTGTTAAGAAGCATCATACCTCTTCCCCCCCTCCCCTCCTGCTAAACGGTCATCCTTCACTCCCAAAACCAGCTTAACAACAACTTTGGTTTACTTGCCAGGACTTGTAGCAGGAGAGAGAGAAGAGAGAGAGGGATAGATATATAAAAGACAACTTGCAGAGCAAAAAGCTGCTTAAAAATGCCATATACAAGATAAATAATGGCCGCAGAAAGAGCTCCACACAGGACAGCTAAGCCTACAAAGTTCACCTGTAAGAACAGGTACACTTTAATAAAATCATAATCAGCCTATGCAATCCCCAGCTTAGGGCCCTTTTACACAGAAAGATTATCTGACAGATTATCTGCCAAAGATTTGAAGCCAAAGCCAGGAATGGACTATAAACAGAGATCAGGTAATAAAGGAAAGCCTGAGATTTCTCCTCTTTTCAAATCCATTCCTGGTTTTGGCTTCAAATCTTCGGCAGATATTCTGTCAGATAATCTTTCCGTGTAAAAGGGCCCTTAGAGACGGCATATGACAGAAGAGGAGAGACGCTCTGTGAAGAATACACTATATGGACAAAAGTATTGTACACCAACTCAATCACTGGATACTGATGTTTTAGGGTCCATTTACACAAAGATTATCTGACAGATTATCTAACTGCCAAAGATTTAAAGCCAAAGCCAGGAATGGCTTTGGCTTCAAATCTTTGGCAGATATTTTTTCTGTTTAAATGGACCCTTAGTCAGTCCCAAGTGCATAATATCCAGCCCCCACCAGTGCAGTCTGCCTTTACAGACACTAGTAAAAGGATGGGTTGTTCTTAGAGATGAGCGAACCGGGTTCGAGTCTATCCGAACCCCAACGATCGGCATTTGATTAGCTGGGGCTGCTGAACTTGGATAAAGCTCTAAGGTTGTCTGGAAAACATGGATACAGACAATGACTATATCCATGTTTTCCACATAGCCTTAGGGCTTTATCCAAATTCAGCAGCCACCGCTAAACAAATGCCGATCGTTGGGGTTCAGATCGACTCAAGCATGCTCCAGGTTCGCTCATCTCTACTTGTTCTAAAGAGCTCACTGGTACCAGCGTGGTTGTATATGGTAAAATGGAAGCATTTAGGGACAACACAAAGCTAAAGCTTACTCTGTCCAGGCATGGTGATAATTTTGCAACAGCTGGAGGGCCGCCCCTTGCTTTACATCGCTTTGGGTGTCCAGGCATGATGGGAATTGTAGTTTTGCAACAGAAGGGCTTTACTTCAGGGATGGGGAACCTTTGGCCCTCCAGCTGTAGCATAACTACAGTTCCCATCATGCCTGAACAGCCGAAGCTAAAGCTTCGTCTGTCCAGGCATGATGGGAACTGTAGTTCCCCATCCCTGCTTTACTTCCTCTTCTCCTACCATACCCAGCATGTCTAAAGACTAGGCTGTAGTCTCCACAATGAGATCCAACCAGTACATCTCTACACATAGAGGTCTGACACACTCTGGATGGTAGCCAAGCCTTCATGGGGCAGAGCTAAGCCCATGTGGGATAGCAGACTACCCCCACCCCACCATCCTGTGATGATATCTCCCCTGGAACAGGAAGTCAGAGCATGTGACATCACAGCAGGGTGGTCATGTGACCCAGCCTGAGAATACAGGGGAGAACAATAAATGTATGTGTATCCCAGACAACACCTATAGTAGTAAGCCTTCCCATAAGGGTGGGGATATAGAATACCCTGGAGGTGTAATGTGAGGGGGCCTGATACTTTTGTCCATATTGAGTATTTTGGACAGAACAGGGCATTCAGCCATAGGAAGAATTGTAAAAATGTGATGGAATGGACAGATTAGAGAGCGCCCCATTGTATATGATAGGGTCACATCAGCGACTAGACAACAATCAGAGCCCATGCCCGGCGCGGAGCATCAATGATGCAAGAGGCAAAAAGAGCTGCGGAGGCTTCCGTAGTGACGTCACCACATAGCTGCCCGATGACTAGAGAGCGAGGAGGCGCCATTTTCCTGTCGTCCATTGTTACATCCTTACACAAACGTCGGTTACACAAAGTAACTAATTAAACTGTACGAAACAGATGACGCCACTAATAACCGGCGACTACGGGCCGCGCACAGAGCCAAGGCCTCTCACAAAGCCTCACGGCCCGTCTCTCCTCCTCCCCTTTCCTGTCTCACTCACCGTAAGATGTCAGCCCGGTTCGCGGGAGAGCGGCATACACAGAGGCGGCGGGGTCGTGATTTCGATAGAGGAAACCGTAACGGCTTTCGTTCTCCGCCAAACGCTTCAAGTTCCGGCTACGTTTTCCCGTCCCGCTCACTCGGCAGACACGAGGGGAGGGAGCTGCGCACGTAGCCCCGCCCTCTTAGCATTGAGCCAATCGGAGGTTTGCATGAATACATAGTCTCCTCCCCTTTCCTTCTTTGTGATTGGTCGTGAGGAATAGGTACTAGGTTCGAAACTCAGCGGGGAGGCAGAGCCGGCTCCTGCCGTACAAAGGGCCATTGAGTGCTTTGTGCTGCGGAAGAGCCGGGACCGGGACTACACAGAAAAGGGGGGAATATGCCCCAACCTTAAAAAGCCAAGGCTAATGCTGCACTCCTAGTGGCAACCACTATAGCAATGGAACTGACCTATGGATACTAACATACACTCAGCCAGGGGCGTAGCTAAAGGCTGATGGGCCCTGGTGCAAAATGTTAGCTTGGGGCCCCCCCATCTCACCCGATCAGGCAAAGTCCTATCTAATGTTATATCCAATTACTCTAATGTGCCACCATGTTCTAATGCACTGTCACTGCCTCCATGGGGGTTGTAGTGCTGCAACCTGAAGAGCCACATGCTGCAAAACTACAACTCCCATAACAACTGTCAGCAGGGCATGATGAAGTTTGAACTTCTGCAACCTGGAGAAGTCACCTGATATCACCTGCAGTCCTATGTAACACCACAGATAACAGTGATATCCCTCTGAGTACAGATAATGTAGTAGTCACCTGCAGTCCTATGTAACAGCACATATAACACAGTGATATCTCTGAGTACAGATAATGTAGATGTCACCTGCAGTCCTATGTAACACCACAGATAACACAGTGATATCTCTGAGTACAGATAATGTAGTAGCTGTCACCTTGGGGCACCCCTACTAAATGATGTTCTACAAAATAAGAAAAGTGTCATACAGTGACTCACAGGTGACGTCTTTGATCTGAGGCGTCACTTTCGATTTTCCTCTCCATCTGGCCCAGACCTCCATGATGATGATTTCCAGATACGTTTCAGAACCTTTTCAGATACGTTTCAGATATCTTTTCAGAACCTGCGAGACAAACAATTTAGGCTTAGCACATTTCTAGCAACTTCCTTTCCTTTCTCCCTCCTGTAGGCTCCCAAAGTAACTGCACTGTGTGGGATGCCCCCTGTATGTAGGATTCTCTGCTGTGCCCCCTGTATGTAGGATTCCCTGCTGTGCCCTCATGAGCTAATAATGCCCCCAGAGGTGCCCCCATGAACTAATAATGTCCCCAGAGGTGCCCCCATGAGCTAATAATGTCCCCAGAGGTGCCCCCATATACTAATAATGCCCCCAGAGGTGCCCCCATATACTAATAATGCCCCAAGAGGTGCCCCCATATACTAATAATGCCCCAGAGGTGCCCCCATATACTAATAATGCCCCCAGAGGTGCCCCCATATACTAATAATGCCCCCAGAGGTGCCCCCATATACTAATAATGTCCCCAGAGGTGCCCCCATATACTAATAATGCACCCAGAGGTGCCCCCATATACTAATAATGCCCCCAGAGGTGCCCCCATATACTAATAATGCCCCCAGAGGTGCCCCCATATTTAATTGAACAATAATGGATTTGTTTAAATTAAATAATTGAACAACGAAACTGATTTTATTACAACGAAAATGTGTTTTATTAATTAAATATTAATTAGTACAGGAAGCTCTATAAGCTGTTAATTCATATTCCCGGCAATAGAGCATTCTGTACTAATCATCACTTTACTTTAATTAAAACATCAAATGTTTCTTCTAATTATGTTATGACAATAGCATTATTAGAAGAAACATTTAGAATTATATGTGCGCTCAGCTGATTGGCTGATTGGCTGAGCGCACATATAAAGAGCCGGTCCGCAGTACAGTGACTTCATTGTGCTGCGGACCAGCGAAGAGACAACATCGGGGTGAGTATAGAGCTCTCCCCACCCCCTCCCCTGCACTGCACCCCTCCCCTGCACTGCAAGGAAGGGGGGTCACTTAACCCCATTCCTTGCTGGGATGGGTGCAGTCTGACATCACTCTGGTCCCCAAGGGGTTAAGGGGGATGCAATACATCCTCCCTTAACCCCTTGGGGGCCAGACTGTAAGCAGCGATCTGTAAAGATGCTGCATACTGTAAGGAGCACAACACCGCTCACAATGATGGGTGTTGTGCTCCTCTTTGTGTGTTTTTTGTGTATTTCTCCCTTATTGTTTTTCAGATATCGGTATCCTGTGGATTACGTCGGATTACGTGGACTACGTCGATGACCAGCGGTTGTTTGGTGTGTTTTTTTAATAAAATGGTCAATGAGGGGTGTGGGGGTGTTTTTATTTGAATAAAAAAAAAATTTCACTTGTGTGTTGTCTTTATTTCTTTACTTTATAGACTTAGTAGTGGAAGCCGGCGATATTTTGATTCAAAAAAGTAAAATAGAACTCACTGAGCAGCAACCCATGGTTAGTCTATTATCATTATTATTATTTGTCATTATTAGGGGGTTTCAGCAGAGACCTGGATATGTGTATATACAGGTATACAGCCTCTACAGGGTATACACAGGTCATAGAGGGATAGGTGTGTATGACTATACGGGGAGGGCGGACAGGGGCGTATGACTATACAGGGAGAGCGGACAGGGGCGTATGACTATACAGGGAGGGCGGACAGGGGCGTTTGACTATACAGGGAGGGCGGACAGGGGCGTATGACTATACAGGGAGGGCGGACAGGGGCGTATGACTATACAGGGAGGGCGGACAGGGGCGTATGACTATACAGGGAGGGCAGACAGGGGCGTATGACTATACAGGGAGGGCGGACAGGGGCGTATGACTATACAGGGAGGGCGGACAGGGGCGTATGACTATACAGGGAGGGCGGACAGGGGCGTATGACTATACAGGGAGGGCGGACAGGGGCGTATGACTATACAGGGAGGGCAGACAGGGGTGTATGACTATACGGGGGGCGCAGATAGGGGTGTATGACTATACAGGGATGGCGGGCAGGGGTATGAGTATACAGGGAGGGCGGACAGGGGCGTATGACTATACAGGGAGGGCGGACAGGGGCGTATGACTATACAGGGAGGGCGGACAGGGGTGTATGACTATACAGGGATGGCGGACAGAGGTGTATGAGTATACAGGGAGGGCGGACAGGGGTGTATGACTATACAGGGGGGGCAGATAGGGGTGTATGACTATACATAGGGGGGCGGATAGGGGCGTTTGACTATATGGGGGGGCAGATAGGGGTGTATGACTGTACATAGGGAGGCGGATAGGGGTGTATGTATATACAGGGGGGGGCAGATAGGGGTGTATGATTATACATAGGGGGACGGATAGGGCGTATGACTATACGGGGGGGTCAGATAGGGGTGTATGACTATACAGGTGGGGAAGATAGGGGTGTATGCCTATACATAGGGGGGCGGATAGGGGAGTATGACTAAACAGGGGGACGGACAGGAATGTATGACTATACAGGGGGGCGCGGATAGGGGCTTATGACTATATGGGGGGGTGGATAGGGGTGTGTAACTTTACAGGGGGCACATAGGGATAGCAGGCGGATAGGAGTGTATTATACAGGGAGGTGCATGCTGGGACCTGCAGTCCCCTCAGTAACAATACAGGGCTGTAACTAGAGCTGGGCGATATGGGCAAAAAATAAAATCTCGATTTTTTAAAACATTTTTGGGACAATTCACGATTTAAATCTCGATTTTTTTTCTTTTTGCTAAATAAACATCATTTTTCTCCCTGCAGTGTCAGATACTATTTTAATGACGTTTAAGACAACAACTGTATTGCTTCCCACTGTAACAATGCTCCCCATGTAGTAGACAAGCCCCCCTGTGTCCCCATATAGTATAGGAGATCTTCTTTGTGCCTCCATCTATGTAGAGTGTAGTAGTGGAGGTATAGTGGATAAGGGGTGTAGTAGTAGTACAGGTAAAGATGAGGGGTGTTTTAGTAGTACAGATGAGGAGGATTAGTAGTACAGGTATCAATGTGTGCTGTAGTAGTACAGGTAAAGATGAGGGGTGCAGTAGTACAGGTAAAGATGAGGGGTGCAGTAGTACAGGTAAAGATGAGGGGTGTAGTAGTACAGGTAAAGATGAGGGGTGTAGTAGTACAGGTAAAGATGAGGGGTGCAGTAGTACAGGTAAAGATGAGGGGTGCAGTAGTACAGGTAAAGATGAGGGGTGCAGTAGTACAGGTAAAGATGAGGGGTGCAGTAGTACAGGTAAAGATGAGGGGTGTAGTAGTACAGGTAAAGATGAGGGGTGTAGTAGTACAGGTAAAGATGAGGGGTGTTTTAGTAGTACAGATGAGGAGGATTAGTAGTACAGGTATAGATGTGTACTGTAGTAGTACAGGTAAAGAGGGGTGCAGTAGTACAGGTAAAGATGAGGGGTGTAGTAGTACAGGTAAAGATGAGGGGTGCAGTAGTACGGGTAAAGATGAGGGGTGTAGTAGTACAGGTAAAGATGAGGGGTGCAGTAGTACAGGTAAAGATAAGGGGTACAGGAGTACAGATAAAGATGAGGGGTGCAGTAGTACAGGTAAAGATGAGGGGTGTAGTAGTACAGGTAAAGATGAGGGGTGTAGTAGTACAGGTAAAGATGAGGGGTATAGTAGCAGTACAGGTAAAGATGGGTGTAGTAATACAAGTATAGATGAGGGGTGTAGTAGTAATACAGGTATAGATGAGGGGTGTAATAGTACAGGTATAGATGAGGGGTGTAATAGTACAGGTATAGATGAGGGGTGTAATAGTACAGGTATAGATGAGGGGTGTAGTAGCAATACAGGTATAGATGAGGGGTGTAGTAGTACAGGTATAGATGAGGGGTGTAGTAGTACAGGTATAGATGAGGGGTGTAGTAGCAGTACAGGTAAAGATAAGGGGTGTAGTAGCAGTACAGGTAAAGATGAGGGGTGACTGGGGGAAACTGAGGGAGCTGCGGGTGACTCGGGCAAACTGGGGGGGACTGGGGGTGACTAATGGGGGACTGGGGGTGACTGGGGCAGCGGGGGGTGACTAAAGGGGGTTTGGGGCAGGCAGGGGGTGACTGGGGCAGACTGGGGGTGACGGAGGGGGACTGGGGGTGACAGAGGGGGACTGGGGAGCTGGGGGTAACAGAGGGGGACTGGGGAAGCTGGGGTGACACAAGGGGACTGGGGCAGCTGGAGGGACACGGGGGGACTGGGGCAGGATACAGGAGGACTGGGGCAGCTGGGGGGGGGGACACAGGGGGACTGGGGCAGCTGGGGGGGACACAGGGGGACCGGGACAGACACAGGGGACTGGGGCAGCTGGGGGGGACACAGGGGGACTGGGGCAGCTGGGGGGGACACAGGGGGACTGGGGCAGCTGGGGGGGACAGAGGGGGACTGGGCAGACACAGGGGGACTGGGGCAGCTGGGGGGGACTGGGGCAGCTGGGGGGGACACAGGGGGACTGGGGCAGACACAGGGGGACTGGGGCAGGACACAGGGGGACTGGGGCAGCTGGGGGGGGACACAGGGGGACTGGGGCAGACACAGGAGGACTTAGGCAGACACAGGGGGACTGGGGCAGCTGGGGGGGACCCAGGGGGACTGGGGCAGCTGGGAGGGGACTGGGGCAGCTGGGGGGGGGGGACACAGGGGGACTGGGGCAGACACAAGGGCAGCTGGGGGGGATACAGGGGGACTGGGGCATCTGCGGGTGACTCGGGCAAACTGGGGGGGACTGAAGGGGGACTGGGGGTGACTAATGGGGGACTGGGGGTGACTGGGGCAGCGGGGGGTGACTAAAGGGGGTTTGGGGCAGGACTGGGGCGACTGGGGGTGACGGAGGGGGACTGGGGCAGACTGGGGGTGACGGAGGGGGACTGGGGGTGACACAGTGGGACTGGGTCAGACTGGGGGTGACAGAGGGGGACTGGGGTGCTGGGGGTAACAGAGGGGGACTGGGGAAGCTGGGGTGACACAAGGGGACTGGGGCAGCTGGAGGGTCATGGGGGGACTGGGGCAGGATACAGGAGGACTGGGGCAGCTGGGGGGGGATACAGGGGGACTGAGGCAGCTGGGGGGGACACAGGGGGACTGGGGCAGCTGGGGGGACACAGGGGGACTGGGGCAGCTAGGGGGACACAGGGGGACTGGGGCAGCTAGGGGGACACAGGGGGACTGGGGCAGACACAGGGGGACTGGGGAAGCTGGGGGGGACACAGGGGGACTGGGGCAGACACAGGGGGACTGGGGCAGCTGGGGGGGGGACACAGGGGGACTGGGGCGGACACAGGGGGACTGGGGCAGACACAGGGGGACTGAGGCAGATACAGGGGGACTGGGGCAGCTGGGGGGGACCCAGGGGGACTGAGGCAGCTGGGGGGGGACTGGGGCAGCTGGGGGGGGGACACAGGGGGACTGGGGCAGACACAAGGGCAGCTGGGGGGGACACAGGGGGACTGGGGCAGACACAGGGGGACTGGGGCAGCTGGGGGGGACATGGGGACTGGGGCAGACACAGGGGGACTGGGGCAGCTGGGGGGGACACAGGGGGACTAGGGCAGCTGGGGGGGACACAGGGGGACTGGGGCAGACACAGGGGGACTTTGCCCTCCTCTTATTCAGGCACACAAGTTCCCCTTCCGGTCACACATGCAGGTCCTGGTCTCTGGAGGAGGCTGCAGAGACTGTAGTGGTGTTAGCGTTGCTGCCATTACTGGAGCTACGTCCCTGCACAAGTTACTGTGCTGTGTGTGCAGTGACGCCGGCATGTCCGGCTGGAGGAGTAGCAGAAAAAATACAAAAATACCGCAGATACCGTCCTGGCTAAGTTGAGGTCGGTTAACCGACGCCAGTGAGGGTATCGGTATTTTTGCGGTATACCGCCCAGCCCTAGGGGGACCCTATGCGGGTTTTTTTTTAAATAAATAAATAATAATAAAAAAAACGCATAGGGTCCCCCCTATTTTTATAACCAGCCGGGTTAAAAACCAAGCGACAGCAGCCTGGTAACACCAGGGTGTGGAAGAGCCATTGTTTTAGGCCCTCCCCAGCCTAAATCTTACCAGCCTGCTGCCGCCCGGTCCAGGAGCGCCAATTTTGACGCTCCGGGACCACTGGCACCCGGCTCTTCCCAGTACCCCTGGTGGCATTGGGTACTGGGGTAATAATGGGGGGTTAGTGTTAGCCAATTTATACCGGCTAACACTAGGCCCCGACTTAGTAATGGATTCCGTCTATTAGACGGCTTCCACTACTAAGTCTATAAAGTAAAGAAATAAAGACAACACACAAGTGAAAAATTTTTTTTATTCAAATAAAAACACCCCTCATTGACCATTTTATAAAAAAAAAAAAAACACCAAACAACCGCTGGTCATCGACGTAGTCACGGAATCCGACGTAATCCACAGGATACCGATATCTGAAAAACAAAAAGGGAGAAACACACAAAAAACACACAAACAGGAGCACAACACCCATCATTGTGAGCGGTGTTGTGCACCTTACAGTATGCAGCATCTTTACAGATCGCTGCTTACAGTCTGGCCCCCAAGGGGTTAAGGGAGGATGTATTGTATCCCCCTTAACCCCTTGGGGGCCAGAGTGATGTCAGACTGCACCCATCCCAGCAAGGAATGGGGTTAAGTGACCCCCCTTCCTTGCTGGGAGGGGTGCAGTGCAGGGGAGGGGGAGAGCTTTATACTCACCCCAATGTGTCCTCTTCACTGGTCCGCAGCACAATGAAGTCACTGTACTGCGGACCGGCTCTTTATATGTGCGCTCAGCCAATCAGCTGAGCGCACATATAATTCTAAATGTTTCTTCTAATAATGCTATTGTGATAACATAATTAGAAGAAACATTTGATATTTTCATTAAAGTAAAGTGATGATTAGTACAGAATGCTCTATTGCCGGCAATATGAATTAACGGCTTATGGAGCTTCCTGTACTAATTAATATTTAATTAATAAAACACATTTTCGTTGTAATAAAATCAGTTTCGTTGTTCAATTATTTAATTTAAACGAATCCATCATTGTGCAATTAAATATACTGTCAAAAAATAAATATATAAATAAATATACATTTTTTTATATATAAATATATATATTTATTTTAACAGTATATTTAATTGCACAATGATGGATTCGTTAGAAATAAATTATTGACCAACGAAAGGGACTTTATTACAAAGAAAATGTGTTTTATTAATTTAATATATTAACTATTAGAGGCATCAGCATTCGGCATCATTGCCGGCTATTTTTGAAGTACTCTGTACAGACCACCTGTCAATCCACGGCCGTCAATTTGCACATTTCCAGCCGCAAACAGTGGTCTTGTTAATTTTTTACTGGTCCATTTACGATAGGGCCGTAGATTCATACATAGTGTGCACTGTGCAGCCGTATATCGTATACTTTCCAGCGTACGCATGAACCGGAAAAATCCGGCCGATGATTTACCGCCCGCAATACAGCCGCACAGATACATAGTGTGAACCTAACCTTAGACGGCTTGATAATCGGGCAGTAAGCGCTGCATTTACATTGTTAGTGATGTCCATGCAGCCCTTAGCCCAAGCACCTGACATCTTACCTCTCCCGGCTCCCGGTCTTCTCTCCTTTGCTCCACAGCTGCCCGGTGGCAGCAGCAGCGACAGGCCAGCTGGCAGGCCACTTAGCTAATCACAGGCCGAGATCACCTCCTGTGATTGACTGAGAGGCCGTTCAGATGCTGCTACCGCCGGGATCGCGAACCTGCAGAGCAAAGGAGAGGCAAGGTGTCAGGGGAATCATCAGCCACTAGAGATGAGCGAACCGGGTTCAGGTTTGAGTCGATCCGAACTTGAACGATCGGCATTTGATTAGCTGGGGCTGCTGAACTTGGATAAAGCTCTAAGGTTGTCTGGAAAACATGGATACAGCCAATGACTATATCCATATTTCCCACATAGCCTTAGGGCTTTATCCAAGTTCAGCAGCCACCGCTAATCAAAGGCCGAAAGTTCGGTTTCGGATCGATTCGAGCATGCTTGAGGTTTGCTCATCTCTGGTCATCCTCTCTATTACACGGAACAGTATTCAGCTAATTATCACTATGTAATAGGGCCCTAATTCTCTGGGACACTGCTTTTCCTTGAGACGACCATTAGACAGAGTAGGAAGTTAAAGGGTACAAAACTACATCTACATGCAGTGGCCAATGGGAGGTAAAATAACTCATCTATTAGCCACCATGTGTGGGTGTAGTTTTGTCCACTTGCAGAAAGCGCAACATTAGAACCTTTACTTGCAATGCTCCCTGGGAAAAAGTCTATGCAGATTATCTCACATCTAGAGGTTGGTAAACTCCCTCTGTTGCTACCTATAGGAAGACAATATGCTTGTGCCCTGAAGAAGTGTGTGGCGCATGGTTTGAGGCATGTATTTTATTTTTATCTGAGAAACCAATCAGTCCCAGCTTTAAATGTTTTTGTTTCTTACCACAGACAACTTATTTAATAATGGAAACCCCCCCCAGGAATCAGATAGTAGGTGAATTAGGTTATCTTGTAGGGAAAACAGCAGCTGGCCAGACGTGCCCCTGGGGTAGTCAGTGCAGAGGTAGTGTGGTATACCATGGTGGTCCTAGGTCACATGGCCTTCTTGAAAGTTATCCACACGCACTGGGATAACTAACAGACTAACTTGCTGGTCATTCTCGCTGTGGCTACCAAGCATTGCTGAGCTCAACACCTGGCAATATTTGGGAGCCCCATAGAGAATGAATGGAGCACTGGTCACAGAAGTGCAGTACGCTCTGTACATTTGGTTTTCCTGCAGCAAAGCGATAGAGACGGCACTAAACTGTAAACTGAATTTATTCACACCACATGCAACATTCCAGCAGCAACACCTTCCTCGTACAACTTGCTGATGTTGTGGAAGGTTTTTTATCTGAAATGTTGTAAACAAAGTCACAGTTCACATTTATTTCTGTCTCAATCGCTTTGTTGGATTATCTACAGACTTAGGATCCGGTCTGGGGAGGCATGCACTGCATTTATTCTTCCTGTGCTGTTGGTCTTTGAATCTGTTTTCCTCCATTCACTTGACCAACAGGGGTCCCAGTGGTTAGATCCCCACCACCACCAATACCACCAATCTGTTATTTATCTTGTATCCTGTGTATAGGGATAACTCTCCACAATGAGAATTCCCCTTTATGGGTTATTGGTCCAGCAAGGTGCAGGCCACACATGTCAGAATAAAAACTCACATTCAAGTATGAAAAAGAAACCAGCACAGTTCCAAACGAGTTCCTATCCTGACACATGTGGTCTGCGCCTTGCTGGACCTATGTCGGTTGTGGAGTGGAGTGTTGTACTAAATTTCATCCTGCTGAGGAATATAGCTCAGCCTATAGTTGTACTGTCGTGACGCCAGTGCCAGAGGGGCACACATGTATGGGAGCACACCTGCTTTTATTTTAGAAAAGCTGGCTATATCCATTCCCCTGTGGTCTGTGACCTGTCGGGCTAGGATGGGGTCCCTGGGGTCTTTATCACGATGATCCGGAGTGGAGTTGTACCCACCCGGACTATCGGTACCGCCACCCACAGAAAGGGGAGATGACCCAAAGATGTGATATCTACTATGTAGGTGCTGGAACAATAATCACTGTTACCTGTTACCATAATAGATAAGTCCTGTTAATAGTAGACCATAGACTGTAGACGTGACTGAACAGAATCTGTGCTGAGAGTCGTAGAATAGAAGAGCTGAACCAACTTGGCTGTGCACTTAGAAACAGAGTGCGCTGAGAACAGTGGAGAGGAGTTTGTGCTTCAAGTTCAGAGCAGACAAAAAAACAGAAGGTGCAACAGCAACCCACAGGTGCAAGGTCCCACCATATATACTCCTCCCAGCATACACACGGTAAACACCTGCTCTGTAGATATTAAAAAATAAGGATCTTAACGGCGACATGGTACACTCTGTTTAATCAAATAGTTTGCTAAGATCCAGATTTTTTATATCTACAGAGCAGGTGTTTACCGTGTGTACGCTGGGAGGAGTATATACGGTAAGCCCTTGCACCTGTGGGTTGCTGCTGCACCTTCTGGGTTTTTTTTGTCTGTACTTAGGCCACGAGCAGCGTGCAACCTGCAGTGTGAATAGAGTCATAGATGTGCGGCCAATTTTTCCCTTTTTTTCAAGTTCAGAGCAGTGAGAGGAGGTTTGTCGTGAGAGTCCAGAACAGTGGAGAGGAGGCTTGTTGTGACAGTCCCAACCTAATGTAGAAGTGTGCTTTGCTGGAACTTTAGAAGAAGAGGAAAGAGAATACTGAAGACTCGAAAGCAGAAGTATAGTTGTGCCCGTGTTTCGACTTTGGTGTCGTGTACCACCTGTTTGCCCTACAGTGTCGGGTGACCCGTCCTATTAGGGACTTTTTTCTGCCTGTTTTGAGTATTTACCCAAAAGGTTGGATAATCCGGGATTAGCGACCAATTTATTATTTGCCACTTTTTAAAAAGTCGCACAAACAGGTGCAGGCTTACATCTGGTCAGTATCAGGTGAATATGCTTGTGCAATTTTTGCATTTGTGCGCCTTTTTCTGCGCCCTTTTTTGCGACTTTTTACTTAGATACATTCACTAAGGCAGTACAACATTTTAATATCAGTCACAAAATATTGAGCCAAAATATACACCGATCCTCATTAGAATAGTCCCACAAATTAGACTCGTTAGTAAATGTCCCCCAATGTCTAGATGTCTGATGAAGGGGGCGGTGAAACCTCAAAACACGTAACAGCTTTATAATAAAGAAGAATACTAATCTGCAAAATGCCTGACCGTTTCTTCTTCTAAATCGGAAGATCTGAACCTGGCTTTCAAAAAGTGTTTTGGCGCCTGCGTGTGATCCACCATTGTTCTACAAAGCTGATTTCTACACCAGGAACCAGAAAGGACCCCCTGGAGGTGGACGGCAGCAGATCCTGATTTAACACACATTAGAGTTGTATCTGAGCATGTACGACCACTACAGGTGAGCGTGCACTTGTGATTGCCAAAACACTAATACTCTGGTTATATTGATCTGCACATGCATCACCATTTGTTCAGTTTTTTTTCTTTCTTTGTGCACAATGTCTAGATGGGAATACTCACAGACAGTGAGTATCGCCTCTATTAGCGTGAACAGAGGTCCAGCTCCCTGCTGATGAAGGACCTTTGGCACTCGGTGAAGTCAGCAGATGCCCATTGATCTTACTGGGTGTAATATTTCAGTTTAACATCTGTTCAGTGAAAAGTGGGGGTATCTACAAACAGTTTATCATGCGACTGTCACATTGCACCTATTGAGCTCAATAGGTATGGATGTGTGGACTGAGAGAAGTCAGTGAGCCTGGGCCCTTAACAATTCCTACCTTACAGGGCTGCAGTGCTTTTAGAGAGTGAGTAACCATACAATTCCTTTACTGCAGCTTCCACTTACAGTATTTAGAATTGCTACAACATGTTGGGAAATGTGAATGATACAAAGCCCTCTCTTCTTTTCTTCAAGAGCAGGAGCTGATTGAATTAGAGAGTTTTAAAGCATCCTACCAACAGGGGCGTAGCTAATGTCTCTTGGGCCCTGGTGCAAGAGTTTATTTTGGGCCCCCCCCTTCCTCGACCAAGCTATGCTATTGGTATCTATATCAAGACTGATATTACCAATAATACCAGTGTATAGGAAATATAATCACCATACATATTATCATCATACTATTACTAACCAAATCCTGTATACTGAGACCAATATTACCAATAATAACAGTATACAAGGGGCAAATATCACCGCCATACTATGACCACCATATTGTGACTGACCAAATCCAGTATACGTAATCCAATAAAACAAAGTACCAGATTACAAGTAACAAATACCACCACATACTGACTAACACCACTGCTGCTACTGACTTATACCACCATATACTAAACTAACACCACTGCTGCTACTAATACCACCACTGCTACTGATTAACATCACCACATACTGACTAATACAACCGCTGCTACTGAATAACATCCACTGTACAAAGACCAATATCACCTCATCCAGTCATATAGAGGTAGCCTCAGCTCTACACAGGTTCTTTACTCCATATACATTACAGTGCAGTTATATCCGGTGACTCACAGGGGACGTCCTCTCTGATTGGAGTTCTTCCCTTTTCATCTTCTTCTCCATCTGCCCTGGGCCGTTATGAGAACTTCTCCGAGCCACAAATCCACAGAATCTGCCAGACAGACATATTAGGCTCCTCACACTGGCACCATCCTCATCTCTCTACAAACTGCACATCTGTCTCGTCCCCTTTGTGCGCTCATTAGGTGGGTAGGCTGGCGCTATGTGATCACCCTTCTAGTTTATGCCCCCTCTGTGTAGTCCACTATAGTACATGCCCTATTGCATACACCCCCCATGGAGTCCCCCTTATAGATGCCCCCCATGTTATCTCCCTTATAGATGCCCCCCCATGTTATCACCCTTATAGATGCTCCCCCTATGTTATTCCCCTAAAGATGGCCCCCCTATGTTATCCCCCTTATAGATGCTCCCCCTATGTCATCCCCTTTATAGATGGTCCCCCCTGTATCCCCCTTATAGATGTCCCCTGGTTATCCCCCTTATAGATGGTCCCCCCTGTATCCCACTTATAGATGCCCCCTAGTTATCCCCCTTATAGATGGTCTCCCCTGTATCCCCCTTATAGATGCCCCCTAGTTATCCCCCTTATAGATGCCCCCCAGTTATCCCCCTTATAGATGCCCCCCTAGTTATCCCCCTTATAGATGCCCCCCCTAGTTATCCCCCTTATAGATGCCCCCCCAGTTATCCCCCTTATAGATGCCTGCCCCCCAGTTATCCCCCTTATAGATGCCGCCTAGTCTGTGCAACGCAGATAAAAAAAACCCAAAAAAACAACAACAGCTCACCTGACAACTCGCTCCCCCGTCGTGGCTCTTCTCTCCTGCAGGCTGGAATTGGCCCCCGGCTGATCCGCGGCTCCCCGGCTCTTCTCATCCCAGCCCCAGCAGCACACGCACCACAGAGCTCTGTGTGCGCCAGGGCTGTTACTTCTGACACAGGAGGCGCGTGTTAGTGACGCGCCCTGTGCCGGAAGTACTTCCCCGGCGCATGCAGAGTTCTGTGGTCGGTGTGCTGCCGGGGCTGGGACGGGAACGAGCCGGGGAGCCGCGGATCAGCCGGGGGCCAGTTCCAGCCTCCCTCTTGTGACCGTAAGCAAAACACTGCTAGCGGTCACAAGAGGGAATGGGAGGTGGGCAGTGTGGTGGCAAGCGGGGGGGGGGGGGGGTGCTGGGCCCCTCTTGGTAACGGCCCGATTGTGGTCGCTACGCCACTGCCTACCAAATATTCTATAAAGACATACCCCAGCTGATACAGAACATCTTCATAAAATGGTCTGCATTACCTCAGTATTCGCTGTGTGGTCACTTTGCAGGATGATGGTGCTTTGAACAGCAGCTCTGCTGTAAGATCTGTATGGTGTGCCATCTAGTGGCAAAAGTATATATGAGAAGCATAATCATTACTAACTTCATCATTCGGGTTTTTCCACTATAGGAAGTTACTGTATATTACTAGGATGTGTTATCACTTCCTGACTAGCAATGGCACCACAACACTAGTTCACTGGTTTTTTTCCAGCACATCGATACTGCAGGTGACTATAACACATGAATAAAGAGGTGTCACAGTTTTCTCCACAGTGCCGATATACAGTATATAAGAACGGTTGAAGGGTTATCTACTTTAATTTGAAGGGGTAAATAAGTACCCAAAACATATTGAACAGTTACAATATGCTATAACATGGGAGTAACGGCTTTGACAGTTTTTAGGACCTTTAGAAGGCCCCCAGGGCTGCCATGTTTATGCTGCTATTCTGTGCAGATTGCCAACCAGCATAAAACTGACAGACATAATACACTGCATTAGAGTATCGCAAGTAAAGTCCCCTTATGGGACTAGTTAAAGGGGTTATCCAGCGCTACAAAAACATGGCCACTTTTTCCCCTACAGTTGTCTCCAGTTCAGGTGCGGTTTGCAATTAAGCTCCATTTACTTCAATGGAACTGAGTTTCAAAACCCCACCCAAACTGGAGACCACAGTAGGGGGGAAAGTGGCCATGTTTTGTAGCGCTAGATAACCCCTTTAAAGAGAAACTATCAGCAGGTTATTTGTTAGCTTAACGGTAAGTATTATGTTAGCTTAAGGGTGGGTTTACACATAATGTATCCACAGTGGATTTCACGCTTCAAGTTCGCATTGAAATCCACTGCAGATTTCTTCACTGTCACTTTCAATGAGATTACATATTCTGAGCAGAATTGTCATCCTGCTGCAAGTATGTAAAAGCCCCCCCCCCCCCCCCCCCCCGTGGCCCGGTACATACATTACCAGGTTCGCGCCCTTGCTTGCCTCAGGGTTCCTGGCATCTGGACGTCCCGCTTAGCCAATCAGCGGGTGTGGTGGAGCAGTGCACTGATTGGCTGAGTGGAACGTCCAGACGTTGGGAGCCCCCGAAGCAATCCAGAGCTTTGCTTTGTTTGTAATGTAATTTCACTCATTTCTAATTTTTATGATTATATGATAGACCCAACCTTTTTTTTATTAGAAAAAAGTACAACTTGTCCCACATAAAACAAGCCCTCATATGGCTTGAAAAAATAAAGTTATTATATACAATGCAAAAATTAGGAAGTGTTTTTGTAATATTGCCCAAATTGGCTTGGTTCACTAAGGGGTTAAAATGCAATGTGTGGGAGTAGTTCAATTTTCTTCTGTTCCGCATCCAGTCTGTTAAAGGGGTTTGCCATTTTATAGTAAAATTGTTTAGACTACAGTATTAGTAAGTGTAATTACTGTATATACTGACAGCAGCTCCCTATGTACTTCATAGAGCTCTTCTCTTCCAGGCTGGGCTGCCCTGCTCTGTGACGAATCTGTCCATAAGATGGACGACATGGAGGAGCATGTGACCATGCCACGCCCCCAGTGTCCACCATAAGCATATACAGGCTCATTGGTGGATACTGGGGGGGAGGAGGGGAGTCTGATTTTAGCTCTGAGGTACACAGGGAGCTGCTGTCAGTAAGTGCAGTAAGTACACTTACTAATACTGTACACTGAACTATTTTACTATAAAGTGGCCAACCCCTTTAATGTACCTGGTGGTACATTCGTTTTACTTTGTAAAGACCAATCTGCACATCCTTATGCCGTTTTATGGTCCACTATTATGACTACATATGACAGGATATCTTATTTCCGATCATTTTCCGATCATATTATTCTCTCTATATATATGGTTTTTTTGTTTTTTTTTTGATAAGCATTAGCCTAGCTATTTTCTTTTCACTTCCCCACTATCAATGATCTCCATCCAGGAACTCAGTAAATTTAGAACAGAGCTGCTTGGATGGAGGTCGCTGCAAGTTGGGCTACCACAGCTCATTCTCCTGATTGTGGCGGTCAACATCAGGAAAGTTGCTGTCCCTGGGGGTCATTTACCAACGCAATAGACTGAGCTGTGATCGGCTTTCCTCACTTGTACTGCAGCACTTCTGCTAAGTGATCTGTCATAGATGAGGTTGCAGTGGCTCAGTTTGATATGAGAAACTATACTTAAAAAAAAACTAGCAGAATGTTTATAAAATATAGCTAAAAGCATCATAGTAGCAAAACATAACTCACAAGTTTCTGACCTGTATGGTTTTTATGAATAAGCTGCCGGAGACGTGTGCAGCCAGGAGATATGGGTTGGCAGGCTCTACATACAGGAAACATCTGGTTCTTATATTGGGACGACTTATAATGGTGGTACTATAGTTAGCTGTATTATAGCGGCTTGCACTTTTAGGAGAGTTTTTATATAGGGGAATGGTCCATAGCTGGCAATGTTGTTGGGTCACTGTGACTGACAATAGTAATGGTAACACTGACTGGCAAGTTCATGCTACACCCTTTGTCAAAATCCTACACATGCTATTACTTCCAGACACAAGTTACAAGCATACATTGGGAAATTAAGCTGTCCCTGAGACCATAGAATTATTTCAATAAGAATTTATTAAATGTAGGCTTGTATAAGGAAAGAGAGCGGGGACGAATATTTACATATTAGCCATAAAAATAAATAACATAAATAATAAAAATCTTAGTATTTCGGCAGCGCACTATTGGGTCAATGTCTCTCCTGCAGTATATCTGTTATCCCATAACCACTTTGTGAAGAATACTCTTTGTCCACATGTAGATCTCTAGAATTGTGCATATGGGGATAGGTGCTGTCACTCTTGGTATTGAAGGATAGTTGTCTTCTCCAGACCCCCATGGCTCTGCAGATATCCTTCCTCACATTTTCGCTAACCAATACGTAGATAAAGGGATCCGCCACACTGTTTACTGTGACCAGGCAAAGAAATATAGAATAAACCGTATAAATTTCCTCTTCAAATTCACAGAAGTTTTCTGAACTCTCCTTTAAGTAGTAAGCAATACCTCGGGTGAGCAACACAAAGTGATAGGGAGCAAAGCAGATCATGAATATGATTATTATGGTTATAGCAAGATACTTGACTTTTCTCTTCTGCTGATCGGTAAAGCTGCCGCTGGTCTCAATCCTCTTTTTTATCACAGAGTTTGTATAGATTAATGTCAGGAGAGGAACTAAAAATCCAATGATGAACCTGGCAACATAGAAATGAGCGATATGTGATGGTATAGGCAAGGTTTCGAAACAAGTGGTTTGGTTCTCTGTTTGGTCACCATCACTGATGATGAAGACTGTGGAATGAATAAGCCCCACCAAGCTGCAAAGAACCACAGTAACAAGTATGGCAATTTTTTGCCTCCGGACCCCCCGGGATTCTAAAGCGTATTCCACAGCCAAGTAACGATCCACGGAAATGCAACACAAAAGCAAAATACTAATATATATGTTGTTGAAAAAAATATAGCCGGTAATTTTGCAAGCGGTTGGTCCCCATTGCCAATTATGGCCATTTTTCACATAAAGGATCCAAATGGGTATTGTCCCAAGGTACATGAGTTCACTTAGGGATAGGCTGAACAGGTATACAGCCAGCACGTTTTTCCTCCATATTTGTAAAAATGTCAACCACAAGGTCAAAATGTTAGCTGGAAATCCAATGACTAGGACAATGCTGTAGAGTATGATGACAAAAAGGGCGCTTTTATCATAGGGTGGGTTGCACTGCTGTAACTCGGTCGAGGAATTGTTGGAAACCAGCATTGTGGTATTAAAGTCCCAGGAAACATTGCCTCCTGCAGATTTTGGCATCATTTTTTGGTTACTGAAAATAAATGCAAATAAAAATAGGTTAGAGATATAATACAGCGCAGTGATCTGTTGTGGTGTACACATTGGTGGTCATTTTTAGAACATTAAAGAAGTTGTACAGGATTAGTAATATCACTGTTTTCTAAATCTGGACTACATCTGTTTGTTGGTTATGCCAGATACTGCGCCTAGGCTGGTATGAAGCGAATGGGGGTAAGCTGCATTAACAAAAAGAATCTGTCTTTTCAACTTAGAAAATCTAAACCGTAGATGTGATATAAAGCAAGTTTGCAATTTACATTCATAATTTTTTTTTAGTTATGGAAAACACTGCACTTCCTGTTTTCTGACTGTTTTTTTCTCAAAGAGTCAGAAAACAGGAAGTCCTGTGTTTACTAGGCCATCTTAGCGCTCACAGAGAAGGCAGTCATGTGATTGACAGACACATTGAGCCAGGACTCTCTGAAGATCTGCCTTCAGAAGACTGGTCCTGGATTTCTGGTAAGTATAGCTTTGTTTTACAGCACGATAACAACAAAAAAAATAATAATGCATATTGCAAACTTGCTTTATTTCACATCTATTGATTTAGAGTTAGAAAGTTATAACGACAGGGACACTTTAAGAACAGGTCATGGATTACAGTGAAAGGTGTTAATCTGAAATGGCTACAATGTAATACAATGTTTTACTGCAGGGATAATGTTTTGCCACAGTTTCTCCCAAGTGTTGAGGGTACCGGTATGTTGATCCCTGTAGCAGCTCCCATATTAAAGGGGTTGTCTGTGGCAAGTCAACCTCTTTATGAATTTCTGGACATGAGCGTATTGTAGCTCTATATATAATGTCTAGACTGTACAGAGCCATAATATGGAAACAACAGAAAATTATTAGAGCATAACATGTCATATGAGAAAGAAGGGTTTTTTTTTTTAGTAGAAATCACTAATTGTTAGTCTCCTCTTTATCATCACACACAGGAGAGAAGGGGGACACAAGGATGATCAAGTACTGAAAAAAAAAAAAGATAGAAGAAAAAAATTGCAACCAGAAAATATAAATAGATATAAAGACAAGAGTATGTGTCATTATCTGGTTTAAAAAAACACTTTATTCCTTTTAATAGTTTTAGAGTCCAGCAAATACCTAGAAATGTGATTCTGGTAAAAATTGGGAAATTGCTGTACTATTCTGACTATGTTAGATTATAAAAAGCGTTAAAGCAACCACAAAAATGAGCTGACTAATATAGTGGTATTAGGTATTACATGGCATTATCTAGATATATCATGTCTCATACACATTAGAGAATCTGTGTGATGTATGTGCGGATTCTATACCCGTAGAATATAAAACAAAAACATTCTACCGTTGAGCGGGTGCAAGTAAAGACGAATGAAAAAAAGAAAAGATTTAAAAAATTGTAAGTGTCTTAGAATTTGATAGATATCTTACAGGAGTATTCCCAGATGGACATTGGTGGCATATCCAGAGGCCATGCTGTAGATGTCTGATAGATGCAAGTGCCACCTCTATGATCTACAGAACCAATACTTCTACCCCTCCTCCTTCCAGCCCCTTCCGGCTTGCTTGCAGCAGCACAAGTTAAAACCTTCCCTCCGACTTCCTATATTTGTCCTGATCTAGCTGTTACTAGACAGACACTCTTGACAATGTGCAGTGGACAGCAGAATGCAGAGAAGAGAGGCACCTACTGGCCAAGGTTTCAGAGGTTTTTTTCTAGGTATAAAGCAGGGATGGGGAACCTTCGGACCTCCAGCTGTTGCAAAAACTATAAATATTGCAACAGCTGGAGGGCCGTAGGTTCCCCATCCCTGGTGTAAGGAGTCTTTTTTGGTTAACGAAGTTAGGAATCACATTGGCAATCATGTGGAGGGAAGTTGATTGAAAATGACAGTGCCTATTAAATATGGGAAATAATTCTGAGTTGGACACCCAGGCCCCTTTTAAACTGCTTTAAAGTGAATCTGTACCGGCATGTATCCACCCCTAAACCATTTGTACTGCGTTGTAGAGGTCCTCACATGGGTTCGGGGGTCGACCTTTCTCCAGTGTCTTTCCTTGCTGGGCACTTTTTATTTTTGACAGGTAGCCTTAAAAACTATGGGGGAGATTTATCAAACATGGTGTAAAGTGAAACTGGCTCAGTTGCCCCTAGCAACCAATCAGATTTCACCTTTGATTTTCCAAAGAGCCTGTGAGGAATGAAAAGTGGAATCTGATAGGTTGCTACGGCAACTGAGCCAGTTTCACTTTACACCATGTTTGATAAATCTCCCCCTATGTTGTTAATTTGCGATAACAGTTATATTATCCTAATTTTGTCAGAAAAGACCAAGGAAAGACCAGGCTAAAAATAAGAATTCTTGGGAGGTCCGCATTCTGTTTGTCTTGTAGTACATCTATATTTGTGTCATGTTTGTATTGCAGTTAGGATATTCACATAAAGGTCATGAATCATCTATGAAAAACAAGCAGCAGTTTTACAAAATGTTAGAATTGGCCATGGTCTCTGTTATAATAATATTGTGCTAGGGAATTCTTACACGTCCCGTTATCTACATGTCATAAACTATTATGAGAAATTGGGGCGACTATAGATTTTTTTTCTTCACTCAGGAAGTCACAGAAGACCGCAGAATACTTTTGTAGGTGTTTGATTTTTTTTTTCTCAGTTACTAGATGACATATGTCAGAATATTGTGGCTGAATTGTTTTTTATTGTTAAGTGTAGCTATCATTTCAGTTCATTTTTTCAGGATGTGCAGTCTTGTGTATGTATATAAGGAGCAGGACTATATCTGGCCATTCTATCTCTACTATATGCCATTTTAACCCCTGTTATCCCTCCAAACTCCATCCCTTTGTGTGCTTTCCCTATGGTCAGCTGCAGTGTGGATGCAGACTAGCCTCTGTGCTGCCTCCTATACACTATATAGTCATTAAGCACTAACAACAACATCCTGCAATCCTACCTCACTGTAGCAAACCTTCAGAAGTTCCCAGACCAGCACTGAGCAGTGTAACATATAAATCCAGCCTTTTCTGTGGCCACAAAGTCTGCACAGTGCACAGGGCTCTTTGTCTTTTTTTCCTGCCCACTCATCTTCTCAGCCCCTCCCCCCTCCATAGACTATAATGGGCAGTGCAAACCTATCTTCACTTTGCTTTGATGAAGATGGCTTTTCTTGACTATGAACAGATAAGAAAGGAGGGGGAGGGGGGGGGGGAGCGGTGTTGAAAAGTCAGCCCAGTGAGTACAGAAGGAAATTCTTTTGCCTAATAAAACATATTACACTTTTTTTTTTTCTTTTTAATCGCTTGTACTGTTGATTTCTGCAAAGTTGTTTGAAATGACAGCTACGCTTTAAAACACACCAGTATTTTAAGGTAAATTTTAGGATAAACTGTCATGCGTTTACATGAGAAATAGCAGTATTTAGGGGAGTTTTGTCATCATGTGCCCCTAGCGCATGCCACGGAAAAGGGGCAGATTCGCTCCTTTTCTGTGGCATATGCCAGGTGTATCCGTCTCTCGCCTGATGGGTGGTGGGAGAGCGCCGGAGGAAGAGTGGCCTCCTCCCACACCCGATTTATTAAGGTTTACACCTGGAAACAGGTGTACAACAGCGAAAATCTACACCTGCTCTGAGCAGCTGGCGGTACTAAAGGCCCTATTCCACCAACAGATCTGACGACAGATTATCTGCTAAAGATTTGAAGCCAAGCCCAGGAATGGATCTGAAAAGAGGAGAAATCCAGTCTTTCCTTTATGACCTGATCTCAGTTTATAGTCTGTTCCTGGGTTTGGCTTCAAATTTTTGTCAGATAATCTGTCGTCAGATCTGTTGGTGGAATAGGGCCTTAAGAGGCGTTCTACTCTTAGTAAATCCAGGAGGGGAAGGGGGGGGGGGCGGCTTTTTTTAAGACTGGCATACTGTACAAGTATGCCAGTGACAATAAAAATTTCTATTATATGACTTTTATATGGGATTCTTCCCTCTGCAGACTCACTAATTTCTAGTTGTTCTTCAGTTAGTGGTTGTAGATTAGCTGCTATGACTCCCAAACACTGTATTCACAGAAAGGGATCTGGTTCTCTAAGGGTATGTTTACGCTGAGCAAATGGGGTGGAATTCCGCGGCGGAGAGTTTCGTCGCGGAATCCCACCTGCTTTAGTATCAGAACACCCCATTTACTCAGTGTGAACATACCTGTATAGCTCATTAGCAAACACCTACAAGCAGAGCCGTATTAACACTTGCTGCTGCCCTAGGCACTAAACGTGAAGACCCCCCTATCTTCACGCACCGATTGGCCATACCAGGCCTGACCAATACCACCATACCCCCCACCCCCCTGGAAAAGACACCAGATTTACTGGCAAGTCTGAACAGGAGGTGAGAAAATAAAAACAAAAAAAAATGTTTTTTCTTTCCCCCTGCTCCCTGGTGCTGCCCCCCCTGCAAGGTGCTGCCCTAGGCACCGGACCACGGGTGCCTAGTGGTAAATCCGGCCCTGCCTACAAGCAACAGCAGCATGGAAGATATATAGCAATACTGAGCAGTGTACAGTAAGTGTTATACTGACTCCAGTGCTAGATTTACAGCAGCTCACTCATGCATCGTTCCCTCCCCTATGCATATGTGGGGTCCCATATTGGCGGTTTCTTGTCTTACATCTGTCGCAAAAGCCTTATACTCCAAAGCAGCGCTTCCCAACCGGGGTGCCGCGGCACAATGGTGTGCCGGGAGAACCCGCCAGGGGTGCCGCGGGATCCCGGTGGGAAATGCGTGCTGTCACTTTAAGCATCCCGAGAAGCTGCGGCCGCGCAGCTTCTCGGGATGCACAGATCACTTTGATGTTCCGCCCGCACTGTGAACATTAAAGTGAGCATAATGTAGGAGCAGGAATTGTCAGCATCCTGCTCCTACATTCACTACCATAGGCCGCTGGCACTTAATGCTAGCAGCCTATGGGAGGCCGGGACGTGACCTCTCCGGCAGACGTGATGATGTGACGTCATCACGCCTGCCGGAGGTCCTGTCCCTGCGGCTCGCAAGATGGAGCCAGAAGAGGAGGAGAGCTGCTGCCTGCAGCCACAGCGCAGATTAGGTGAGTAGGATGTTTGTTATTTTTAGGGGCACCTCTGGGGGCATTATTAGCTCATGGGGGCACCTCTAGGGGCATTATTAGTATATGGGGGCACCTCTGGGGGCATTATTAGCTCATGGGGGCACCTCTGGGGGCATTATTAGTTCATGGGGGCACCTCTGGGGGCATTATTAGTTCATGGGGGCACCTCTGGGGGCATTATTAGTTCATATGGGAACCTCTGGGGGCATTATTAGTTCATATGGGAACCTCTGGGGGCATTATTAGTTCATGGGGGCACCTCTGGGGGCATTATTAGTTCATGGGGGCACCTCTGGGGGCATTATTAGTTCATGGGGGCACCTCTGGGGGCATTATTAGTTCATGGGGCACCTCTGGGGGCATTATTAGTTCATGGGGGCACCTCTAGGGGCATTATTAGTTCATATGGGAACCTCTGTGGGCATTATTAGTTTATGGGGGCACCTCTGGGGGCATTATTAGTTCATGGGGGCACCTCTGGGGGCATTATTAGTTCATGGGGGCACCTCTGGGGGCATTATTAGTTCATGGGGGCACCTCTGGGGGCATTATTAGTTCATGGGGGCACCTCTGGGGGCATTATTAGTTCATGGGGGCACCTCTGGGGGCATTATTAGCTCATGGGGGCACAGCAGGGTATCCTTCATACAGGGGGCATCCCACATTCCTACTCACTTTACTGCACATAACACCACACAGCGCAGTTACTTTGGGAGCCTACAGGAGGGAGAAAGGAAAGGAAGTTGCTAGAAATGTGCGGGGCTTAAATGTTTGTCTCGCAGGTTCTGAAGAGATGAAAATTAGCTGGAAGAAATCATCATGGAGGACTGGACTGGATGGAGAGGAAAAGGGAAAGTGACGCCTCAGATCAAAGAAGACGTCACCTGTGAGTCACTGTATGACGGTTTTCTTATTTTGTAGAACCTCATTTAGTAGGGGTGCCCCGAGGTGGAAAAGGTTGGGAAGCACTGCTCCAAAGTAAGGTGGTGATGAGGTTGTATGTGAGTTTCGCCACCAGATGTCAGTATTCTATGTATGACTATGTATGTATTGCACAGCTGTAGTCACTATAGGGTTACTGTTTTTTGCTAGGTGATTCTGTGAGTCAGTGGAGATGTTTCTTTCTTCTTCTCTACCTATCCATATTCTCCTTTCTCTGCGCACTCTCTTCTCCACCACTCACTTATCTCATTGATCATTGCACCAGCACCTACACATACCGGTTACACCTTCCTTGGGTTACTCTCCCCTTTCTGTGGGTGGCGGTGCCAACAGTCCAGGCGAGTGATTAGAAGGAGGGAGAAAAAGTAGTTCATAAGTTGAAAGAGAGTGTTTTCTTTGATAAGGTATGTTGCTTAAAGTGAATTTACCATCAGGTACATTCGCTTTAAGTATTGCCCATGGATAGAACGGCGCCACGGTCCTCCAGTACTTCACCCCCAGCCTGGTGCCGGGAATAGAATGGCACGGTACATGGGTACCAGGCCGCAGTCAAAAAAAAGGACTGCGGCACCGGGCGCGTTCTATCCATGCGCAATGCTTAAAGCGAAAGTACCTAACAGTTGATTTGCTTTAATTTCTTATATTCACATACACTATTGATTTATGCAGTTTACTTAAAGAACAGAAAGGGACGCAAATGTAAAACTGACTACATTCCAGCCATTGACAGTTTGCCATTTTTACACAGAACAATCTGTTTGCAAATTAACTTTTCTAGATTTTCACTGAAGCTGTCTTGTTTGATAAAAAAAAGGGATGCTGCTAAAACAGGGCTGATGATGTAATAGACTCACACCGCATACAGGAAAGCAAATTATTGGCAAATTTGTGGGTTTCACTAAAACATGTTTTAAAAAAAAGTTCTCTGTGTAGCCCCATCAGGCAAACTCTCCCACATAATAAACCATGAGATGAGCAAGACATGGCTCCTTTTATTAGGACATAATGGTACTTCTAGCTCCCGGCTGTATCTCATATTGCATCATTCTCAGACCCATTTACCTAATGAGGCTAAATGGACTTTTACACGAGTCGATTAACGGCAAGGAGCATTGCTAAAAACTATTATTGGCCCACATAAAAGTGACAGTGATCAGCTGAGGACCGGGAAAACACCCAATCCTCGGTTGAGTGCTTCTTTTGGATTGCGATCAAATTTAACGTTATTGGCCGCACATCTTCCTGTGTGAACAATAGCAAAGGGAAACTGATAGCACAGATATGCATATATCCATTCTGTGAGTTACCAGATTACCAGCAGTGCATATATACCTAGTGAACTGCTGCGTGATCCGTCCCTCTCCTCCAGAATGATTGACAGTCGGAGGAGACGGGGCTAGAAAGCAGAATGCCGGATTACACAACAAATGTTGCAATATCGGCAAAATTAGGGTTTTAGTGGAGAACGAACATTTTTGATACATAATCAAAATCATTTAAAGGGGTTGTCCACATTAGGCAATAATTTGTAGAAGAGTGACCTGAAATTAAGACGAACACAAGCTGCTGAGACCTCCATTGATCAGTTACTACTGGTGGGAAAACTGACAGCAAGTATTTAATGCTCCCCATTGACATCCCCGAGGATATTTCATGGACTCTGGCTATGGTTCATTGTGGAAGGTCTTAAAGTGCCTCTGTACCCACAATCTGACCTCCCCAAACCACTTGTACCTGCTTTTAATGCAAGATTTGACCTGTGGTCCGTTTGGCAGGTGATGCAGTTATTGTCCTAAAAAACAACTTTTAAACTGGCAGCCTCTGTCCCTCCTCCCCACCCTCTTCACCATTTTTCCTATTCCTCTGCAGTGAAAACTACACAACTGCTTAACGATCCGGCCCATGTGCCGGGCTCACACAGCTGACGAATAGGAGGCAATTTGGCTGGAGCATTCCTAATGATGAGGAGGGTGGGGAGGAGGGACAGAGGGGTTGTGCCACCCTAATTCATACACAATGTAAGCCACGGCTAAAGGGCACCGGGCTGCCAGTTTAAAAGTTTTTTTATGACATTAACTGCCTCACCTGCCGAACGGACCCCAGGACAGATCTTGCTTAAAAGCAGCTATCCAAAGGTACAAGCGGTTTGGGGGAGACAGATTGTGGGTACAGAGTAGCTTTAAATGAGGGACAGAATGCCCCAATATACACACTTTTTCCTTAGTTCAAAAATTTTAGGTATGTAACCATGCCATGTTCAAACTTTTGCGCAGATTTTGAAACCAAAGCTGGGAATGGAGTATAAAAGGAGGGCATATATACAGGAAAGACTGAGATTTTACTTCCTTTGAAATCTATTGTTGGCTTTGGGTCCAAAAGTTTCATCTAAAAACCTGAACATGTGAACATAACCTTAAGCCCCTATTACACGGGGCGATGTGGAGAGCAAGCGTGCACCAATCTGTCAGGTCAGCGCTTGCTTGCTCCTCATTCCCATGCCCGCTGCCGGCACTATTATATGTGCCAACAGCAAGCAGGAGCGGGTAACATCCGGGGGTCACAGGGAGCTGCGGGGGGGGGGGGGGGGGTGGCTCCCAGGCAATCGTCAGATCATGCTGGCAGCCCATAAGAAGCAGGGGTAGTCTGCCGCCCTTCCTGTTACACAGAGCGACGTCAACAGATCGTTGCCAGGCTGATTGCTGTTTTGGCCTGTTAAAAGAAAACAGTCAGCTGATATTGTGCATCGTGATCATCTATTACACAAAGTGATTATCGGCCATAACGGCCAATATCGGCCGAATACGGCTGATAATTGTTTTGTGTAATTGGGCCTTTGGTCTGCAGTAGTCTGCTTCACAGATCGGCACTGTATGATCGGCACTGTATGTGCAGCAGATGTTTTGCCTCCTATGTGCTCTTCTTTTCCTCTCTGACTTTCTCTATTTTTCATTTATATCTCTTTGTATTTCATTACATTGTTTTGGCTATTTCTATTACTTCCTTATTTTGCGCGGGTGTGATGAAGTATTGCCTTCCGTTATCCATTGCAGACTCTGCATTTAGTATAAAACAAACGTTCAGTGATAGAAAAGGCTTAGGGTGCCTTCACACGTACCGTATCGCTGCATTTTTAACGCTGCGTTTTTGCTGCATTTTTTACATGCGCGTTTTGATTTTCACATGATTTTTATGTGAAAATCGAAACTCGCATGTAAAAATCGCACCAAAAAAGCGATAAAAACGCACAGTTAAAAACGCAGCGATACGGTACGTGTAAAGCTACCCTTAAGAATGATAGCATAGCATACTGCTATCTGTTCAGGACGCATTCCCACATTGTGGCCACTCAATGCGACCGAAACCACACTCCCATATGGTCACTAAAAACTGGGAATTATTGACAACATTGTTCAGCGACCATATCGGGGCATGACTTTGGCTGCAATGTGGGAACATGGCCTTAGATATAAATCTATTTGTGGTCTGGGGTGTACAGACATATGGCACATAATATATTATGACTACACTTTAAGGGAACCTGTTGTCACTTTCATACCACTCAAACCACTAGTCAGTGGGATGGTCCTTAGGGGCTTCCCCCACCCCAACTGCTGTGCTTGTTTGATAGCTCTCTGTTTGGGTATAAGGAGAGATCTATCAATCATTGGGGAGGGGAGAAGCCACCAGGGACCACCCTAATGCCTGGTTCATGCAGCATGAAAGGGATGACCAATTCCTTTTAGAGAAATATTCTCATCGCTGGCATTAATGACTCATCCACAGGATACACCATAAATATCTGATAGATGTAGGTCTCACATCTGGGACCCACGCCTATCTGTAGAACAAAATCCCCTCCTTACACAACTCCTATTAATGTCCATGGGAGTTATGTAAACTGCCATTTAGCAGTTTTTGGAATCCTAGCACTTATGGTCACTGTGACTAGATTGGAAAAGACCAAGAAACTCCTGTTTTAGAGATAGGTGTGGGTCCCAGTGTTGGCATCTATTATACATTTCTGACATATCCTGTAGACAGACATTCAGTGGATAGGCCCAGGGACGTAGTTAATGTCTCCTGGGCCCTGGTGCGAGAGGTCAACCTGCCCCCCCCCCTTCGCCCCTCCTTTCACGACCAAGTGATGCTATTGGTATATACTCCAAGACAGATATTACCAATAACACCAGCCTATAGGAAGAGAAAATTTTATCACCATACATATTACCGCCATTCTGTTATTGACCAAATCCTGTACACTGAGACCAATATTACCAGTATATAGGAAGGAAATATTACCGCTACACCCCACCCACTACCATCACCACCATATTGTTACTGACCAAATCCATACTGAGACCAATAAAACACAGTACCAGATAACAAGTAACAAATATTACCACCACATACTGACTAACACCACCGCTGCTACTGACTAATACCACCACATACTGACTAACACCATCGCTGCTACCGACTAATACCACCACATACTGACTAACCCCACCGCTGCTACTGAATAATCCACTGTACACAGATCACTATCACCTCATCCAGTCATATAGAGGCTGACCCAGCCCTACACACGCTCTGTACACCATATACATTATAGTGCAGTTATATCAGGTGACTCACATGGGACATCTTCTCTGATCAGAGTCGTTTTCATTTTCTTCTCCATCTGCCCTGGGCCATTGAGAACTCCGAGCCACAAATCTGCCAGACAGACATATTAGGCTCCTCACTCCATTAGGCACCATCCTCATCTCTCTACTAACTGTACATCTGTATTGGCCCCTTTATGCCCTCATTTAGTGGGTAGGCTGACTCTATGTGATCCCCCGTATAGTATATGGCCCCCTCTATGTAGCCTCCTTATAGGCCCTCTCCCCCCCTTACTTATACCCCCTTATAGATGCCCCCCTTACTTATACCCCCTTATAGATGGCCCCCTCTCTCCCCCTTATAGATGGCCCCTCCCCCTTATAGATGGCCCCCTCTCCCCCCTCCCTTATAGAGGGCCCCCTCTCCCCCCTCCCTTATAGAGGGCCCCCTCTCCCCCCTCCCTTATAGATGGCCCCCTCTCCCCCCTCCCTTATAGATGCCCCTTACTTATACCCCTTTATAGATGGCCCCATCTCCGCCCTCCCTTATAGATGCCTGCCCTTACTTATACCCCCTTATAGATGGCCCCCTCTCCCCCTCCCTTATAGATACCTGCCCTTACTTTTACCCTCTTATAAATGCCCCCTCTCCCTCCCCCTCCCCCCCCTCCCTTATAGATGCCTGCCCTTACTTATACCCCCTTATAGATGGCCCCCTCTCCCCCCTCCCTTATAGATGGCCCCCTCTCCCCCCCCACATTTTAGATGGTCCCCTCTTCCCCCCACCCTTATAGATGGCCCCTCCCCCCTCCCTATAGATGGCTCCCTCTCCCCCCTGCTTACAGATGGCCCCCTCTCCCTCCTCCCTTATAGATGGTGCCCTCTCCCCCCTCCCTTAGAGATGGCTCCCTTTCCCCCCTGCTTATAGATGGACCCATCTCCCCCCTCCCTTATAGATGGCCCCCTCTCCCCCCTCCCTTATAGATGGCCCCCTCTCTCTTATAGATGGCTTCCCTCTCCCCCCTCCCTTATAGATGGCCCCCTCTTCCCCCTCCCTTATAGATGACCCCCTCTCCCCCCTCTCTTATAGATGACCCCCTTTTCCCCCTCCCTTATAGATGGCTCCCTTTCCCTCTGCTTATAGATGGCCCCCTTTCCCCCCTCCCTTATAGATGGCTCCCTTTCCCCCCTGCTTATAGATGGCCCCCCTACCCCCTGCTTATAGATGGTCCCCTCTCCCCCCTCCCTAATAGGTGGCTTCCCTCTCCCCCCTCCCTTATAGATGGCTTCTCTGTCCCCCCTCCCCCCCATTATAGATGGCTCCCCTCTCCCCCCTTCTTATAGATTGGCCCCTCCCCCCCACCCTTATAGATGGCCCCCCTTTCCCCACTTCCTATAGATTGGCCCCCTCCTCCCCTCTCCCTCCCAGTGCATAGCAGATAACAAAAAAAAAAACTCACTTGCCATCCACTCCCCGGTGAACCTCCCACTTCCTGGTCTGTCCCCAGCTGATGCGCGGCTGCCGGGGGTGTCCCGTCCTATCCCCGGAAGCGCGCGCATCAGAGAGCTCCCCGTGCGCCGGGGCTGGGACTTCCGGCACAGGAGCATCTCTGACGTGCGCTTCCTGTGATGAAAGTCAGGGCCCCAGGCAGCACAGGGAGTTCACTGATGCGCGTGCTGCCGGGAATAGGACGGGACACCCCCGGCAGCTGCGCATCAGCCGGGGACAGTAGCAGAACTCTTGTGACCGCAAGCAAAACTGCAGTGCAGTGGCGAGGGAGGGGGGCCTCGCGGGTCCCCCCTTATGGCGGGCCGGGGAATACCCTTAAAGTATGGCTCACAGGTGCTATGTAGAGAAGAGTGGTTACAAAAAATTTCTTTTTATATGGAGGACCAGGTCTGTTCATGGATTACACTGACTGACAGTTTATTGGGCACCATGTTATACTCCCCCCGCGGTAACGCTGCAGGGAAACTAAATGCTACCAGATTTCAGCTCAGATCAGATTATAGTTGATTGGTTGAGATTACTTTTACTTAGAGTTGTTCCGAACAGGACCTATGGATGTTTGGATTACACTGCATGCAATGGTTTTGTTTTTTGTTTGTTTTTGTCTTTTTTATCTGTAAATATACTGGTTGGAAACTATATCAGATGGCCATATATCTTTTTCTTTTATTTTTTGCTTGGCTGACTTTAAAAAAATATAAATGAATTTAAAGCGAATCTGTACTCAGAAAATCCTTCCCAGTCTTATCATTCAAAATCCGCCTGGTGCTGTGGTTAGGGTGAAAAATATAATTTATTCTTCAGCATTAGTGTCAAAGAGGCGTCGCCTAGGGCATCCATCCCCTAGGCCTGCAACGCCTCTCCTTGTTCTTCCTCCCAATCCCCACCCCTCCTTGTCTTCAGTTCCACCCACAGGCTGGATTTCTATTCTTCCCTGATTACAATACTCCACCTGTACCATAGCAATCTGAATTGATGCAGGCACAGTGATGCAGAAAAGCTTCTTGCTTTATAGTGCCTGTCAGTGAGCTCTGGAGGGATGATTGACAGGCATAGAGACCAGTTAGTGCATCAGAGATCTTTACCATCATGATCGTGCTGACTGGTTCCCTTTAATTGTGGGGCAAATCACTACATATTGTGTACACAGAAGATGTACCAATACTGTTTCAACAAAGTACTATAATAACATACTGGATGGCTGGCTGCTTCTTTCCAGCTCCATTATGTATTAAAGGTTTAAAGGGGAACTCTGGATAAGAAAAACTTGTTTTCTATTATAAGTACATTAAAAGTTAAATATATGTGTCTAAACAATGTATTATCGTACCTGTACGGTTCTGCCACACTGGTAGCTGATAGAAATCCAGGAAGTGGCCCCTGTGCAAATCCACATTGTCTCCTGCTCCTTCTGCTATCCCCCCTTAGGAGACAAATATTCCATGCCTCTGTCTCACATTGTGTGTGTTTGCTGAGCACAGGCTGATGATGCAGACAGGGGGCAGGGCGTGATCTCCCAGGAGACTAGGCTGGATCCCTCAATCCCCTGAGTGATTCACCATCTCTGACTGGCCGGAAGCAGCTGTTGCACTGATTTCTCTAATTGTGCAGAAGTCTGCAGGGAAATTAGGGCTGTGTTCACACATGTTGGAGTATCATTGCAGTACTGCAGCGTATTCACAAAAATGATGCAGTAACACAAGTAAATGAAGCTAAACGGCAGAGAGGATCAAAGCCCTATTGTGGGGCTCAACTTCAAAGATAAAAAATGCTTGATCATAATATGTTTATGGAAATGAAAAGAAAAAAAAAATCAAAAAGTTCTTTACTTTATTCCAATATCAGCGTTACAGGTAGAGAATACAGTGTGCTGTGTGGTACAAGTAGAGAATACAGCGTGTTGTGTAGTGTTACAGGTAGAGAATACAGCGTGCTGTGTGGTGTTACAGGTAGAGAATACAGTGTGCTGTGTGGTGTTACAGGTAGAGAATACAGTGTGTTGTGTGGTGTTACAAGTAGAGAATACAGTGTGCTGTGTGGTGTTACAGGTAGAGAATACAGCGTGCTGTGTGGTGTTACAGGTAGAGAATACAGCGTGCTGTGTGGTGTTACAGGTAGAGAATACAGCGTGCTGTGTGGTGTTACAGGTAGAGAATACAGCGTGCTGTGTGGTGTTACAGGTAGAGAATACAGCGTGCTGTGTGGTGTTACAGGTAGAGAATACAGCGTGCTGTGTGCTGTTACAGGTAGAGAATACAGCGTGTTGTGTGGTGTTACAGGTAGAGAATACAGTGTGCTGTGTGGTGTTACAGGTAGAGAATACAGTGTGCTGTGTGGTGTTACAGGTAGAGAATACAGTGCGCTGTGTGGTGTTACAGGTAGAGAATACAGTGTGCTGTGCGGGTGGGACCACAATGAAATCATAAATTAATACAAATAATTCAGTAACACAATGAAACTGCAATGTATGAACACAGCCTAGATGTTCTGCAACAGCTTTGGGCGGGGAATAGGCAGGATGGAGAACTGTGATGAACAGCTGAGGGAAAGCATTGCATTCTGGAACCTGTAGAACTGTGTACAACTGATAAACCAGGAAGTGGCGAAACACAAAACAGAACCCCCCAAAACAAATGGATATTTGGTAGTTTCAAAAATGGAATAGATAGGTAAGTAATGCTTTATGCTTCTGCAGAAGTTTAATTTTTTTTAACCTCTACCTGGAGTTCCCCTTTAAAGAGAATATCTGGAGGCCAGGAAAGGTCCTACCATTTCTGCTCTCTGGCGCTCCACTTCCACCGTCTGCCTGTCTATGATAACTTCCGCAGACTAGAGGGGGCGGGTGCATATTGTGGGTGCATACAATGTCCATTAGCTGCCCGATGTCACTGTGACATCGGTAACATCAGGCAGCTATTGATCACTGTCCACAACATGCTCCCACCCCTCTCTTGTCTGGAGAAGTATCAGCACAGATGGGAAGACAGAGGAAGTGGAGCATCGGAGGGCAGAAAAGTTAGGACTTTTTTATGCCCTCTAATTATCTCCTTTAGGCTATGTTCACACTTTGTAAGAGACTGGCCGTTCCGTGACCCGGCCGGGTTACAGAACCGCCAGTCTCTGTTAGGATCTTCCTGGACAGTACTTAAAGCGTAACTGTCATTTCAGGGTCATTTTTCTGAAAACATTAAATATCAACAGTACAAGCGATTTTAAGAAACTCTGTAATAGGTTTTATAAACCAAAAGAGTTTCCTTCTGTACTGAAAAAGCAATCTCCCAGCCTCCCCCCTCACTTCAGAAGCAGCAGGATTTCTGTCTCCATTATGTGGCTATGGAGAGGGGAGGGGCTGTTAGAAGTGACTGAGCACGGAGCAGTCCTGCAGAGCACAACACCCTGCAACCTTCTCTCAGTGAGTTCATAGATAAGCACTGACCTTTCTGACACCTGAATTTAGCGGTTTAGGTGCCCAGACAGTCTACAAACAGCTGACCTTCATGTCACCTCTTTCTGCTCCCTCATCTCCCTCGGCCCCTCCCCCCTTCATAGGCTTACAATGGAGAGAGCAGAGCCCGTGTTCACTGGCTGCTCTGTAATGAAGACGTGTTTGCCTGATAATGCACAGATAAGAAGTCAGGGGGGGAGGCTGGGAGATTGCTTCTTGAGTACAGAAGGAGGCTTTTTTGGCTGATGAAACCTATTACAGAGTTTCTTAAAATCGCTTATACTACTGATTTCTGTAATAAAAAAAAACATGACAGTTACGCTTTAAGTACCGGCCGGATGATCTTTATGGCGCGCGCCCGCATCAGAACTCCCCATAGGGCACAATGAAGCAAGCGGCCAAAGCCGCTCGCTTCATTGTGTGAACTGACAGGGTCTCCTACGGCCGCAATTCACTGAATTGCGGCCGCAGAAAACTGACATATCAGTTCTTTGCAGCGCTGCTTGGGATCCTGGCCGGAGCGTATAAGATGTGTATACACTCCGGCTGGGATCCTATAGAGGAATAGACAATGTTCCACGTTGCATAAAGTACGGTCGTTGTTACCGATGGCAACAAAGGCCGTACTTTTATGTAGTGTGAACATAGCCTTAGGGTGCGTTCACACATACAGGATCTGCAGCAGATCTGCAGCAGATTTGATGGTGAAGATTTGAGGCTGTGTTCAGTTATTTAGATCAAATCCGCTGCAATACGGTATGTGTGAGGCTACCCTTAATACAGGAATAAAAGCTTGATTTGGTGTTGGAGCACCTGGCACATTCATAGACTGTTGCCTTTTGACTGGGAGAGGTTTGTTTGTTTTGCAGGTTAGGCTTAGCTACAGCAGGCAGCAGGGTAAGGGCATGTCCTGTGCATGAGTAATACATGGTGGAAAATATATATGTATATACCCATGAGAAATGCATTGTGAGGAACTGTAATAACTGTCTACATCCCCAGAATGAGCCATAAACCAACAAATCCTACAAGTAATATAAAATACAAATACATTAAAATGACAGAAGCTGTTGGCATGTAGATAGACGTTACAATTTTCTATACATACCACCTGCTTTTGCTCTGTGGTCAGAATATGTGGCAGAGCTGGGTTTGTCTCTGGCACACCCCATTGTGGTACTACAATATGTTATCCACGGCTTTACTAATGGCTACAAAGAAACGTACTGTATTATTATTTAAAGTCAATGACTACATACAATCTACTGGCAGCAAGACATTTGTAATTCAAGCTAATCTGAAAGCAGGTACTCAAGAAAAAGTAAGTGCATAGAGCCAGGCTTATCCAGGGAGTATCCCAAAGTATCGACTAATGGGTCAAGGCTTCACTAAAACTTTTTGGAGTGAGATTTTTTTCATTTTTCAAAATGTCCAGGGCTTTAGCTTCCATACCTTTCCTTCAAAGATCTTGCTCCAAAAAGTCTAGTCTAACGCAGCCCTGAGACTTGGTAACAAGTGCTCTACTACATCTGTAATATAACCGTCATGTGCATAATAAGGGGTCTTAAAGATTCCTATAAGACATAGACAGTACATTAATGATAGTATTATTAATGCATACCTGCTTCAGAGCCTGTAACATTTCCACTCTTCTTCGTACGATTACTTTCTCTCTGCTTTGTTTTACAATTTTGTCCCTACGAGTCTCGATCTTCTTAACACAACAGGAAGCTTCTCAGCAAAGTAGACGTATTGAATGGCTGCTCACACCAGACTATGAATAGGACTTTCCACTTTGTCATTTGATGAACTCTCTTGCCTCTTTTTTTTTTTTTTTTCTCTTCTCTCCGGAGTTTCTTGCTCGATTTTCCGTTGCTGAATATGTATTCATCTTGACTTTTAAGAATGTGAGTCACACATACTTCCAAACGTTATACTTTTAGTCTCCTTTGTTATGCCTAGCAAGGTATAGTTTATATGAGTGAAAACTGAAATGTGAGATTCTAATATCCAGAAATATCGCTGGGATTAGTCAGTGTGACCACCCACCCCACTGCTCTGGCAAAGGAAACTGAAAAAAAGAAAAATGTCTCTTGAAGTAACAACAAAACTTTACACCTATGGGATCCATCTCTTAACCACAAAATGTAGGTGTTTTATTCAATTCTATTACCACATGAGTATAATACCCAGCTGCTTCCAATGCCTTTACAAACAAATGGGAAAGGATAGGTTTTTCTAAAGAGCTCACTGATTTGGTAACTGGTATTAGCAAAGAGCGGCAGCGCTTGGGAACCACAGCAACAAATAGAGACCCCGTAAAGTTAAAGAGCAAGATCATCAAGTGCATAAAAGTCATCTGCACTGCGCTTACTTATCTGGCTTTAAAACCAGGACAAATACTGTGCCCCACTGGGAACTTCATTAGATAGGTTTTAATGACTGAGCAGCTGCATGCAAGCCTTACATCACCAATTACAATCCCATGCATCAGATGTGAGAGGTGTAAACCTGGCACCAGTGTACTGCAGAGATGCGTTCCCAACCACCTATGCAAGGACTTGCAGAAGGCTTCCTTGCCTGGATGGAGCTGTGCTGTAGTTCTCATGCACCATGGTTGGACAGGGTACAGCTGTCCAGCTACACCAGCCTCTTCACTCTCAGGATTAGTTGGGGTTGGATCCCAACGAGTCATAAAGTAAAGGTATATGCTAGTGATATTCCATTAGTGTCTGAATTGTGAAGATGAACCCTTAAAGTAAATGATCTCGGAAATCAGCTGCCTATGTAGTGGTGGCTTTACGTTAGATCACCAGCAATCCTAACTGCCAGTATATAGACATAGGCAAGGGAAACCAGCATCCAAGATCGTGCAAATCCTCATATTTTTATTGCATATCCAAGTACAAAGAATGCAATGTTTGACCGTGAAGGTCTTTGTTTTTGCTTGACGGTCAAAAAAAAAATGCATTCTTTATTCTCAGATATGTAATAAAAATCTACAGATTTGCACCATCTTGGATGCTATTGGACTCTTTTTGCTTGCCTATGTCTGTGACCAGTCAATTTATTTTTAAGTGACACAAATGTGTTAAAAGTTCTTTTTACCATATATTAAACAAATGTGGAATCCAGTAAACCTGTTTATTAATAAATAAGCCATAATCAAATTGATCTTTGCAAAAAGCACCACAAATGAGTCTCCTTCCTGTTCATACTCAGACAGTACTTTACAGACAGTTACTGTGGTTTGTCTATGGTGAATTTGGTTGCACTCTAAAGAAATATAACCTAATGACACCCACCTGGCTTAGACTGGTTTAGGCGCCAGAAATGTTAAAAAAGGATTCCAGGAAATCATGATTTAAAATAAAGAAAAAGATGCAAGGGGAGTGAGGCAAGAACCAATGTCCTAGAAACAGGAGGAAATATGTGGTATTGTTTGCAGCAATAAAAAAAAGTGGTTCAGTGACTTAGGAATTAGCCATGTTTTTTAAATGTTATTTGTAGGACATTATTATAGGCACAGCCATGTTGCCTAAGTTGTTTTTAACAGCATTTAGTGACATGCTTTACGGTAGGCCTTATAGACATAAACACAGTGAACATCTCCAGACCCTATTCCTTGTATGGAGCACATTTGTAAGCATGCTCTGTGGACTCATTCCTCAGGGAGGAGGAGACTTTAAAGCGACTCTGTACCCACAATCTGACCCCCCCAAAACTGCTTCTACCTTCGGATAGCTGCTTTTAATCCAAGATCTGTCCTGCTGTCCGTTCGGCAGGTGATACAGTTATTGTCCTAAAAACCAACTTTTAAACTTGCAGCCCCGTGCCCAATGGCTGGGGCTTAGAGTATCTGTGCCCTAACTTTGCACCACCTCTCCGTCCCTCCTCCCCACCCTCTTCATCATTAGGAATGCCACTGGAACATTTTCTCCTGTCTGAACATTACACAGGTGCCTTAACAACCCAGCCCATGTTCGGTATTTACACAGCTGATGAATAGGAGACAAACTGCCTGGAGCATTCCTAAAGCTGAGGAGGGCGGGGAGGATGGACAGAGAGGTTGTGGCAGCCTAATACATACACAATCCAAGCCCCGGACGTTGGGTATGGGGCTGCCAGTTTAAACGTTGTTTTTTATGACAATAACTGCATCACCTGCTTAATGGACCCCAGGACAGATCTTGGATTAAAAGCAGCTATCTGAAGGTACAAGTGGTTTGGGGGGGGAGGGTCAGATTGTGGGTACAGAATCGCTTTAAGACTATGTTCACACTATGTAAAAACAACAGTCGAATTTCATAACAACGTTGTTTGTGAAATAACGACCGTTGTTTGCACAACAATGGCCGTTGGTATTAAATACAGCAGTGTACAGTATACAGATCACTTTCGGTAACCTTCCACATCATCACAAACAGGAGGTCTCAGCTTAATTTTAAGCCAAGTGCAAAAATTTAGGATTATTTTATAATACAGATAGTAAAAAATAAGTTTAACATACAAACTTGATTATAACAATAGGTCTTTCTCATGATGCATTTCCTTTAAGCAGCCACAAGACGTAGATAAACCAGAGCTCAAGATGAAAATTGCTCAGAAGAAGGTGAATGAGCAGAACAGCGCTAAATAGGTAGTGCCACTAAGGGGCAGACTAGGGACTGCAGTCATGGAAAAGGTAGCAAGAGAGGAGAGAAGCCAATGCCAGAGGAGAAAGCCAATGTGGAGGAGGCAATCGCGGAGCGGTGGTGGTGAGTGGATGAACGCCACTAGCCAACAGATGCAGAAAGTCAGTGTTACAGCTTTCTATTCTCTCCACCACTTCCCTGTCTATGAACATAAAGAGAACTATGTGGCCGTACAGTTTAACTTGCACAGTCCTTTTCACTTCCTCCCTGCACGTATCTCCATGATTATTGAGGGAACTGTGGTGCTACACAGTTATAGCTCACTTCTCAACAGCACCTCCGTACATTCATCTATATGATCATAAAGAGAATTTTGTGGCTTTACTATAAAAGCTGCACAGTCCTCTCCGCCATATCTCTGCACTTATCTCTATGGCCATACAGTTATATCTGTGCTTTCCTCTCCACCATCAGTGAGAGAAATGTGGTGCTGCACAGTTCTCTACATGTATGGAGTTCCCCATACACTTGCACACACACAAGGTGATATTGCACTTCTATGTCTTTGTACACGCCCTAAAACGCCCCCCTGAACAGCTAACTGGTGGTTGCCAGATGAGCACAACAGCTCAAGAGTTTTTCTAAATCTAGGCTAATGTTTCCATTTTTGGATGTGCACCAAAGCTCATAAATAGTATGGTCACATAGAATGGTTCTTCTTAAGAACTCATTTAAAGTTGGCTGATGATCAAACCCAGAAAAATGCATCTAAAACTAGAATTAGAAGTTTTTTGTATTATAGCAGATAAAAATCTTAAGGAAAGTTCATTTACCCACTATGATCTGAGAAGGCTCTTAGATTGTAAATTAACTTTGTCATCTCACTCTACTTCACTTACTTTTTTTCCCTCTTGAATGATATTCTTCTTCTCACCTATTTCCTTGATTTTATTGTCTCTAAGAACCAGATTCAATTGAGAAGGGAGTTATATTTAGTAAGGACCACCCAGCATAAATCTTTGCTCTGCATCAACCTTCTACTTTCAAGACTGTGCTTCCCCTTGCTGAGCCCAATGACTTATACACAGGTATTTCTGGTCTGTCTTGCTCGCGCCATAGTTTAAAGCGAATGTACTAATAGAAATTACAAAACAAGATTTCAACACCCTCATCAGCGACGTTGAGCAGATTCTAATGGTGTCTTCCATTCCTCTACCCGCCACCCAATTTTCAAGATCTTCTCCATTATGTAAGTATGCAAATGTGCTAGTTTGGTGCACTGAAGGCGGGGCCAACACTCCCAGTGCACAGATATCCTATTTGGTCTTCGGTCATGTGGCCAGACTTGATTTTGAAGGAGGTGCATCACGAAGGGGAAGGGGATATGGTGCATATAATAGTCTGATCTGGTGCATTCATAGTGAAACCAACCACAGAAAACGACTGAATTAAGGGCACTGTCCTCAGATAAGCTCAAGTTCTTTGTTGTAGGAATTGTTGATAATCCCGATGGTAAAACTAAAATATCATACTCTGCACTCACTACATCTGTCAATGGTGGCCTTTTTATTACCATGCAGTTTGGTGTTCTAAAAGCATTTCAGATCTGCTGTATGGCTGTACCTGTGCTATAGAACCAGATTGACTTTAGGGGTCTCCTAGTTTTAACACTTTTACCAACATATGAGGAGTTTTTAGTTAACTACAGGGGTCCACCTGTCAACTACCTCTAGGAATAGTCTAAGTATATATTGAGGCTGGCCTTAGAGGCAGTGGGGGGCTGGCAGAAGAGTAGTCCGGGTGCAAGGTCTGGACTTGCAGAGTTCTTTTGTAACCAAAGACAGCCTATGGGAAGGGACAAGAGCATGGTGGCAGAGGCTCAGTGGTGTAACTACCATGATGGCAGACCATGCAACTGCTATGGGGCCTGTGCACTAAGGGGGCTCGCCCATCCAAAACTTGACTGCACCTCCCTCTTCCCTACCATTGTTTACCAGGTGCCCACTCTACCACACTAATATGACTGCTGCTTTTTGACACAGAGCACCAGAACCTCTTCTGACTCTCCATCTGCCTTCTTCTCTGTATGAGGCAGAGGCTTTGAGGCCCTTGAGTGCAGGAGACAGGAAAAAAGTCACAAGAGGCAAAGGGAGCAGCCTGGAGACGTAGGACCTGCTACAGGTCACCTAAAGGACCTTCTTTTGACATCATCACCATCTAATCAGTCACCTGTTTGGGAGGTGTAGGAGTAGGTTGTACACTGCAGTTAACACACACAAACACACACTACACTAATGTTTACTACACACCCACTGCACACTGTAACTCTTATACTGTAGCTGTGCCGGCCTACAAAAGTAGAGCTTCATGTGAGCCTTTAGGTATGCCCCTGTTTACACTTGGTGCTCTCAGTGTAAGTGCTATATGATAAGGTTGCATGGAAAGCTCTGTTCACACAATTTCAGACATCACTTTGCCTCTGCTGACAATGCAGCAATGTGGCTGCTGGAGAGGATGAGGGACACAGGGCACTGGAGGGACACTGAGCATCCCTCTGCCATCATCCTCTCTAGCAGCCATAGCCCACACAGCTCTGGGAGTCGGGCATGACATCACCATTTTATCCAGGAAGTGACATCACTATTTTATCCAGGAAGAGAAGCCTTGATGCAGTAGTAAGTGCAGGGAAAAAAGCACTTTATAATCATTTCCTGTAATGGTTATTTATATAACTATTGGGGGGGGGGGGCAATACAATACTTTTCTTTAAAATGAAAACAATGTTGCTAATACAATGCATTTGCAAAATTGCTTTTTTTTGCATTCCCTATCACCCAACCAAAGGTTAAGGTGACAGGAATACCCCTTTAAAGCCGGAGCATTTACAAGGGATTGGCTTCTCTCAAATGAAAAATAAATCAGGTAGAAATCTTCTAAATGTTATGACCGTCCCATGGTTTCAATGACCATCAACAGTCCAAAGGAAGCAGTGTTGATATTTCCTGTTTTTATATGCAACAGTGTATTAGCTGATTTCTCATTTTATTTTGGTATTCTTCCGCTCTGGTGGTTAATGATCAGAAAAGACAATGTGGTTGGGAGATCTGTGTAAGGAACATCATCTAATCTTCCATATACTATAAATCATGCTGGTGGGCTGGATAATTGATTGTTTTCAGACTTGGGACTTGGTTTCCCCATTTCAGTTCTATTTTATCACCTGCACTAGTTTTTGTTTTATTATATGTATACCACTTCCTTTAATGGTTTCTCTCCCACTAAAAGGGGTTGTGCGCCATAAAGTAACGCTGGTAAAATCAGATGTGTATCACATATAAGTGCAAAGCAGAACAAAGTAATACATAGTATGATAACGGACATCCCTGTACTTTTTTCTCCCCCTATGTTTTTCTGAACTGTGATCCTGCATTTGCCATGCAGCAGTGCACACACTTTCCCACAATCCCCCTTGCTTGCAGTACTGCCAGTACTTCCTGGAGATTTCAGTTGAGCTAAGCATGCCTGGGCCACCAAAGTGGGTTGTAACCAAGGGCAGCACATTATCAAAACAATGCAGACACATTGGTAATGTGGTCGTACGGTTCTTTTGTTTTGAACCGCCACCCGATTCCTGTGCACGGTGCTGGCCTTTTCTTGAGCACCGGCCTGCCCTGGAGCAGTATTGTTTTCAGGTATATTGCAGTCCCTAACCATCAAAGAGTGATCCTGGAAACTATAGGCCGGTAAGTCTAACATCTATAGTTGGTAAAGTATTTGAGGGGTTTGTAAGAGATGCTATATTGGAGTATTATTGAAAAAAAATTATAATGAGGCACCAGCATGGGTTTATGAGGGATCGATCCTGCTAGACTAATCTAATATGAGGAGGTCAGTTATAGATTGGACCTGGGGGAAGGTTGTGGATGTTGTGTATCTGGACTTTTCAAAGGCATTTGATAATGTGCCGCATTCAAGATTGGTCTATAAAATGAGGATGCTGGGACTGGGGGAAACATATGCAAATGGGTAAATAACTGGTAGAGTGATAGAAAACAGAGGGTGGTCATATAAGAAGGACACAGCTGAACACAGGTGGTCATATAAGAAGGACACAGCTGAACTGGAGCAGGTGCAGAGGACAGCGACAAAGGGAATGGGTGGGTTACAGTTGATAAGGCCAGGTTATGCGATTTTACCTACCTGCACCGTACCTATATGACTACACATATATATACAGGCCTTTGAATTAGAAGCATCAGCACATAAAAGTATAGAGTTCCTGATAGAGTTAATTTTAAAGGAATGATGAACTATGTCTTACAATTTCTAATCAAGCTTTCAAGGACATTTTCAGAAGAAACCAGACTGTTTGTTACATTTGGGCCCTGGGAATCATCCTTTATTATCAGTGCAAAGAATGTTGTGATTTAACTTTCTCACACGTTATACCACCCTGACTGCGCCGAACAGGAAGCTAATGACCATTTATGGACTGGCCTATCAGAGTGTGACATGTATGTGTCTTGTGACTTGGAACCCCGCCTGTATTGAATTTCTACATACTTTATATGAATACACTACAATATGTGTAGTACCGCCCCATTTTCTGTCTATAAAATGTGATTACCATAATAAAACTTGGGCCATTTTATCCAGGCTTATAATCATGATACAATGTCTTATCTGTGTCCGTGATTTATAAGTGACGAGTTGGTAATACTGCAGGTTACAGCTCTAGATATATTTAAAAACCATCCTGTACCTGGGTTTTTGACTTTTTCTCCATAGAGAGGGGTCAACATCTAAATTTAACCTTAACATTTGGCGCCCTTGGCAGGGACTCAGCCTCTTGCAAACCAGAATGCAGATAGACGGGATGTGGTGATTTATCCGTCATCGGACGCGCAGATATAACTGGCCAGGTAAGAAAGACTTCCTTTCTTACGTACTATCTGTGCCTCCGCTGAGTGGATCGAATTAGATTCCTATCACTTGCATTCTCTATATGTCTGTAATGCTGAGTCTAATTGTTAGACAAAGAACTCTGTAACCCAGGATAGGACAAGGTTAAAGTGCTGCATTGCCGTCGCAAACTGTGGTGTGATTGAGATAAGCTGTTGCTGTATTTATGCTGAATTAAGGAAAGGGATTGCCGAACATGATCACTTGTACGTCCTTTTGGGGAGGCTGTGATTATTGCTTAACCCTTGTAATACAGCATGGCATCGAGAGCAGCTGCAAGGTCACAGACAGTAGGCGCATAACTTTTGGAGTGAACGGGTTCCTGATATGTGATCTCTGTCTCGAGCAGCGGGAACAATACTTGTATCGATCCCATTATTTGTGATGAGCAAGGATGAGACAGTTATTCACTAAAAGAAGGGATCCCCAGTCTCCACAAGAAGTTCATGTGAAGCTGATGTGAAGCTAAGGAAGATAGTTAGTGATGGGCATGAGAAGATGCAGTGCAAGACCTAGAGCAGATCTTTAGGAGGTTTGATATGAAGGCAGATACATGTCTTAGCCCCACCAACCTCTGGCTCTCTGACCAACACCTGGGAAACTCCTCACACTCCTGTGCACACTTACTTTTGCCTTGTGGGTAGGTAACCAGACCTACATGTAACATGCAGGGCAAATGGGTCCTTGGAATTTCAAAGAACCTTAGGGGTCAATCTAAGTACTATCCCTAAGGGGGAATCAAGGATTAGAGAGTAGAGAGAGATGAGAGCCAGAGGGTCAGACAGAAGGAAAACATTCAGGATAATGGGTGGGAAGCACAGGTCCAGCTGGGTGGACATGTGCCGGTGACCAACAAAAATCTAGATAAGACAGAATATTGTAGTGTGTGTGGCAGACCCAAGCCACATCATTATGTTACACCATTGTACCCAGTTTATATCTGTATACAAACCCCAGACCCTGCAAAAAGCCAACCTACCTCCAATGGTGGCATATAGACCCTATGTTCTGCAGGAATCTTCCCCTTGGTCAGCTGTTGAAGTAGTTACTTTGATTTAAAGTGCCCCTGACCTGATTGTAAGACCAATGCCTTTTTGAAGTGGGCAGCCTAACCTCAAATAGTGTACAGTGCCAATAGTATTGTACTCCTTACAATACTGAGAGAGCTGAAAAGGGGTTAATGAAGGCTGCATAGTGTAGCAGCATACAATTATTTGGCACATAATGTGTGTTATTTGTTATGTTTTGTATAAGGTCATCACTGGTGTTTTGTAATGTACTCTCCTACATTATATACTGTTGTATTTCAGCCAGTTTTGCTAAGCTAGTGTCCCCTCTAGAAGTATGTTACATGTTACAAAATGTTGATCATTTTCTGTTGTCCCGATCATAAAACATGTATTTAGTTATGTACGCCACTTTTCTGTAATCAGCCCTCAAAGATGGCGACTGAGAACAAAACACTCCCACATATCATCCACGTCTGTATTATAATTGTGACGTCTCAAACCATGCCCCAAGCCAACACCCCTATAACCGGTTATCTAGTCCGGTGGCCATTGTAACTCCTGGCATTTCTGTCCCCCGCCCATACTGCTTAGTGTCACTGAGGGGGCGGGCACAGGACTCTCCAATAGAGTCTAACAACTGTTCTGCACATTTATTAATGAATGTTATTAACTGAAAGTTAGGAAAGTTAGACAAAGGTTTGTTCAAAGGAAAAGCAATGAGACTGCTTAAAGGAGCTGGGTCTAGTAGACCTATTAGTGTATCTACGTAAGTGTCAGTAGGAGTCAGAGAGAAAAAGCACGTTTATTAGGAATGTCAAGAGAAAAGTGATAATTGGTAAAGATCAAACGCAGAAGTTTGTGCACTTATTAAGAACCCAATGGTATAAGAGCCATTTTACTGCTCACTGCTCAAGGTTAGAAGTGAGGCACAGAGCATTCTGCTTACTGATAAGAGCCGCTTACTGGAGGAATGGATTCATTTCAGCTAATAATGGTACAAATTAAGCTGAGGGTTCTGACAAAAAGAATTCTGATAAAAAAAAATTATTCCATATTGTTAGGGCCACGGCGGCGTCCCGTGCTCCGGACCGCCGCCGCACCCTCTCTCCCGCATCTGCAGTAGCCGGTGTCCTTAGGCAGGGACCCGGCGCTGCTGTTGCTTCGGCCCCGGGGGGCGCCTCACCTCACCGCGCTCCTGTCCGTCGATGTGCCGGCCGGCGCGCGCGTCCCCGCCTCCTAGGGCGCACGCTGGCTGTCTCAGATTTAAAGGGGCAGTGCGCTCCTAATTGGCCTGTATGTCAATCACTCCCCTATAAGTTCCAGCCCTGCCCCCTTCCAGGTGTTGGAGCCTCTACATTCTTCCCATAGCGTTTGGCCCAGCTCCCTGTTGTTCCTGATTCCTGTCCGCTACCTGGTCCCTAGTCCTTGTTCCTGATTCCTGTCCGCTACCTGGTCCCTAGTCCTTGTTCCTGATCCCTGTCCACTACCTGGTCCCTAGTCCTTGTTCCTACTCCTCTGTTACACTATTGCTCCTGTGTTCAGCCGGTCACCTGCGGTTACGCCTACAGACCTCTGCCAGCACCATCTCCTGCCTACTGCTCCTGCCACGCCTCGCCTGCCGTCACTAGCAACCAAGCCAGGGGTATCGACCTGGGGGTCGCCTGCTGCAGCAAGTCCATCCCGTCTTGCGGCGGGCTCTGGTGAAAACCAGCGGCCCCTTAGACTCCGCTCCCTGGTGAGGTTAGTGCCATCGCTGGTGACGGTCCAGTGGATCCACTACTCCAGGCGTTACACATATACTGTATGTTTTACATTTCATTTTTAAGGTGTGTTTTATTTGATTTATAGCAAAAGAAGGTTAAATGGGACTAGCCGAGTGTAATATCTATTATTATTTTTTTATTTTTAGGGTTAACAGTTTTGTGATGATATATATATATCTTGCGCTAAGTGCATTGAATCCAGCATCTCTGTTGCCTCTTGATGTGGATTCAAATGGGGGAGGGGATAGAGGTGAATGGAAATGGGAGTAGCCCATTTTGATGGTTTCAATTTTTTTTTATTACTTAATGTGTTTGATATTTTAAATTGTGAAAGATGAAAATGTAATTGAAAGCCCAAATATTAATGAAAGTTTAAAAGTTTTCATTGTAGATTATCTCAGACTTTTCAAAGATGGATGACACAAGACGCAAGGATATATGGTGACCGCCATGCAGCGTGACGTTCCACTGCAGAAACCGCTCCTGCCATAAGCTGGAGGTGAGAACAATCACTGAGACATGTAAGATGGTTGGAGGTAACTGTGCAGAGGTCTATATGAAGCCCACGATTATGAGTTAATTGGCAAATTTGTTTGATCCCTGGGCTTACCAAAAACACTTGTAGAAAAAAAAGAAAAAAAATGTTCAAAGAAGAAGAAAAGCTGCTATAGAGCGGCTGACGCAACGTTCACGCAGACAAACCCTGATGCCAAAAAGGGTGATGGATGATAGATGAAGCTGGTGATGCGGTGGTTTCTGTGCTCTTCCCAAGGTAACTGTACAAAGCGTACAAGGGAATGGGGAGATGTTTCCGGTCTCTTCCTGAGGTAACCGTACATAGTGTACAGGTGGAGGGGGAGATGTGGATCTGTTTGTTTTTAAGTCTCTTCCAGAGACAATCAGCAACAAGCTGTGAGATCAGCGGATGGAGAGGAGGTACAGGGTAAAGATGGCAGTCAGACAGTAAGTAACGCACTGTGTTTGCCAACCACCTTGTATCTTACTGTAAGTTATCTGACAAAACCAGCAGAAGGAAGCCATGTGTAATGTGATGTAGTATCCTCACATTGGGCGGCCCAGGGGACAACAAATATAGCAGAGAGGGTTGTGTACGGCTGTATTATCTACACCTGCCATAACCTACTGTAAGTAACACCGTAAAGTGCCTGTCTGCATAGTCTGTCATCTTCCTGCCTGTTTCAGGGAATGTAAGTGGACGTCATCCACCTGCCACAGGTGGCCTATATAGGTATGTCCTTGTCTGTACTGGTGTCTTCTTTACAGGTCAGCCAAAGCTATAGGGGAGAACAAAGCCAATGTCTGAGGTGATACTAGTGGCCTATATATAACTGAGGCCAAGAGTCCAAGTGTCTGTAAAGAGGCCTGTCAGTCAAAAGATAGGTTTAAGTTTCCATACCAATGTTATTAACCATTACAAAAAGGATCATGTGATATATTATTCTCATAAAAAAAAGTTTAAAACCTTCAATGATGTATGGTATATACTTTGCTTTTATTTCTATGGTGGTTATTTTATTTGTAATATGTGATGATCTTAGTGAAACAAGAGACAATCCAGTAGGATCCAAATATTATATCGGTAATAAGCGCCCAGTTACTTCATATTATTTGTCTATGTATTAAAGTATATGATTATGTACAAGAAGAGACTATGTGACCAGTCATTAGACCTGTGTGATCTAATTATAAAGATGTTTTCTAGGTACAAAATGAAGTAAAAGACTAAAAAGAAGTGGAAATTCTGAGAATCCGGTACTGACGAGTGTGAATTCACTAATTGGTTAGTGAATCTAATGGTTACATAGAAGGTCACATTGTGGAGATTTTATTGCATTTACCTGTTATGCTATTTTTGGTTTATGTATCAATGAACTTTTATTTTTGCTTTTGCCATGAGATAAGATTTGCTCACATCAAAACTTTTCTTTTTCAGAAACTTTTTAAAGTTAGTTGTTGTGACTTTCCAATACCCACATGATGCCGAAGTGGTAGAGTCCTTGTGATAGAGTCACGTCTGTTATATGCAGTAGCTTATTGTCTGATCACTCAGTGTCACAGGGAGACGTAGGAGTGACAGGAGACTAGGTTAGGTTCGGGACGGAGGATTGTCTTACCTTTAAAGCCTTCCTACGGTAAAGGGACCTAGAGAAGGGGGCTACATCTGTAGTCAAGATTAGGGACAGGAGTGATGAGACAATAAGGTTTGGTTATTTTGATAAAATCCGGAGAGGTATTTGTCATATATATATATATATATATATATATATATATATATTAGTTTGGGTATTCATAATAAGCTTTTATTTGTTTTGTTGTAACTAAGCTGTATATTGATGTATACTGTACAGACTCACCAATTGTTTAGTATTTTCTTTCGGTTTTTGCAGATCTACCTACCTCATCTGCTGTAAGTTTGTTCCGCCATCTATAACTTTCATAAAACATTTAGTACTATTTTTGCCTATCCTATGATGATGCCCATAAACTAATGGGACTCGTTCATGGTCTCTTCCAAGTGGTCTTATGCAAAATACTGATCTGTTTGTCAGTAAAAGTGTTTATGTGTATTCTCTCTCATATAAAACCTCGACAAACAGGAAGAAGCGTCACCCTCATATAAAAGTGACTAACGTTACTATGTTTTCTTTCTCTTATCGGTACTCTTGAATCTGTGTCGCCTAGAGATTTCTGGAGGTTGGATGCTGTACTAATACTCTGAGGATGATTTCACCTGTGGTCCCTTGATCAACCTGCACCTGAGGGTGGGGTCCTCAAAACCTCCGGCTACGACCCAACCACCAGTGATGACCCATGTCCAAGCTTCACGGATCTCAAATGGGGGAATGATAAGGCCAGGTTATGCGATTTTACCTACCTGCACCGTACCTATATGACTACACATATATATACAGGCCTTTGAATTAGAAGCATCAGCACATAAAAGTATAGAGTTCCTGATAGGGTTAATTTTAAAGGAATGATGAACTATGTCTCACAATTTCTAATCAAGCTTTCAAGGACATTTTCAGAAGAAACCAGACTGTTTGTTACATTTGGGCCCTGGGAGTCATCTTTTATTATCAGTGCAAAGAATGTTTTGATTTAACTTTCTCACACGTTATACCACCCTAACTGCGCCGAACAGGAAGCTACTGACCATTTATGGACTGGCCTATCAGAATGTGACATTTATGTGTCTTGTGACTTGGAACCCCGCCTGTATTGAATTTCTACATACTTTATATGAATACACTACAATATGTGTAGTACCGCCCCATTTTCTGTCTATAAAATGTGATTACCATAATAAAACTTGGGCCATTTTATCCAGGCTTATAATCATGATACAATGTCTTATCTGTGTCCGTGATTTATAAGTGACGAGTTGGTAATACTGCAGGTTACAGCTCTAGATATATTTAAAAACCTTCCTGTACCTGGGTTTTTGACTTTTTCTCCATAGAGAGGGGTCAACATCTAAATTTAACCTTAACACAGTACTAAGACAGGTTATCAAGCTTGGGGTTATTTAGTTTAGAAAAAAGACGTCTTAGGGGCGATCTGATCACAATGTACAAATATATGAGTGGACAGTACAGAGATCTTTGTAGTGATCTTTTTACTCCTAGGTCTGTGACCAAGACAAGGGGGCATCCTCTACGTCTAGAGGAAAGAGGAGTTCACCACCAACAAAGATGCAGATTCTTTACTGTAAGAGCAGTGAGACTGTGGAACTCTCTGCCACATGATGTTGTCATGGCTGATTAATTAAATAAGTTCAAGGGAGGCCTGGATGCTTTTCTTGAAAAATATAATATTAAGTTATGGGCATTAGATTTCCGGATTATTCTGGTTGCCATTGGAGTTGAGAAAAATTTTCTCCCTGTGATGGGGCAATTGTTATCTGCCTCATAAGGGTTTTTACCTTCTTCTGGATCAACACAGTAGGGTTTCTTTTGCTTGAACCTGATGGACTCTTGTCTTCTTTCAACGATGTACAGTATGTAACTATTAGAGATGAGCAAACCGGGTTCGGGTTCGAGTCCATCCGAACCCGAACTATCGGCATTTGATTAGCGGTGGCTGCTGAACTTGAATAAAGGCTCTAAGGTTGTCTGGAAAACATGGATACAGCCAATGACTACATCCATGATTTCCACATAGCCTTAGGGCTTTATCCAGGTTCAGCAGCCACCGCTAATCAAATGCCGATCGATCGGGTTTGGATAGATTTGAAACCGAACCCAGTTCGCTCATCTCTAGTAACTATGTTACAATCTGAGTCCATGTCTGTATAACGGACCCTGCTCCTTAAAGCGTAACTGTCATTTCAGGGTAATTTTTCTGAAAACAATAAATGTCTATAGTACAAGCGATTTTAAGAAACTATGTAATAGGTTTTATGTACTAAAAGAGTTTCCTTCTGGACTGAAAAAGCTCAAACTCCTTGCAAGCATTGCATGTCAGTAGCACAGTGACTAAATAAACCAACATTTCTCACAGGAAACAGCAATATTCTCTTTAAACACAGCCTCTGCTTTAGACATTTTGTCACCTCTCGTATAATTACCATGTAAAGGTGGAGGATATATCACAAAAATTAACTGTGAAAACCAAAATTGTCTTGTTCCTTCTATAGAAACGTATCACAACTGCAACCAATGTAAACTGGTGTGGTAAGCTGTAGACTGAAGTAATGAAACTATCATTAATAGAATTGTTCCCCAAACGCTTTGCTTATGTTCCCCCATGGTGTTTATCTCGCAGTCTTGTGAGGTGTGAATGGTGGGGAAATGGATTAGAGGGGTACTTTGGCAAAAATGATATTTTTTTTTAAACCAGCTAGTGTCAGAAAATTATACAGATTTGTAATTTACTTCTATTTAAAAAGCTGAAGTGGTGCAGTACTTATGAGCAGCAGGAAGTGATGTTTTCTTTCCAGTCTGACACAGTGCTCCCTGCTGCCACCTCTGTCCATGTCAGGAACTGTCCAGAGCAGTAACAAATCCCCATAGAAAACCTCTCTTACTCAGGATACTACCTGTCACAGACAAAGGTGGCAGCAGAGAGCACTGTGTCAGACTGAAAAGAATACACCACTTCCTGCAGAACATACAGCAGCTAATAGGTACTGGAAGGCTTAAAGGACAACTCCGGCGGGACCCCCCCCCAAAAAAAAAAAACACAGACACACACAGACACCATACTCACCATCCCTCCGGTGACGATCGCCACTCCATTCGCCCGCCGTCCGCCTCACCGTCACCTGCGTCCGCCCTCCAGCGATGTCTCTTGCTTCCGGGTCCATGAGAGAGAAAAGGCTGCCAGTGCGCTTGCGCACCGGCAGCCTTTTCATTGGCTGGAGCGCATCACATGGCTTCCAGCAAGCTCAGCCAATCAGGCTGAGCAAGCTGGAAGCCATGTGATGCGCTCCAGCCAATGAAAAGGCTGCTGGTGCGCACGTGCACCAGCAGCCTTTTCTCTCCCATTCACTCTCAATGAAGACGCCGAAGAGGAAGAAGACCCGGACCGCCCCCCAGCTCTGACGTCACCCGTCACCAGATGCCGCCCGGGAGAAGAGGACCGTGATGACCGTAATAGGTAATGTATACATTATTTAACTTCCGGGGTGGGGGGTCGGGGGTCGGAAAGTGGGTGAAGGGGGCCAGACCGGGTATTTAACCACATTACAAAGTTATATAAAGTTAAATAAGCCAAAAAAAAAATTCGCCAGAGTTGTCCCTTAAGATTTTTAAATACAAGTAAATTACAAATCAATATAACTTTCTGACACCAGTTTATTTAAAAGAAAACAATTTTTGCCGGCTAACCCCTTTAAGCATATCAATCTCTATTCTTAGCAAATAAATTACTATATTGATTTTTATATGGGCTACATCCGTAAAGTGATACCCCAGCCCTGGTGTCTCAGGGAATCTAAAGATTCTTAAGAAGATAGGTGGAGCCCGTTTATAGATTTTGCACAGAGCCCTTCAAGTTGCAGCCCTGCCCTTTACTTATCTTTGACAATTACTTTTGATAGATACGCAAATAGTGTAAAGGCCCTATTACACGGAGCGATTATCGGCCGTATGCCGTATCTTGCAATAGAAGGCAATGATCAGCCGACATGAACGATGTCTATGAAAAACAAACGACCTGTGATAGCAGCGATCTGCTGCCGTCGCTCCGTGGTCCTCCAGTCGCCCTGTGTAATAGGGGCTTAAGTCAATGTGCTGAGCATCTCACGGTATTACATAGAACTGGGTATAGAGGTCAAGTGTCTCAGTCGAGGTGTTTGGGGGCAGCCTCCTTCATTTCCTGTGGTTGGTTATTTAGATAAAGCTTGTCAGCTTTCATTGCAACAGGAAAAATGCAATATATATATATTCTATATGTGATGGAGTGTAGGTCAAGTTCACAAGTGCTGGATGAGAGTGATTCAGGAATCGTAAGTGACTGTTCTGACGGCTCTGTGATAGCACATGACTTCTGCTTCTACCAAAAAGTGATTTTGGCAGGCCCGCCATCAGGAAAACAGGAAACAACTTGAGAAACAGTGATAAATG